>NC_059083.1:61912801-62215222 GCF_020497125.1 Mauremys mutica
CTGGCATTGGCCACTGTCAGAAGCCAGGATACTGGACTAGATGGACCTTTGGTTTGACCCAGTGTGGCCATTCTTATGTTATTAAGGCAAATATACACTCCTTAGTTCAAGACAGGCCTGTTTGTTTGGTGCTAGGTGAGTGCTGAACATGCACTCTTAACATCATACAAGGGAATCTTGACTTCACATTACAGTGTTGCCACACATTTTATCAGGACAATACTGACCAGCAAATTGAGTTTATCTTGTACAAAGATCATTACAATGGTGTGTAGGGTGTGAATACAGGGGTGTATTTCATCACACTCACCTCCCACCCTGAGAAGAACTGGAGCTCCTTCTGGAACTTCTGAGGCACTTTCACCTTTTGTTATGATACACAGTAGGATTCTTCTTGAATTGCTTGGGCCTGATCCTGGTTTTATTTTAATACTACAAAATATGGTGCAGATATGAATTTCAAGTAAAACACATAGTCTGGAGAGCAGGAATATTTAGAATTGGGGCTGGAAGGTTGATTCAGGTCATGTTTAGTTCTATTGGTGTTTCTCTCTCAGATTTAGGGATATTTTCACCTTTTATTTTACTGTTCAAATGTGTCCAACAAACAGAGACGTTAGAAATGCCCATGCAAGCGGACTTCTCTTCCCACAGCCCTCCTACTCTAGCTGAGATGTGTATCCTAGCTTTGAATGATCTATTCAGTGGCTTCATAGTACTAGCTTTCCATGGTGTACGGAAGGTGGTCTTGAAACCAAGAGGTTGGAGTGTGGGAACTCTCTTATACAGATAATCTATAATACAGGGGACCTCTTTATTTAACGAGGCTGTTGGGAGCAAAGAGGAAACCAACTACAGAACTCATGGGTGAAAAAGTTCTTTTACTAATGAACAATGCCCTTAATACAATGCAAAACCAAGTTGCAATTGCTAGGTTGACTGTGCATGTGAATCTCTTGCTGTGACTTTCTCTGTCTGGTTGAGCTGTCAGTCCACCGATGACTTATGTGGATGTTATACCTTTGCAAGACAGAGGTGACTTCACAATGGGTTGTGCTGTTGCTGTGATTGTTCTCCAAGAAACCATAGCACATATAGCCTGAGAACTCACATCAAGCTGAAGGTACAGTCATGATTTTATATTACACCAATTCACTAACTTACATTAATGCACAAGGATCAAATTCCCAGTCCTGACAAGTGTCCACTCTAGATCTCTCTACATTGGAGCTTCACTAGTTGAGACCAGTCCTTGGTAATATACCCCTTGTAGCCGTACCTAGAGCCCACAGGAAACCAGTGGGCTGCTCTGTCTCTCCTTTTCTGTGTGCCATATCGAAAGCTGCTCTTCTCGCTGATAAATTGTCAGTGAGGGCTGATTTTTGGAAATGCTGAACTCCAGTATTGCCAGTCGAAATCAACAGGAGCAGCTCTTAAAATCAGACCCTTTAGTGTCCCCTGGTGGAAAACGTATATTGTTTGTCCCACCACCTGTGTGCTGTGCTGAAGTGGCGGCTGGGTCATGGAGCACAAGCTTACCAGTAAAGGTGTTTCTTGCACTCTTCTACAAAGAGCACTTAGTGCTGGTGAAAGGTGCCAGATGTGCAGCCTTGGAGACCGAAGGTCTCTTGTTATCTGCTGATGAACATGGGGTGGCAGAGCTGGCTTTTGGGCCCTTTTTCATTTTTCTTCTCCAGCCACTTCCCCTGCAAAGACACTTGAGAACATAGAACATGGCACAGAACATGAAGCCTGGTTCCCATTCTGAAGGAAGATGTTGAGCACGAGGGGGGAATAGTCACTGCCTCACACATGCACACATTTTCCGTCAGATGAGTCATATATGGGTATTTCCCAGAGCCTCATCTCACTGAGCTACACCCAACCCCCAAAGCCAGTCCTGTCCAGAGTGCTGTAGTGATAACCCTGCCCAGAAACTGGTTATTCATGTAGGAAGAGGAAAAATTGTCCCACGGCCCACCTCAAATGCTTGTTAGAGTGTTCAGCCCTCCCTGATTGCACCTATTGCTGCCATAACAGCAGCATCTTCTGCAAAGGGAACTGCCTATTTCTGACCCCACCAGTGCCTCTGGGTGTGTACCATGTGCTAAGCTCTCTGCAGTCCCCTCGGTATCCCCAACCCCCATCACTTAGTTCTCTTCCTCCCCTAGTTCTCCTCCTCCTCCCCCACTCAATCTCTGACTCCAGCACCTCTCACACAGGCTGGGCTGGGGGCCTCACTTCACAGCTGCCACAGCTTCTCCTTTTATGTCTGCAGTGCCAGTGGCTGAGTCTTCCTCCTTTCTCTTGCTCTCTTTCCTCAGCTGGCTGTTCTCATCTGTCCCCTGCCAAGTTAGCCATGTTCCACTTTAGTGGCTGGTCCCCCTAGTGGATAAGAGCTTTCTACTGCTACTGGATACCAGAGTTTAGCTCCGGAGACAGAGACCTGTCACTTGGTGCTGAAGTGGTTGTATTCTGTTCCTGCTCTGTTAATAAGATAGTATGAAACTGGTACCTCTATGTGGACATATCTGGACTTACATCTTTCCCACTCAGCATAAACGCCATCACTGGCAAGGTGCCTTAACCCTACTCCAGAAGGAAGAGAAGTCCAGGCTCCATGTTCGCATGGTCCTTGAACTCTCTGCTGTGGACTGCCAACATGGAGGAATAAAGCAGTATTGGTTGTGATGGCAAATCTGTGGCAGGGACCCCTTTCTGTCAGGAATTGGACTGAGACCCACCCAGGTTATTTCATGAAGGCCAAACAGCTGTCAGACAAGAACAGCTATTGACCTGGTCCAAATCTGAATGTATGACCTGGAGGTGAATGGCCACTTATCTCACTACCAATCTCCTAAAACATCCAGTTCCCCTGTGGTAGACTCATTTATAATGTACCGCATTTAGCTGTGTGATATGCCTATAGTAAGACTCCCATTGGCTTATTTATAGACAGCATTGCTTGTTGAAATGCAGTTGAGTGGAATAAATGTATATCCTGAAGAGAACAATGCACAGCATCCACTGCTGAAAATGACCCAAATCCAGATAACCGTGTGTGCATTTAGACGGTCTTATACCGATGGCTGCTGTTTGTATCTGAATCATCTCCCCTTGGCTTTAAAATGAAATTCTCTACTCAGTTTCCACAAGTGATTTACCAATGCAAATATTTTTCCCCACAGTGCTTTAGGGCTTCCTTGTCTCTTAGTTTCTCACAACCAGTCCCTTCTTTATGCTGTCCACATACAATGGCATTATGCTCTACGGCCACTCTGCTGCTCTGTATAGCCTTTGTGGTTCCCGGTTCCCCCTCAAGGCAAACCTTGCCTTATTTATAGGACATCTACTGTAAATCACACGCCCACGCTGCTTCCTGCTCTGAGGGGCACTCCACAAAAGGGACCTTCAGAGGCAGCATAATTAGCTCTGTCATGCATAATTCCCTTCTCCGCTACCCTGGGGCTGATACAACTCCATCCAAGAAACCTAGGGAGCAGCTACCAATCAGGAGCATAGTAAAAACCTTTCCCAACTGGGGTAGCATGGTCCACCCCACCAAAGTTAATTGGCTGGAGGGGGGGATTTCCTGCAGAAAGATCTTGCTACAGAAGGGTTGAAATGTACATTCTGGGTCTGATTCTCCCTTGACATCAGTGAGATTGCTCCTGAGTTAGAGGTGTATGCGAGATAAGCGACAGGCTTGCCAGCTGTAATTTTTAACCAGGTGGGCAGAGCAGAACCCCAAGCAGTCCCAGGGAGGCCAGAGAAATAGGGGCAACCTGATAACATCCTCGTCTTTGCTATGCTGGTTCATATTGATACAATCATATGATACCTGTAGCAGTTCCACATGTTGGGCCTGATTCTGACATCCCACTGGCTTTACACCAGTGTAATGACATTAACATCAGTGTGATTATTCCTGATGTACCCTGGTGTGAGAGGAGAATCAGGGTCACTTTCATTCTTCAGAAAATATTGCTAAACCTCAGCCCTAATCCTGCAAAACCTCTTGTTCTCTTACAAATACACAACTTCTTTATTGTATTTATTTTGGTGTAAATAATAATGACAGAGATCCCGATACAAAGTTCGAGGCACCTGACACTCAGTGAATATCACAACACAAACCCAGCAGCATTTAAACAATCTGGCATATGAGAGCTGGGTGGAAATTGTCAAACAAAAACTTTAATTTTTAGTGAAAAATGCAGCTTCTGTAACAAATGTTTTGTTAATTTATGTTAGTTTCACCAAATGGTTACAATCTGGGAGAAGTATTTCATTGAACATTTCATTTCAACACTTTTGAAATGAAACATTGTGAGCTTTCAATTTCACTCTTTGTTAAGAAATTTCCTTCAATTTTTTTGTTTTGGGTCAAAAGAATCATTTTGTTTGACCCGAGCCAACATTTTTTTAAGACTTTTTTTGATTCACTGACAATTTAAAAAAATGTTTTTGGTTCAACACAGAACAAAATATATTTGAGTTGCCAGAAAACCTTAAAATCCATTATTTGCACAGCTTTGATCCAGACAGGAACTCAGACAGCTACCTCTGAAAAACACTCTTTCCACCCCTTCACTGTTCTGGGAAACATACACTCTGTCCTCTTCCGGAACCCCTATCAAACAGAAGGTGCTTGCACTATGCCTGGTGGGTCATCAAATTCAGGTGACTTCAGACCAAGTTCCAGAGCCCTCAGAGTGCCCTGCCAGCCTCCCTGTGATTGGCATACCAACCCCACGCTGGGCCGGAAAGGGTTAATGAGAGCTTGTGGGCTCCATCAGCCCTTCCCTGCTACACCTGCAGTGGGGGTCAAGCCTGGAGGGAGGAGTGGAAGGATTGAACCCAGCTCAGGTGGGGGCTGATGAGGAAGGAGAGCAGATCTCTGACTCTCAGGCAAGGAGGGAAGCCGGGCTGGGGCCTGGGATCTGAGTTGGCAGACAGAGAAGGCAGGCAGACCTGTGATGGAGAGTCCAGGGTGCTTGGGAAGGAACAGGGCAGGAGGGGAGTCCACCCAGTGCTGGTGGAGGGGCCTGCAGGGAGCAGGGAAAGACTCCTGCTGAGTCAGGGGTTGCCCTGCCAGGGGACTAGAGAGAATTTGCCTGCAGCAGAGCCAGAAGGGTGGCAGGACGTGCTAAGAAGCTCTTCAGCGAGCCCGGGGAAAGGGCTTAGGGCTTGTCTACATTGTGTGGCAATGTACACCAGAGGGGTGTAAATTGTAGAGTGTTTTAAAGTGCCATCCTGGGGCTGCCCTGTGTGGACGCTGCTGAGGCACTCTAAAGGCTTTTGTTCTGTGAATGCCATCCTGTGTGTAAATTGCTCTGTGCCTACACTGGTGTCTTTTTACCTCCATCTCCAGCTGGGATTCCAAGAGGCACTGGCACAGGGCTCACAATGCACAGCAATCAAATGTCAACCTGAAGGGTCTCCCATTCAGATAGACGCACCCTAGGACAATGAGCTAACTGCTGCCCGAGGAACCCGTTCAATCAGGTGAGATAATAACCAAGCAATGCATCACATGATGAGGGATTTGAAGCCACTTTCGGATAGTCACCGGACAGGGGACAGGGGAACCTTATAAAAGGAAGGCTTTCATATTGGTGGCTTGAGAGAGAGGAGACCAGAAGCAGAAGGCAAGACTGAGCAGGATGAAATGAGAGAGCAGAGTTGTCCTGGGCTCCTGAAAGGGTGGACTGAAACCAAAGGACTGAGTGGTGAGGATATTGGAAGCAAGGTTTTGCATGTAGATTTTTGTTGTTTTCCATAGATCTCTTGTGCATTGTCTGTGAGTAAAGTATGTTTGGCTTAGGAATTCCTTCATAAATTCTCCATTACTTGCTTTCATTGTCAAATAATTCTGAAGGAAGGAAACAGTAATCCAGGAATCCACAGCTTTGGGAGTGTGCAAAAGTTACCAAGGAGGTTTTGGGGGACCTGGCACAAGTTTCAGGGTGTAGGCAGTTGGACTGCAGAGTCCCATCTCTCAGGGAGAAGTGCTAGATGGATGATCTATACTCTGGGGTTTGCCTAGAGGCCCAGACTCTGCTCAGACCTAGCAAGCCTACGGCATGTGGGATCATGGCTTGGATCCAAGTACAGCAACTTGGTGAGCATCCACCAGGGGGCACTCATCCATGGTTGTAACACCATGTGCATTAGGTGCTGAGATCTTCTGAAAATCTGGCCTCAGGTGACTGATTACTCACTTTCTAATCCCACTGTAAAAATACTGTTGGTGTATGTGGAAATTAAAGCAAGGAAATTACACCAAGAGAAGAAGGCATACAAGTGGCTTGATCTGTTTCACAGTAGCCATACTGACCAAAGCACCCAGAGTGAAATTAAACAGATTTAGTTATTTTTAGTGTGTGTGTGGACATTTATTTTGAAATAAAAATGCCTAAAGCTGATTTAGGAGTAAAAATGAAAGCCACTTTGATTCTGAAATAGGAATGTCCACACATTCTTTAGGAAACTTTGTTTTGTTAGATCAGTGCAATTTTGTGTGCAGGTCAGCCTGGAGAAAGTAGTGTAGCTGAAAAAAAGAGAGAGTGATTGAATGCTATCTCATCCAAAGCACTTACTACACCTCTACTCCGTTATAACGCCACCCGATATAACACGAATTCAGATATAACACGGTAAAGCAGCGCTCGGGGGGGGGGGGTGAGGTTGGGTTGCGCACTCCGGCGGATCAAAGCAAGTTCAATATAACATGGTTTCACCTATAACACGGTAAGATTTTTTGGCTCCCAAGGACAGTGTTATATTGAGGTAGAGGTGTACTTATGCAAAAGCTGCTATAAAGTAACTAACCATCCCTTTAGAATGTAAACCATTGAGGTTGTTCTGAGCCTGGCACAATTCATCTGTTTTACCGCAGTGTGAATGCTTATGGCTTGATGTTAATATTAAAGAAGAGCACCAGTTATCCAGGGTAAGGAATATTTTTCACTGTCAATCAGACCAGCTGGGATCCATCACAAGCCATCTTCACCTTCGGCCTGTGACCGTACAAATTCAGAGGAGCAATGTAGTCCACACACGCCTTCTACCTGTGGTAGCACCGGTTTATGCTGCTGTGTTGATTTTTAGGACATCACCATCTTTAGCACACAAGTTTAAATCGCATCTATGCTGACATCTATCTCTATCTCCACGCCCCCCAGCTTTCACAGCTCTAGTTCATCAGTTTAAATCACATCTGAGTGTAAACTGATCGTATTCCAAACCTGCTTCCACCTCCTCAGCCTTGGCTTTAAATTGTATCTAGTCTTAAATCAATCTTCATTCCAGCCCTCAGCTGCCTCCTTCTTAACTCTTCCATTTCAATTGCAACTATTCTTAAACAGGCCCCATTCAACGACCTCCTCCCTCTCTCAGCAGCTTCTTCCTTGGTGTTTCCATTTAAATCCCCTCTTATATGAACTAGATTTCTTTCCCTTCCCACCCTGCCGGTTTATCTGGTTAGTGTTTTTCCCTTTACGTCACATCTAGTTTTAAACCGGTGGGATTTTTTTAGGACTCCATGATGTTCTAAATTATTTTTCTATTCCTGGTCTCTTCTGAATTCACTGCTGCTCCCTGACACCTTCAATATCTTCCTTCTCAATGATAGTGATTAGCAATGATTTATGAGACATACTACGACACAAACCAGCACCAAACCGGGGGCGGGGGCGGTGGGAGGGGGAGAGATCACAAATATCATAGTACAGCAAATATAGATAGAGGGCAACATTTTCAAAGTTACCTCAGTGACTGAGGGGTCAGATCCACACAGGGACTCAAGAGACTACCTGCCACTTTAAGTGCCCCAGACTCACATTAAGGCTACACTGATGCTGCACGCCAGAGTTGGCATCACGTGGCTACATGCTGTGGGGGAAAAGCAAGCTAAGTCCATGAGTGGTCACTACCCCAGCACAGAGATGGACTGAGGTCATCCCCAGCTCATTTCACACAGGTCACTGAAGAGCCGTCCGATGAGAATGGCTTTCAGCTGCTACTGACCTAGGCTGGATTTGAAATGGTGACCTAGAGGTCAAAGGCTTTGTGTTCCATGCCCTGAAGGTGAAGCCAACTTTTCTCCAGGACAAAACTCGTTACACTCCCTTGAGCACTCAGCATTGTCTTTGGAGGGTCCTTCTTCCACTGGAATTCAGGCTGGCTAAAGCTGTGAAGGACACTCCCACCCCGTGGCTTTCTTTCCCCCAGTGGGTCAGAACAGTAGAAGTGACAAGCAGCATGCCGTTTTGTTGCCTGCAATGGACTCTCCTATAATAGGCTCAACCGCCCAATTTTAATTAAGAAAAATGACTCCACCCCCGTGCAAGACAGAGCGCCACAGCTCAGAACAATGTGTAAGGGATAGAAGTGGAGGCAGAGCGGACTGGATGTCTCGGGATTGTTAACAGGATTTGGAACCTCGCACCCCCATTAGCGGCAGGGCTGGCTGGAAATGATTCAAACCTGTTTTCTGATGGGAAAATTGGGGATTTGGACTAAAAGAACATTTTCATGAAAAGTGTAATGCCCCACAACTCCCTTTTTTTTTTTTTAACACAAAGAACCAAAATTTTGGATTTTTTGGGATTGCGGTTGCCAAAAAGTGGGGTGAGGTTTTAAATTTTTAATGAAAAGTTCAAGTTTTTCCTTGGGGCTGGGGGGGGGGGGGGGGAGAGGGAGGGGCACGGAGAACCAGTTTTCTGACCAGCTCCAATTAGCAGTATAGGTTGGGGGCAGCGGGGAGAGGTGATGGTGCAATTGAGCAGTTCTAATCCCATCCAGTAGAGGGCAGTGATGCAAATCTGAACCAGTTCATTCACTTCCATAAAACTGCCCTGTGCTTTTTCCTTACTTGCTAAATGCATAGAAATAAAATCTCTTGGTTGCCCAGCTTTGTCCTTGCCTGGCAGTTAGAGGGTGAGGGAAGCCAAAGGCCAGGCTTTAGGACTCTGCAGTTCACATTTGGCCCTGAGGCCATTATACAGCAAGTAGGGTGACCACACAGCAAGTGTGAGGCATTGGGACAGGAGGTGGGCGGTAATAGGCACTTATATAAGACAAAGCCCCAAATATCGAGACTGTCCCTGTAAAATCGGGACATCTGGTCACCCTAATAGCAAGGGTCCTTACATATCCACAATGAAGAATCACAGAACCACTGGGGGTAACAGTCACTACATGAACTGTTGCGCAGTTGGAGCACTGGACTCATTTCTTCCCCTAAAACTCAACATAGTGAAAGGAAAGGCCAGACAGGTTAGAAATATTTTTCCAACTCCAAGCTGAGGACAGCTCATATAAGACCAAACTAACATGGATTGTTCCCTGACACAAAATCCATGGGCAGACTCCCATTAACTCCAGCAGATTTGGGATCAGGTTCTTGCTGAGCAAACTGAGTAGAAATTTTATTGGATGTGTCCTGAGGCTGGCACAATTTTTGTTCTCCCCAGGCAGTGGGTATAATATCTGCTAGGACGGGGCAGATTGCTCCCCTGGCTCATCAGCTCTGTTCTGCCCCACCAGTACTGAGCTATGGACGCTCTTCCTTTCTTCTTTTGGGCAGTTTGCCCCATGGAGGAAGTAAGGGTCAAGCAACATTTTTATGTGTGCGCCAACCAAAACAAACAAGTGGGGCTGTTGATTAATCGCAGTTAACTCACATGATTAACTCAAAACATAGAATATAAAGTGTACAGTGCTGACTTTATATTATTTTAGATTACAAATATTTGCACTGTAAAAATGATAAAATAAATTGCATTTTTCAGTTCACCTCATACAAGTACTGTAATGCAATCTCTTTAGCGTGAAAGTGTAACTTATAAATGTAGAATTTTTTTGTTATATAACTGCACTCAAAAACAAAACAATGTAAAACATCAGAGCCTACTAGTCCACTCAGTCCTACTTTTTGTTCAGGCGATCGCTAACACAAACAAGTTTGTTTACATTTATGGGAGATAATGCTGTCTGCTTCTTATTTACAATGTCATCTGAAAGTGAAAACAGACATTCACATGGCACTGTTGTAGCCAGCATTGAAAGATATTTACGTGCCAGATATGCTAAACATTCGTATGCCCCTTCATGGTTTGGCCACCATTGCGGAGAACATGCTTCCATGCTGGATTATGCTCGTTAAAAAAATAATGCATTAATTAAATTTGTGACTGAACTCCTTGGGGGAGAATTGGATGTCTCCTGTTCTGTTTTACCTGCTTTCTGCCATATATTTCATGTTATAGCAGTCTCGGATGATGACCCAGCACATGTTCATTTTAAGAACACTTTCACAGCAGATTTGACAAAATGCAAAGAAGGTACCAATGTGAGATTTCTAAAAATAGCTATAGCACTTGACCCACTGTTTAAGAATCTGAAGTGCTGTCCAAAATCTGAGACGGATGAGGTGTGGAGCATGCTTTCAAATGTCTTTAAAGAGAAATGCTCTGATGCGGAAACTACAGAACCCGAACCACCAAAAAAGAAAATCAACCTTCTGCTGGTTGGCATCTGACTCCAGATGATGAAAATGAACATGCGTCGGTCCACTCTGCTTTGGATTGTTATGGAGCAGGACCTGTAATCAGCATGGACGCATGTCCTCTGTAATGGTGGTTGAAGCATGAAGGGACATATGAATCTTTAGTGCATCTGGCACATAAATATCTTGTGACACTGGCTACAACAGTGCCATGCGAACACCTATTCTCACTTTTGGGTGATATTGTAAATAAGAAGTGGGCAGCATTATCTCCTGCAAATTGTAACCAAACTTGTTTGTCTGAGCGATTGGCTGAACAAGAAGTAGGACTGAGTGGACTTGTAGACTCTAAAGTTTTACGTTATTTTATCTTTGAATGCATTTTTTTTGTGTGCATAATTCTACATTTGTAAGTTCCAACTTTCAGGATAAAGAGATTGCACTATAGTACTTGCATTAGGTGAATTGAAAAATACTATTTCTTTTGTTTTATACAGTGCAAATATTTGTAATACAAATAAATATAAAGTGAGCACTGTACACTTTGTAATCTGTGTTGTAATTGAAATCAATATATTTGAAAATGTAGAAAACACCCAAAAATATTGAAGTAAATGGTATGCTATTATTGTTTAACAGTGCGATTAATCGCGATTAATTTTTAATCGCTTGACAGCCCTACAAACAAGGGCAAAAAAGTGTAACAAATCTGGCCCACGTCTAGATCCAAGCTAGCATCATGGGTAGGCTGGCCATTCATCCAGTTTTAAGGCGGACTGTTCTGGTTTTTGTAGGGCTTGTCCCCTTGTCTGTTACTGATAAAAACTAAAGGCGGCTTTGTCCAGTGTCACTGTGGATGCACGAAGTACACCATTTTGATGAGTGCTCTGCTCTGCCCCGTTGACATGACCTTGCACACACCATGTGTGCGAGATCATGCCGGTGGGAGTGGATTCACACTGGTGCGGGCAGGACACACCATTCTGGAAATTAGGACATCCAGCTCAGATGCCTGTGTTCTGGGGAAGTGTCAGTGGCCACCCTAGTCAAGGCAAAGAAAAACCGGTTTCCATTTCCAAATTAAATCATAAGTCGTGTCTTAATCCCTTAATAGCAGAGCAATTTAGACATACACCCTGGGGCAAATGAGTGAGAGAGAAGGAGACATGTCAATATACATGAGGCAAGCCAGGCATGATTTTGGTGAAAGAGAACACAGCACAAATGCAAGAGCAAATACTCAAGCCAATGGCTGAGATTCACAAAGGTATTTAGGGCCTAACTCCCATTGATTTCATGTGACATTCTTCCTGTGGTGTGTGATCTAGAGAAGGGGTGTCAAACCTACACCATCAGAGGTAGCTGTGGCCCCACAGGATCGCTTTGTCCAGCTGGCAGTTCTCTGCAGTGAACAAGCAACCCTGCCTGCAATAGGGTGACCAGACAGCAAGTGTGAAAAATCAGGACAGGCAGTGGGGCGTAATAGGAGCCTATATAAGACAAGACCCCAAAATTGGGACTGTCCCTATAAAATCAGGACATCTGGTCACCCGAGCCTGCAATGACTCAGGAACTGGGTGGGTGAAGCTAAAGACGGAGCTTGTGCCTGACTGGACATAAGCACCTGGCCCTCTAAACCTCCTGGATGTTAGTATGTGTGTGGGGGGGTGCTGCCACCATAATCTGCCACAGCCAGGTTTGAGGGGTTATTTCATGGCATACACACAGAGACGTTAGATAAAAACATCAAATCCTCTTGCTGGAAGGTTGCAGCATATCACTACTTTATTGCTTAGAATCCAGAACCCTTACAGCCAAGAAGCAAAACCAAAGAGCCAAAGCAGGCAGCTCCCTAAAGGGGAGAGGGGCACAACTCATCCCACTTTACCCTAGGCTGTCTGCTAACTGACTGTTGCTAGGTCCAGATCACATACTTCTCTACAGAGCCCCCTAGCCTGCAAGCAGGATCAGGAACCCCCATAGAATTTAAAGGAATAGCTTACAGTTTTAATAGTTTTCAGTAAACCACAGGAGGAGGCCTAGAGCACTTAGCAGAGATGGGCTGCCAGCAAACCCTTTAGCACCATGTTTGGGGAAGAGATTCCTTCTCAACTCCCTGACCCTCTGTCCAGTTCCTGTGCCTCCAGAGAAGAGGACACCAATTAGGGAGACTGGAGACAGAATCCCGTGTGTGTGTGTGTGTGTGTGTGTGAGAGAGAGAGAGAGAGAGAGAGAGAGACAGACAGACAGAGAGACATCAGAGCGAGAATCCCCCTTGAAGGGTGTGTGGGGGATAGGGTGGAGGTGGGGTAAGATCAGAGAGAGACTCTTCCGGAGGGTTGCAGCAGGGTAACTGCAAAGTGGGGAGGGCAGATTTCACAAGTGCATTGTATAGGTTTCTATTGTCTGTGTATTTAATGAATAATTTCATTAGCTAAAGAGGCATATTCTGCAGGTGGACAAGATTGCAAAATTTGTCTCTTCAACCTGCTTTACGCTATGAATGTAGACGACGGTATAGCTACATCTCTCAGGGAATCCACAGCCCCAAGAGATGTAGCTATAACAACTTAACCCCTGGTGTAAGCAGCGCTAGGTCAATAGAAGAGTTCTTCCATCGACCTAGCTACTGCCTGTCAGGGAGGTGGATTACCTACGCTGACAGGACAATGCCTCTGTCTACACTGAAGCAGTACAGCTGTACCACGGTAGCATTTTAAGTGTAGACCGTTACTGATGAATTTTTGCTCCTGGTCCACAGACTCAAAAGGTAATTCATACCTCACCATGGGGTGAGTTTGATACCTTTGTTCAGCAGAAGCCCTTTCCATTTGGATTCTCAGAGAGCTCTTCTGCTTCTGAGCTGAGTTCTCGGACTCAGCTGGAAAAAGCCAATGGAATCCATTTCTCCAGCCCCTTCTGTCTGTCTTGCTCTGGTGAGCAGTGGTCTAGTACATCATCACTGTATGTAACTCTCTTTTTCTATTGGGAACAGTCTCGTTATTTGTTTATATTTTGCTTACATCATTATGACCCAGAATGAGAAGGAAAAATGTCCCTGAGATTAGTTATCCGGATGCGTCCCAGTGAGCACTATCCCTTTGGGTACCTCTACAGTGCAGTTAAAGACCCGCGGTTGGCCTGTGTCAGCTGACTCTGGCTTGCGGGGTTCAGGCTGCAGGGCTATAAAATTGCTATGTAGATGCTTGGTTGGAGCCACAAGATGGGAGGTCCCAGAGCCTGGGCTCCAGCCCAAGCCCAAATATCTACACAGCCCCATAGCCCAAGTCCCATGAGCCTGAGTCAGCTGATGTGGGCCAACTGTAGGTGTTTAATCGCAGTGTAGACATACTGCTAGAGTGCACATGGAGCTGTGTGAATAATTGGGGTTGTGATTCGCTGGGGATTCTAAACAATTTTTTAAAATTTAATTTCAGATTCTACTGATGAAAATTTTTGAAATTTCTGGAAAATCAAACAGTTGAAAAAAAGCGTTTTTGTTTTGGCAAAATCAAAATGTTGTGATTTCAGCTATTTCAAAACATATTTGATTGTTTTGAGTGAAATTAAAGAGAATTTTGAAACAAAGTCATTTTGAACCATACATTGAAACATTTCATGAAGGAAATGTGAAAATGAAATGCTTGGGGGAAATTTTTTGGTTTTTGTTTGGGTGTTTTTGTTTGTAATTATTCCCAGCCAAAATAATTGGATGAAACCAACACAAATTCACAAAATAGTTTGGTGTTGCCGAATCTGCATTGTTGCTTTTTCCTTGTGGAAAGTTTTTTAGCCAAAAAATGTATCCCAGCTATGAGCATATAGTGTCTTGCATGAAAATTACAGCCCATGTTACAGGTGAAAAATGCCTTTCATTGAGACATGCCAAGTGTTGAGCACCTGTAGCTTCTATGGCCATCAGCGGGAACTGTTGAGGATGCTCGACAGCTTTGAAAATCAATCCCACTATTTCTAGCCCTTGGTTTCCCCACCTGTTAAATGGGTAAAATATTTGCCTGCCTCACAGAGGATTGTTTGCAGACCGTTTTTAGATCCTCTGATGAAAGGGGATATAGAAACTCAAAACACGATTCTTAGTGCTGCATTATAAGTAAATTCACATTCATACAATCCTCATAGCTGAGGAGACATGAAAGCTTTCTGCTCTCTTTGTGCCACTCTTACAAAAGGGAGATCGTTGCGTAGCTGGACACTGTGGTTTATGTAGTTGACCCAATAAGGGTGCCATTGGCTAGGCTGCCATTTTGCTGTACAGATCCTTTTCAAGGCACTAAGCAGCTGGTTGTCTGCAATTTCTGTAACCTAAAGTGCAGAAGTAGAGCTGGGGAAATTTTTTTGTCCAAACCATTTTTCAGCAAAGCAATGCAGATTCAATGATGCTGAATGTTTTGTGAATTGGTGGTGGAAATCAAAAACAAAACAATCACAAGAAAACCAAAATGTTCTGACACTTTTGAAATTAAACATTTTGTTGGGGGTTTATTTTTGTTCGAAAGGACTTTTTGTTTTCATTTTTAAAATTGTATTAAAAATACAAAAATATTGCAAAATGGCTGAAATCTAAATGAAAACATTTTGATTTTGTCAAAACAAAATATTTTATTTGACCCAAAAGAATTCTTTTTTAAAACTTTTCAATATTTTATTTGTCCAGCCTCCTGGCAGAAGACACCTACTCTCTGTGATAGATGGATGTAGTGTCTGCTGTCTGGATAACATCCCCAATCAACCTTTGGTCATTCTTCTGGATGCTGCCTTTTCAGTATGAAAGCTGAATTGAGAGGAAGCATGTATGTTAGGAGGAAACAGGTTGCGTGATGAGAGATAATGGGAATTCAATAGTTGGAGGGCAGAATCACCACCAACTCCTCAGAGATGGATGCTATTTGCTTTTAGTTTCTGCTGGAATGTGCAGGGACGTCTGACTACACTGATGCTGTGTAAGCAGCTGGCCTAAATAAAAGTGGGGCTATTGGCCAGAAAAGAACAGTGTAGAGAGAGTAACTTTTTTACTCAACGTACTCCTAGTGTCTTTAAATCTTGACTGTTGTCTTTCCTTGTGAGAACAAATGTTCACTTTTGCTAGCGCTGCAGGGGCTGATGCAGCTGTAGAAGAGTGAACTGGGCATTGTCAGGGACATTGCCAGACATGTTCTAAAAGCAGAATCTTTACTACTGGTGTTGTGAGAGGCAGAACCACAGAGTTTTAACAACACCCAGAGCTTGGCTCTTAGAAAACTTAGAGCCTAATTTTCATACTTGGGCACCTAAAAGTAGGTATCAGAATCAGCATGTGAATATCTAAAACAGCTAATTGGGGTGCCTCTCTATTAGGGATATTTGCACCAGTATAGCTATTTGTGTAATATGCATGAAACTAGTATAAGCTGTGTGGATTTAGGGGTGAAATTCTGGCCCCCTTGAAATAAATGGAAGTTTTTCTATTGGCTTCGGTGTGGTCAGGATTTCACCCCCAATGTCTAGTTCATATGCCATTCCTTTTATTATGCCCTTAGCATATTTGCTGTGGTAAGCATCATGGGAGATCAGAAACTGCTGAGCGAGAACAAACACAAAACCCTGTGGTGTTAGTTTAAGTCACTTTAACCCAAGCCTAATTGTATGGAGGTTTGGTTATCCACAGGAACATAGTAACCAGTGAATTAGCACTGATTTACAGTATTGCTGTGTATGTTCTAGGCAATGCATGTTTATGTAGATACTCTTTCAGTTATTAAATGCCCATTATCTACACTAATTCTCATATAGGGAGACCCCTGTAGAAGCACTGTACATACAACATGTTTGTACATAGCAAATGAATTCATGGTAATCGGCCACTAAAAATAAATCACCTAGTTTTTTTCCTCTTTGGTGGAGCAAAGCTATCTGAAATGTGTTTGAAGGCAGCACAGCTCTGATTTATAATCAGACTTCCTAGAGATCAAATAAAAGCTAAATGGGGAATGATGGAAATTACTCAAGGGAGAATCCAGGCTGGGTAATCGGCTTTCACACTTCCCTTTCCAACCACATTGAGGAAGCCAAGTTCACCAGCATCTTGCAAGGGCTGAGATGCTGAACTGCATCATTCCACTAGTTCTTTTTGATAAAATAATAGCCCTTTGCCCAGTTGTAGCCAGGGCCGGCTCCAGGCACCAGCTTATCAAGCAGGTGCTTGGGGCGGCAACTCCAGAGCGGGGTGGCACTTTCAGGTATTTGGCGGCGGAAGGTCCCTCACTCCAGCTCGGAGCGAAGGACCTCCCACTGAATTGCAGCAGATCGCGATCGCGGCTTTTTTTTTTTTTTTTTTTTTTTTTGGCTGCTTGGGGTGGCAAAACCCCTAGAGCCGGCCCTGGTTGTAGCTGCCTGGATTCAAGGATCCCACAGCACTCTACAGATATCGGTGAATTAAGCTGCACAAGTGTACCCTGCCCTCAAGGAGTAGGTAAGTATTATAACAGTTCCATGGTTGTCTAGAAATTCACAGCTGTCACTATGTCACAGGCAAAGGGGGGCGAAGACATCATAGAAACAGGGACAGATCCCAGATCCTCCTGCTTTAAAACCTCAAAACCCTACCTCATGTGCTGAAAGGAGAATATCTGTTAGCAGTTCACGGTCCCGTCTCCCCCCTGAAGTGCTCAATATTTGGTCCATTGGGGGACCAAAGTTAAGCCAACTGTGAGTGCTTTGGAAATCCCCAAGTCACACAGTTGAGCAGCTCTGATTCTGTCCAGTAGAAGGCGCCCATACACTCGCCAGCACAGTGCTCTTAAATGCCTTGTTCTATTTAGGTTCTTATAGCTGCAGGCCCTGCCCTGAAACAGCCCATATCTGTCAACTTTCTAAGTGCCTTGCAGGGCCCATTTGTTTGAAGAGATGTCAGAGAGTTGAGGTACGGGTCTGTGTGTGAGGGTGTTAGTATTTAATTATGTGTTGCTTCTGGATAGAAGAGCAGAGTTCATTGCATTGCACTTTGAGCCTTTAAGGGTATGTCTACTCTGCATTGTAAACCTGGTTCTGGGGACTCAGTGTTTCCAAGCTTGTGCTTGAGTGTCCATGCTGCATTGTAAACTTGAGTTTACGATCACTGGACCGGGGAGTCACAGCCATGCAAGTATGTCCATACTGCACAATGCACACCTTCTGACTCAGGTCTGTGGCTTGAGCTGCATCCGTATTGCAAAATGACTGGGCTGGGACCAAGTAACAGCCAGATTTGGGCTCTGGCCCCCCTGCACTCCCCCAATCAGGGTCCTAGGACCCAGGCCTTGAGTCCTTGCTGCCATGAGTCAGACAGAGGTGTGTGGATGGCATGGAGGCTTGGGCTTGAACCTGAGTCAGAGCCTGGCTTACGGTATGTGTGCACTGCATACTAAGATTCATTAATTGGTAAGGTGCTCAGAGCCTGTGCATAGGTGCTTATTCTTTATTCTAAAAGAAAAGGAAATGAATAAATGAGAGTATTTTTCCCCTGTGTAAAAAGAGGTTAATTTGAGGCACAGCAGGTATCCAAACCAGTCTGTAACTTGGGAGCATAAGCTGAAGGGAAGGTGTAGTAGGTTTCAGACTGTACCCACAATGCATTTAAAGGCATTAGCATCCTCTAGAGTAGTGGGTCTCAAACTTGTGTACTGGTGACCCCTTTGACATAGCAAGCCGCTGAGTGCGACCCCTCTTATAAATTAAAAACACTTTTAAATATATCTAACACCATTATAAATGCTGGAGGCAAAGCGGAGTTTGGGGTGGAGGCTGACAGCTCATGACCCCCCATGTAATAACCTCATGACCCCCAGTTTGAGAACCCCTGCCTAGAGCAAAGGAGGAAGAGAGAATGTTTGGAGGGAAAGCCTCATCCCAGTTCTCATGATTTGTTGTTTGTCTGGCTCAAGGATGGAAGACCATGGTGCTCTGGTGGTCGGATGTGGCTCGTTCTGGGGCCAAAGATGTTGGGGACATTAGATGGAGACTTTCAAGAGTTAATTTAAGAAATTAAATTATTGTTGGTTAACTGGAGAGGGTTCAGAGAAGAGCCACAAGAATGATTAAATAACATGCCCTTAGAGTTATAAGCTAAATAGATTGAGGTCTTTGACTTTAACAAAGAGAAGGTTAAGGGGTGACTTGATTACAGTTAAGAAGTATCTACATGCGGAACAAATGAAATCAGAATTAAATAATGGGCTGTTCGATCAGCGGAGAAAGGTTTAACATACTCCCAGTCTGAGTTTGTCTAGCTTCAGCTTCCAGTCATGGGATCAAGGGGTAAATTTTTAACAATGACAGGAAATGACCATTGAAATAATTCTTCCAGGGTCGTGGAGGATTCTCCATCACTGGCAATTTGGGGGTGGGTTCCTATGGCTTGTGTTACAGGAGGTCAACGAGGTGATCATAATGGTTCCTTCTGGCTTTGGAATATATGAATCTATGAAATTGGGGGTCTCTTGAAACAGGTAACACATAGGGAAATATTGTCAGAATTGTTACCTTTGTTGGGTAATGATGCTAAATCGTAGGGGCTGATTAAGAAGATTAATTGTGCTTTAAAGTAGAGACTAAGTAACTAGGTTTCTGGGACATAAGAACTGTGTCTTTGCCATGGTCATGAGCTATACTGATTGGGTAGGCTGCACTTTTCCTAGACAGAAGCAAATAGATAGGCAGAGAAGCTGGGAAGGTGACTCTGTGTGCGTGCGTGTGTGAATGCTTCTTTAAATTATTAGGTAGTGAGGAGGAAACACCAAAGCACCTTAGTCATGGGAGTTTCTAGTGTCAAAATAGACACTCTATAGCCCAGAAAGCTAAAACCAGCGGACAAAAATTATTTGGAAAAGGAATTATCCACTGTAGAGTGTTGGGGGGGTGGGGAGAGAGGGAAAGAAACACACCTGACAAAAGGGCAGTCTTTGTGTTTGCAGCCACCTTCACTCCCCAAAGTATCCCCATTGTCACATGTACCAAAGAGTGCTATACTGCAACAGTGCTAGGAACCACTGTCCTGAACACTTTATATTTTCCCCAGTGCTGAAGAAAGGAAGGTCTCGGTCTCTCTCTCTCTCTCTCTCTTTCTTTTTAATGGGAATTCAGTTTTATTCAATGGAGGCCACCCTGTAGGAGGGAAGAAAATAAGTGGCTGGGAGCGTCACTAATAAGACACAGAAATAACCATAAAGGTGTATGAGGTGAAGCGAGGCATATGGACCAAATCTGCAGCGGGCGTAAATTGGTATAGCTCGCTAGAGAATAGAGTCTCGGTGGTGGATCAGATCTTGATGAGATCAGAATCAGATGCCCAGCTGGTACAACTCACACCTTTCCCCCCTTACCCTCAAGGTGAATGTTACACCAATGATGGGCCTGAGTCTCCGCTCACAGTGGCGTAAACCAAGAGTCGAGGCCAATGGGCCAGCTCCTCAGGTGGTGTAAACTGGCATAGCTGTACTGAAGTCAGTGGCGCTAAGATGATTTATGCCCAGTGGAGTTGCACAAGGACAGGCAAGGAGAGGATCGTATCCTTAGACTCTCAGAGGTTGACTGTCAAACGTAGAGCCTGGCTTTTACAACCTCTTCTCAGGCCGAGTGCCACTAAGGGCATCGGAACTACTTGTAGAAGCAGGAACTGCTCAGCCGGAGTAAAAGGTGGAGAATCAGACTTAGACTCTCACCCACTTACCAGGGTGTATCTTATGCCACCACATCTCACACTGTCACACTGCACCTCTGTGTTTGCCCTACTCCCCTTCAGGGAGAACAAAGGGCCTTTTTTCCTCTTACATCTGGGAGCTATTTGACTTTTTAAATAATCTGTCTATAGGAAAATAAGTGCAACATACAGTAAGTAAAGATACAGGAGAGATAAAGAATAAATCTTTGAGAGAATGCAGACACAAGAGTGATGATAAGGCTATGCTAATAACAAGACATGGCTTACATGATACCTTTTCACAAAGGCTGTGGTATTGTGCAAGGCGGTTATTTTTTCATTGTTTTTCGGGGTCACTGATTGTGATATATTTTGGCCAATGGGGTCTAGTCACTTCTCCCATGCACATGCCAAACTCACATTAACTGTACTGGAAGTTATGCATATATATTGAGAGAACAGATCCCCCTTTATGTCTTCAGGAAGGGCCGGTATATGAATTATGAGCCTGGAGGGGAGTACAGAATATGCCAAATTAAAGAAGGTCTGGAAAACGAAATGACAAGGTGAAACCTAGTAGCCTTCAGAATTAATTACTGAAACAACAGGGCCGCAGCAGAGTGATGTGAGCTTGGAATGGGTGCTCCAGCCAGTTTCAGGTGCAAAGCTGTATTTGTTCACGGCTCAGGGTTTTCATCTCAGTGCTGACAGGGTGATAATTCAATCCCATAAAGTAGCAAATTTTCCCTGACTTTTTAGTATTAATTTCCCTCCCCAACAGACAGCATAAAAAATGAATACCTTTTCCTCAAGGCCTCAGAATAGAAAGAAATTACCATGGCCAGGGATGACTTGTGGGTTTATCTCAGAAGACATCCTATAAATAACACCTGAGGATCTAAAGTCATTAAATAAATCTCATAATTCACCCCATCCAAATCGTACAATATCTTCAGTGGCCTTATTAAGAGCAAGTCTTCTTTCCTTCCTTGTGTGTGTGTGTGCAATGTACGCATGTATATAATTATCCACCTCTATCCATAAAGCAGGATGTGTGTGTGTGTATACTAACACCCACTCCATTCTCTAGCACACAAAGGGGTGTGAGGAGGGCGATTTAGTATCTGTAGCCCAGTGTTGATACTTCGCTGTCATTCTTAAAGAGCCATCGTCCTGACAGCTCCATTAATAGGTATAATTTCTCACTCTGATTGGTGGCCTGAGGGCCTGTCACTAAGTGCACATATCAAATCAGTGAGGGTCGTGCACTGGCATTGGCCCTTTGAAGCCTAGCGAAGTCCAGCTGATTGTCTTTAAGCTCGTTTCTTCTGTGCAGTTTACCAATATCTTTCTCATCCCCCTTTTTTTTTTTAAACTGTGTTGGGGCCAGAGTTGCAGGCAATGGGCCTGATTCCACACAGCCTGGTGTAGTGATTTACAGCTGTGCAGCTTGGTATGTGAAACACCGCCAGAGGTGTGAGTGAGAGGAAAATTCAGACTGGGTAGCATTTGATACCCCGTTTGGAGGGAATTCATCCGTGCCATGGAGTTGAGGTTGGTTCAGAAAAAGGTGTAGGTGACTTGTCCGTCCCCAATTCTGGGGCTGTTTGGAGCCAGCTTGGCTTAGAGTGCTTAGGGTGGCCCCAAGGGTGGCCCAAAAAGCTGCCCTAAATTATGCCCTGGCTCCTATGGGTTTTAGTTACGTTTATGCTGGAATCAGGAAAGTACATGTAGGCATACCCACGCTAACTCTGATCAAGCTAGCTTGCTAAAAAGAGCAGTGTAGCCACAGTGGGGTGAGCTAGCCACCAGAGTATGCACCTAGGGTCCCGGGAAGGACTGTATCTGGATGGCTAACCATCACCACGGCTACACTGACATATTTAGCAAGCTAGCTCAATCAAAGCTAGTTCTGGTATGCCTATGCATGCTGCAGTCATGCCGCTTGCTGTATAGATGTACCCTGACACAGCAGGAGGGTGTGGGAGAAGGCCTCCGCGTGCCCTTGGCTTGCTCCCTGCCTGCCTCTGACCTGGGATGGAGGCGTGATGCCTGCTTTGGTCCAAGTACAAAGATGGATCAGGCCTTTTGCATTTGCTGTGCACAGGTGTGAAATAACTACACAACGTGCAAAGCAGTGGAGCCTCAGGCCTGTCCTGACTGACTGTACACCTGCAAGAGCAAGCAGCCATCGCCGCAGTGCTGACGCTCCCCTTGCCTCAGTCTATTGTGCCCAGGTATTACAGCACATGGCACATCCAAATCCCACCCCGTGCATGCACCGATCGTCATATGGAAACGCGTAGGGAACATTTATGCCCTTTGACTTCAGTTTGAGAGTCCCGGGATTTGATTTCTGATGAAGCATGCATCCGCCTTTCGCAGCTGGGGTCTCTGGACCAGACCCCCAGCTTTAATAGAGCTATGCTAATTTACATCTGCTGAGGAACTGGACCAATGATTCACCAGAAGGACAGGATGGGTGGGTGACAACCAGAGGTTTACCCTGAGTGGTTTAATTCATTAGGTTTAACATATGGCTCAGACGGTTGGTCCACCACGTCTGGTATCAATGTTAGGAAAAGATGTGAATCCCCGTGCGAAGGCAGGGTAAGCCGGCTTTGCACGGAGTAGTGTCCTGAAGGGATGAATTCCTTCCCCAAGGCCACCGCACACCAGCACAGCTGCTTCAGGGCTGCTACTGCAATTCCCGGGGTTGTGGTAGCAGCTGCAGCCCTTGTGCCCTCCCTGCCCCCATAGTCAGAGATCCAATGGCTATAGCCCTCCCCTACGCTCTCCTGCGTGGCTGCCTGGCGAATGCCACCATGGAACAGTGCAGAGGAATACAGTGCCTCTCTGAGACAGGAACCCCCAGCCACCTGCTATGTTTCTGCTGCCTTTGAGGCCTTCTACAGCCTGTTCCACAAGCCACAGTTTGGCCCAGAGGCAACGTGCAATAAGGTTTCAAAGAAAGGACTGCATTTAATGCCCCCAGCCGATCTTGCAGTGCTGCCAGTTCCCTTTGGTGACCAGCTTATGCACTGACTGACCGTAGTTGCTATGCTTTGCATAGTTATCTGTAACTTTGGACTAGCAATGCCATTTAGAAACCATTCCCCTGCCCCTGTGGCCGTCCAGGCTGCTGCAAGGTGTAGCATCTCGGCACCCTCATTGCTTGGCTCTTAGACAGCTGCTGTCAGCCTGCAACATTCAACCCAGTCCCATCACGCAACTTTGATAGAGAAACATCCTAACACTTCAGTCTGTGGTATGCAGCCACTTTGGGGTCGAAAAAGTGATTGCATCACAGCATTTTTTTTAAGGTTAATAACTTGATCATAATGATAAGAAAATAAAAAAAAATGAAATGCCAAAAAGACACAATTATTAATAGATTTTGAATTACGGAAACAACTTCATTATCACAGTTTCACACCGGTATTTCTCTACTGCAATGGCTAAAACTGGAGCAATGCAGTGATGAATCCAGTATTATTTTACCTTTTGATTTGCAGTGCTATAATCAGAAACAACTAAAAATTATTCATGGGGGGGGGGACACCCATCTTTTAAAATTGTTTTAAAATACTATTAAGATAATCTCCTCTCCTCCACTTTTATTCTTCACTTTGAAAGAGAAAAATAAAGACAATTCAGTTTGCTCCTAGATTAATTTAGAATGAATTTCAGCATGGAGCACGCTTTTATTGTTGAATATTAAACCACTAAAAGCAGGGGTTTACTCTGGAAAGCATCACAGATTTCCAGATTTAGTACCAGTTGGGGAACTGCTGGAATGATAGAAGCACCAAAATAATGGGTGGAGGAGAGTTAAAGGAAAGAAAAAGGGCTTAGTGAGAAAGAGGCTTTGTGCTCCCAGTTTTCCTGGTATGGATTCAAGTGACACTTTCTGCTGAATATGTTAACATTAGGCCCTACAAGTGATGTGCCAATTCCCTCTGCCCTTCAAAGGTTGAAATAACTTTCTCCTTTAGAAAGGGGATGACAAAGGGCCAAGCAAACCCCTTCCAAAGCACATCGAATCTGTGATAAACTTCATAATTAGCTTCTGTAATAAAGTCCTTAATCTGAATAAATGCTTTTACTAATTACAACAGGAAGTTTTGTCAGAGCAGTTTACCTACTGCTGAGACTAAGTGTCTCTCCACTGGCTCTGGGAACCAATACCCACTAGGGCCTGTATCTCGACAGGAGCCCCGGGCCTCAATTAGCCCTGGCAATTCCGAATGAAAACAATTCTCCATTTTCTCATTAAAAGATGAAAGAGGAGGGTTTTTTTTTTAAACACCCAGTGATAATTTTGCTGCTGTGAAGAAGAAGCTGCTCCTTTTTCATGGCCCCTGATTATGAAAGACAATGGGATTAGTTCAAACCGAGTTGAGAGGCCTTGGTGACTCCTTTACTGGCTAAATTGCCAGCGAGGGTGGATAATGGGAGATTGATTAGGGTTAATAGACTTATTTCTACAGGTCACGCCGCACAGCACTCTGGGTTGTGGCGCTCCAAAACATATTATCGCAAGCCATAAATCAAGTGGCTTGGAGGCAATTCAGGCCAGCCTCCCTCTGAATCGTTGGCTAACAATTGACTTTTGTCTCCCTGTTGCTACTGCCTACGGCTTCTTGCCCCACAACTCCTGGTAGCGCCCAGTCCTAAGTGGTTCAGAGCACCTACTGCCATGGGCCGGGCACCCTCAACACCCATTAAATTAATTGTGGTGCTGGACATGCCCAGCGCCTTACAGGATCAGAGCCTTCAATGCTGCCACAGGATGATTCTGACGGGAAGTAGGGGTGTGAGTGGGGAAATGAGGTTTGTTTTATATGCGGATGTTAATGGAAACCTTCAGAACAGCTCCATGGAATACCACAGTTTGTTTTCTCTTCATTTCTAAGGCTGCGGCCTGCTCTCCCATGGCCAGCACAACTGTGGAAGCCTGTCGATCTGTCTTGTGCTCAGTGACCAAAATTACTACAGTTGGGTGAGATTTAAAAAATGGGAAGGTGGGGGTGGGGGTGGAGGAGGAGGAGGAGGAGGAAGAAGAATTCCCTCATGGTGTGAACACTATTTAGACTTCAGCATGTAAACCTGATTAGAGAGTGGTGGATCATACTTAACATTTGGCATAAATCCACTCCTGGAATTATTTTTAAAAAAAGTAAAACCCACATTAAACAGAGTGGGTTGTACATCAATTTTTTGTACTGTATTTTTCACGTTAAGAAAACCAAGGCTGATGCTCCCTTAATAGAAGGGGAAGTTAGAAAGAGCTTTCTCTGTGAAATTTAGAACAACAGTTAGAGAATTTTCTCATACAATGAGCCAGATTCTGATCTCACGTGCACCAGTGCAAACGTGAGTATCTCCATTGCCTCAGTGGAATTAAAAACTGTTTCAAAATGCTAGTTATCTGCATTTACATCAGTGTAACTGAAATCAAAATACAAGATTTTCCTCATTTTCTCTTCGATTAGCAATAAACACAAGTTCCACAGCAGACTATACTGTCACGACACAATTCATTGTCAGACACAAATACCTTTGACCCCTTGCAAAAGAAATATTGCAGTAAAGATACACACACACACACACACACACACACACACACACACACACACACACACACACACACACACACACACACACACACACACCAGCTTGCAACAGTGTTGCTGCTACAGCATTTTGAACAACTGCTGTTGCATACCAAATTATTATTGAAGTGCCAGCGGTATACTCAGTACTGTACCAGACATTGATCTCAAGATCGTCCCTGTTCTGAGATGGGAATAATTTAGAGCCTGTGCATGCAAATTCAGTACAACAGTTTGTTCCTCCCCAAAAGGCATCAGTACTTTGAAAAGAAGAAAAAAGTCAGCAATAGCATCTCCACACTCATAAGCAACCCTACAATAACAGAGCAGTGTATACAGCTCAGCACTCATGAATACATTGGACAAAAGAATTACAGCAGACATATTCACTTATTTATTATTATGGTGGTGCTGAAAGGCCTCCACTGAATTCAGGACCCCATTGTGTCTCTGCTCCAAGGGACTTACCATTTAAATAGACAAAGTGTGGGCAAAAAGAAATATTATCCCCATTTTATAGACAGGAAACTGAGGCACAGAGAGATTAAATGACTTGCCCAAGAGCCACATTATCTGTGGTAGAGCCAGAAATGGCAACCAGATCTTCTGAGGCACAGTCCAGTGCCTTAACACCTTTTCCTTTTCACAGTTTATCTGCAAACAGACCTAGATTTTATGAATTTGTTCATTATTCAAAATGCATTAGACTAATGGCCTATGGAAACATTTCAGCCTGTGAGTTGCTCTCAAGCTACTATTCCAACTACAGTATTGTTTCAGGTATTCAATGTCTGCGGTTTGTTATGTACACCATGGTACTGGTCACCTGAGTTGCATGCTACTGTAGCTTTTCCTTGACTGGATCCACAAAGAACTTTCAAAATGGCTGCCTAATTCAGCACAAATACTCGGGCAAATACATATTTGCATGAATTGTCATTTGTAAATACGTATTGGCACAAGTACTTGGGTGACTCCTCCACCCCCTTCTGTGCACTTTCTTGCAAACACAATTTCCTTCATGTGAATGTTTGCAAAACTGAATAAAAAGGCTTTCAAAGGCTGCCTTTGGAAATTAGTGTCTTTTATACAAATAAATGATTGAAGAATTGTTGGCAGGCATCACCCAGGTCTGCAACAGTTCAACAACACAACAGCATGTGAATACTATAGCAACTCTACAGTAACAAATGGGCATGAATAGCTCAGGCTATGTCTTCATTGAAAAAAGAGAGAGCCATCTCAATGTAAAATCCAAGTGGCGACAAGACACAGTTAGTTAGTTTATACCTTGATGTAGCTAGTCAAGGTCAACCTTCTATCTTCCGCCTGGGGTTTACCTTGACTAGCTACATGAGAGTAAAAACTACAGAGCCTTGTCTCCATGACGAAGTGGGTATTCACCCACGAAAGCTTATGCTCCAATACATCTGTTAGTCTTAAAGGTGCCACAGGGCTCTCTGATGCTTTTTACAGATCCAGACTGACACGGCTACCCCTCTGATACTCGTCTCCATGAGAAACTTTCATCTAGATCACTATCGCAATGTAAAACCACTGATTTTTATAATGAGGACAAAGCCTCTACTCATGAGACCCTGTAATAACAAACCAGTGTGCACAAGCATAGCACGTTGAGGTGGGGGGGGGAAATCAGATTTCATTTTCAACCAGACAAGCAATTGCTTTAAGCCTCTGTGAGGAAAAAAAAATGATTTAAATAATGATATAAATGTCTCCACCCCTCAATCCTGGTGCTAAGGCAGAAAGAAGAGAGAGATGGAAAGTGACAATTAGGAAGTATTTCTACATGCGCACGCCTTCCATTGCTGTGCCCTGCAGATTCAGGCTTTGTAAAGTGCTAAGGCAAGTAAGTACTGGGAAGAGGCTAATAAGCAGCGGCATCACAATGGCTTTAAAGAGCTGTCCGGGCCAGCGCTGGCAAAGTGGAGTCAATTGTTCATGGACAATAGAGCTCAGGGAGAGGAGAGCATTTCAGGTCATCCTCAGCATCCTTGCAAGACAAAGAGGGGCCCAGGCCCCTCTTTGAAAGGAGTCTCTGAACAAGATGAGGCAGCCCCACTCATGTTGCCATTTAGCTCTGAGCACTGCCTGCCTGTTGCCCTCACGGATGAGAGGTTGCTGCCATGTCAACTTTTATGGGGCCTGGTCCAGGGTGAGTGTCCATTGTCTTGTCAAGAAATGGCACTTCTCGCATAAAAGCCTTGATTGACAATTGCTAGGAGCCAGCCACACTGCTGTGATCTGTTATGCAACAGGGATCATGGTAACACCAAGGGGAGGAAACAGACCTGAAAAGTGTCTTAAAACTGCAGCTTGTGCTCTGTCTTAACTTCCTGCTGGCACAGTGATCGTGACCCTGGCAAGGCTGTTCTACCTAATTCCCAAGTGCATGGATGGACTGAAGGAGGTGGATTTGGTAGGGTGTGCTCTCAGGTTAACATCCAGCTGAAAACTTGGGGAATAGGTGTCTGTATTTACAGCCTATCACCTCAAATAAAGGACTAATGGTAAAGTTCGTTGGCTCCTTCCGGAGTTACAGTGCTGACTTCAAAGATGGTTTTGCATATGTAATGTAGCAATAGGAGCAGGATCGTGCCCCTAGTTTGGGTTTCATCCTCAGGTTATCAAGTCAGGGTTTAGAGAGTTAGGATGATCCCATGACTAGGGTGTTTAGTCTGGGAATTAACTCCCAGATTCAATTCCCTGCTACAGCTGAGATTTCCTGTGTGCTTTTGGGTATCTCACCTAGGGGCTGATCTTTAAAGGTGTTTAGGTGCTGTGGGGGTGGGACAGATCCCCACCCCAGCCAGGAAGGAGGTAAAGAGCTCCTCTGGGCACAATCACAACCTGTGAGGCTTGGCAAGCCTGGAGATGGGCAGGCCCTTAAAGGGGAGGATCCCTGCTCTCTGAGGGTATATCTACACAGCCCGGGCAGCGAGCCTCCCAGCCGGTGTTGACAGACTTGGGCTAGCGTGCCAAAAATAGCTGTGTCGACAGCGCTTTGAAGCCATGGCTTGGGCTGGACCTCAGGCTCCGAAGACTCAGGAAGGGGATGAGCTTCAGAGCCACAACTCCACAGTGCTGTCTACACAGCTATTTACAGAGCTCTAGCATGAGCACTGCTGGCCAGAGTCTGTCGACCCAGCTGGAAGGCTCCCTGCCACGGGCTGTGTGGAGATACCCAGGAGCAGGACTCCATCTCAGAGCACTCCAGCCCCTGGAAACAGGCGCTGTTGATTGGGGAAACGGTTTGAGTGGCTTGGCTGCCCAGGTCCTCTCAGCAAGGAGAAGGGCTGGTAATTTTCCTGTTTCTTTTCTTTCTTTGGCATCCTGGAGGCCTAGGGCTCTGCTTTTTGTGGGCTGCAGACACATATTGACTTTTTGTTTGGACGACATTAACTGTCCCCTTTCCCCACCCCCCTCAGTGGGGGCAGGCGCCCTGAATAGCACAGCCAGAGGGCTGTGCCCCAGACTCTGAGACAGGACCAGTGCCTGCCCTCTCCCCAAGGGGGCACTGGAGAGGCATAGCTTGCTACAAATGCAGAACATGGGCATTCGCTTCCTAACCCAGCCACACCCGGAAATTAGAGGGAGACTGAAAGCCCGCCTATGAGAGAGTCTAGGTACCCAAGCAACGTGGACCCACAGCAATGGTGCAAGTGGCCGATGGAGAGCCAGTGACAACAGGCAGCCCAGAAACAACAGTTCCAGCAGCAGCTATTGCAACAGTGGGCTGCTCAACAACAGCTACAGATGACCCAACAACAGCAGGTGCTACATGAGATGGCCACCTCGCAGAAAGACCTGCAACAAAACCTGGTTCAGTAGCTACAGACAGGGAAACAGCATTCTGGGACAGCTGGGGGCTGCGGTCTTGAGCCTTGAGCCAGTGCTTTTGTGGGTACCCGTGAAGCTGATGAGGATGGCCCTGAGGCTGTCTTGGCCACTGCCACCCACTCAAAAGTGTTCTCCAGCGCATTGAGCCCTTGTTCTGGCCCCTGACCAGAGTGACCCAGCCCATGCAGCCTACAGAGGGCTTGACCCTGTGACAGCATGGGTTTATGTACTGGTTAAAGCTGCCATCCTGGACTCTTGATATGAGTGAAGAGACACAGCACCACTGCTTCTAGACAGCATGGCCATGGGTAGTGGCCCAAAAGCTGAAGGACCATTGCTGGTGGTGGTCAGAGGAGCAGATTGGAGCTCACATGGCTAAGTTAGTACTAGTCGAGCAGTTCATACACATACTCCCCACTGCAAGATGGGAGTGGGTACTGAGGAAGTGTAATTGATGGAAAACATTGTGGTCACTGAGGAACCCCCAGAGACTGTGGAAGAGGACATCTCGGGACTTAAGAAGCTGACCCAGCCCAACAGGATGCCCAGTCAGGGGAGAACACCCTTTGCTGATCAGGAACAAATATGCTCATCTTCAGCCTCTTGGCAGTTAGGGTGAGTTGCTGCAGCAGGCCACGAAGGGCCTGGCGAAAACCTAACTGTAAGCATGCAGGCTCACCCCTGCGGTGCCTCCTGCTGGTCTCTCAGGGAATTAGCTCGATTTCCAGCCCAGTGTGCCCTCTGCAGGCCAGTGATCCACTACGGCTTGGCCCCCGTGTACCTCCCTGGACTCCGGTGCTCTGTTAGCTAGGGTGCTGCCCCCTTTCTAAAGGTAATAAAGGTAATAATTGGAGATATACCAATCTCCTAGAACTGGAAGGGACCTTGAAAGATCATCGAGTCCAGCCCCCTGCCTTCACTAGCAGGACCAATTTTTGCCCCTGATCCCTAAGTAGCCTCCTCAAGGATTGAACTCACAACCCTGGGTTTAGCAGGCCAATGCTCAAACCACTGAGCTATCCCTCCCCCCCTCTCAGGGTCTCTTCTCCCCGGGAAACCCCCACCCACTATCCCCGCCTTGCCTCAATGTTCGGCTACTGCCAGTCCCCATCTAGCCCCCTGCTCCCTGGGGCAGACTGCAGTGTACGCCATTCATCACTGGCAAAGGGGGGTTTGGACCTGCTGCCTTTGCCTACCTTTGGCTACCCCTTTCTAGCCCCAGTACCTGTCCTGGCCTTTATCAAGGCCGCAGCCCGGGGCTTTCCAGGCTGGAGCTCCCATCCAGCCACAGCCCCCTCCCAGGGCTGTTTTTAACCCCTCTGGACCTGAGCAGGGTGACTACCCTGCTATACTAACCAATGGCGGTTGGACCCAGGCTCCATTACCAAGAAGGGTAGTACAGACTTTGATGCCAGGTTCCCCTACAAGAGGTAACGTCATCATCAGATGAGGGAATGGGCTCAGACCGCAACATAATGAGCCGTTTTTCATATGGGCAGCTGAATGTGTCCAAAGAGAGGGCTCCCAGCTGAAGTGTGAGTATGCCCAGGTACGGACAGCAGACAGCAGAGTGAGGAAGAAAGGACCCGCCAAAATAAACAGTCCCAGTATGGATCAGTGGGATGAAACTGCAAGGTCTGCTGGACCCGTGGTGTTGACTCCCTTGGGTGGGGCAGAAGGGAACCCAGGGAAGACAGACTTCCACCAGTGCATACAGGGGATGTGAAGATCTGTCCCAGCAGACAACACATGCCCTCCCAATGGCTCTAGCCTCAACATTGGCCTCCCCTGTCATCATTGGTCAGGACTGGCAGGGCTTCAGGGAAATTACTCATGAGCTAGGAAGACTGGAGACTGGTCCTGGCATGTGGGACAGGTCCTGGACCCAAAAGATTAGCCAGACTAGGAGAACCAGAGGATCCCCTTAAGGGAAGTTTGTGATCCACAAACAGAGCATCCATCCAGGTCACAGACAGGAGCGGTAATCTGGGCATTGCCATTGCCAGATTTAGAAGGCCTGACTCATGACAGATTTTGTCCACAAACACAGGGGCAACCCAACACTGAGCAGGGCCTATGATCAAATTGCTGCCATGAATGATAAGGTGGTAGAACCCCAGCACCTGCAGCAATGATCCCATTTTGTACTCCAGCTAGTCTTTTTGGTCCAGGACCTACCCCATATGTCGGGACCGGATGACTTTGGTTCCTTGCTAACAAGTTGCTAGGAGGTGCTGTGTTGATAGAGGTGTCCCTTTTTGGAAGGGATATAAAAGTGAAGTCCTAACTGCATCTGGCCGTTAAAGATCCCCTGGCACATTTGTTATATTTAACATTAATACTTCAGTATGGGCCAGAAGTGCTAATCAAGATCAGGCCTCATTTTACTGAGCCCTTAACAAAGCATGAGACAATCCTGACCTGAGCAGCTTACGATCTAAGCTATAATTCTCCCTCCAATGTTAATTGGATATAATGTTCATTTTTACATCCTGTTCCAAACTATCCTGTGGTATTGACATAGCTGTTAAACGGATGATGTGTTCCACCCCTCCCCCCCAACCCTTGAAGTTCCTTTATTTCAGTGGTAAAATGTAGTGTGTAGGAATAGGCTGGTGTCCCTTTAAATAGTTGTGAGCCCTCCAGTGATGCTCATTGTGTTCTCTGTTTTGAGAAGCTGCAAAAAAAAAAAACAGTCCGAGGAGCATATATTCAGACACCTATGTCCCAGCAGCTGCGTGGTGCAGAGGTGGAGGGAAGGCCCCTTTGTGAAATGCCCCACTCCTCCTTTGTGTAGCTAGCTGCTAGTGTGCCCTCTGCAATATATTTACCAACCCAGTGGTTTGTGCAGAAAGAGATTGTGGAGAAGAAGGTGCAGAAGAGACACTATAAGTGGTATGTTTCCTGATGGAAACTGCACAAATTGTGCAAAAAAAAGTGTCCTGAGTGGCAGATACGTGTAGAGTTAGAGAAGGAATCCTTTCTGGCTCATGAAGCAACCGTGCCATGGAGGCTCCTTTACATGCTGCTGCCACTAGCCAGAGGCCCAGAGTATGTAAAACTGCTAAATTTCTTCCAAACTTGTGCACCAAAATTCCCATCTGCTTTAAAATTTATTAATGGTTTCCAGCAACGCCTATGGTGTGCCAGATGCTTTCCTGTGGCAAAGGATATGCAATCTCTGGCTGAAAGGGCTCACAACCTAAAGAATGATGATAATGGATTGGAACTATGGGTCATGTCAATGACAACCGCAGCCTTCTGAGATGTGCAAGATGCACATCTGTGGCTGGGTGACCTGCCCAAGGGAGAGGAAAGGTTGGCTGGCTGTAGAAGCTCCAAATAATTTCAGCAAAACCCAGCTCCTTACTCACAAGCTGTGAAGACAGAAGGGGATGCTACAGTGCTTAATTTGTAAATAAAGAGCTGCCGCAACTCAACCAATTAGGTGCCGGGGCTCAAACAATTTTTTTTACATTCATAACTGATGCAGCAAGCTCAGAGGTGCCGGGGCTATGAACTGCCAAGCCTAGAGTTGCCGGGCTCATCCCTGCAAGTCCAAATTCAAATGAGCACTTTGGCACAATTTTCTTAACAGTGAGGATGATTAACCATTAGAAAAAACTATCAAGAGCAGTGCTGTATTCTTCTACCCTTGTCTCCAGATCAAGATGGGATGCCTTTCTGGAAGAGATGCTTTAGTTATACAGAAGTTGTTGGGCTAAATACCGGGGTAACGGTGACATTTTTATGGCCTGTTTTATACAGGAAGTCAGACTAAATGGTCTAAGAGTGGTGCCTTCTAGCATTGAAACCTGGAGGTTAATTTCACAAAGAATGGTAATGAGCCTATACTTCCCCATTCCTTTCCCTAATGTAGCTTCTATACCACGTGATGGGGTGCTCTGCTGGGTTCTCTCCCTGGGGAGGCTGAGGCGATTCCATTCAGGTGTTTCTTCTAAGGCGGTTGCATTCCCTAAGGCAGATGAGATTCCTAATTATGAATTAAAAGGCCAAAGGTTCACATTGGTTTCTGAATCACTATAAAGCCTTCCAAGCCAAGTGCCATGTGCAGGATGTAGGAGTTGCGGGGGAGGACTGGCTGTGAAAATGATCTTGTGCTCGTCTTCAATAATCGTCATTAAACACATTTCAGCTTTTGTGTGGATTTCAACCATCTCAGATCATTCATCAAAGAAGAATCTTGTGGCCAAACGCCCCTTGAAAAAAATACAATAAAAACAACTCTCAGTTGTTGAGCAGGGAGCCAGGACTAATGAAAGACGAGATACGGGAAGAGTCGTGTGCTTCAAGCACTGTCCTTCATTAATATCTTCAATAAACAAACAGCGGTGCCTGGATAGTACTTTCTCTTACGCACCCACTGTTATCACTTAACTAAATTCCACATGAAAGCACACTTGTCATAAACCATTTCGTCTACTAGCCACAGTTAATATATTAGCGCTCATTTCATTTGCATTTTAATGGCGAGACTACACTTTCAAACAAATGACTGCACTTCATCAAAGAATTACTTCAGTTTGACTGTAATGCTTCTTTCCCATGTGGGAATCATGTGGCGAGAAGCTTGAAACAACCACTCTAGCAGCTCAAACAGAACCATGGGGTTCAAGAATATCAGCCTCACTCTTTATAGTTTAATTTTTAGTAAGGGGAAGAAAAATAGCAACATAAAAATATATCTATGTGATGTCTTTCTTTGTACTGGAGGGTGACATTGATGATGTCATTCCAGTTCGTTTGTTTGTTATTTACACTGACTCCTCTGGTTCACGTAGAATAACTAAGAATTATAGGTGGCCTTGAAGCAAACCTGTGGGAACAAAGCCCTGGGGAATTCTGGATCTAGACAATTCTGATCTCAGCATTGTAGCTCAAGGCCCTTCCCTGTTTTCAAGCTGGCTTCCACAGCAAGTTAATACCCAAAGTCTTTCGACCTTTGACAAGCTAGGTTGGAAGCCAGAGTGCCCAAGTGTGTGGATGTGCTATTCTGATAGCTGCCATCTTGGCTAATGCTAGGGATTGAACTGAAGGCTTCCAGAGCTGAAAAGCTCCGGTGTTCATAGCTTGAACCAAAGAGCCAGGCTCCTATGTTCTGTGGATCAGGCACAGTGGACACCAAACTCACACTGACCAATGGGTTACACTGTCTTCAATGGTTACACAGCCGACTGCTGCAGAGAAGCGTGTGGATCGGACACAGACTTCTCTTAGGGGAGAGTCTGATGATAGAGAATCTCCAGGTTATAGTCAGGAGCAGAGGAATGAGAAATATAATGTAAGGGCCGGATCAGATGATGAACAGTCACATAAAAAAGAATCTGGCACATCAGAAAAAGGCAGGCTAATAAACAGGGACAAGTTTTTAAAGTGCTTGTACACAAATGCCAGAAGTCTAAATAATAAGATGGGTGAACTAGAGTGCCTTGTGATAAAGGAGGATATTGATATAATAGGCATCACAGAAACCTGGTGGACTGAGAGCAATCAATGGGACACAATCATTCCGGGGTACAAAATATATCGGAAGGACAGAACAGGCCGTGCAGGGGGAGGAGTGGCACTATATGTTAAAGAAAGTGTAGATTCAAATGAAGTAAAAATCTTAAGCGAATCCACAGGTTCCATAGAGTCTCTATGGATAGAAATTTCATGCTCTAGTAAAAATATAACATTAGGGATCTATTATCGACCACCTGACCAGGACAGTAATAGTGATGATGAAATGCTAAGGGAAATTAGAGAGGCTATCAAAATTAAGAACCCAATAATAGTGGGGGATTTCAATTATCCCCATATTGACTGGGAACATTTCACTTCAGGACGAAATGCAGAGATAAAATTTCTCGATACTTTAAATGACTGCTTCATGGAGCAGCTGGTACGGGAACCCACAAGGGGCGAGGCGACTCTAGATTTAATCCTGAGTGGAGCGCAGGAGCTGGTCCAAGAGGTAACTATAGCAGGACCGCTTGGAAATAGTGACCATAATACAATAGCATTCAACATCCCTGTGGTGGGAAGAACATCCCAACTGCCTACCACTGTGGCCTTTAATTTCAAAAGGGGGAACTATACAAAAATGAGGGGGTTAGTTAGACAAAAGTTAAAAGGTACATTGACTAAAGTGAAATCCCTGCAAGTTGCGTGGGCCCTTTTTAAAGACACCATAATAGAGGCCCAACTTCAATGTATACCCCAAATTAAGAAAAACTGTAAAAGAACTAAAAAAGAGCCACCGTGGCTTAACCACCATGTAAAAGAAGCAGTGAAAGATAAAAAGACTTCCTTTAAAAAGTGGAAGTCAAATCCTAGTGAGGCAAATAGAAAGGAGCACAAACGCTGCCAACTTAAGTGCAAGAGTGTAATAAGAAAAGCCAAAGAGGAGTTTGAAGAACGGCTAGCCAAAAACTCCAAAGGTAATAACAAAATGTTTTTTAAGTACATCAGAAGCAGGAAGCCTGCTAAACAACCAGTGGGGCCCCTTGATGATGAAAATACAAAAGGAGCGCTTAAAGATGATAAAGTCATTGCGGAGAAACTAAATGGATTCTTTGCCTCAGTCTTCACGGCTGAGGATGTTAGGGAGATTCCCAAACCTGAGCTGGCGTTTGTAGGTGACAAATCTGAGGAACTGTCACAGATTGAAGTATCAGTAGAGGAGGTTTTGGAATTAATTGATAAACTCAACATTAACAAGTCACCGGGACCAGATGGCATTCACCCAAGAGTTCTGAAAGAACTCAAATGTGAAGTTGCGGAACTATTAACTAAGGTTTGTAACCTGTCCTTTAAATCAGCTTCGGTACCCAATGACTGGAAGTTAGCTAATGTAACGCCAATATTTAAAAAGGGCTCTAGGGGTGATCCCGGCAATTACAGACCGGTAAGTCTAACGTCGGTACCGGGCAAATTAGTTGAAACAATAGTAAAGAATAAAATTGTCAGACACATAGAAAAACATAAACTCTTGAGCAATAGTCAACATGGTTTCTGTAAAGGGAAATCGTGTCTTACTAATCTATTAGAGTTCTTTGAAGGGGTCAACAAACATGTGGACAAGGGGGATCCGGTGGACATAGTGTACTTAGATTTCCAGAAAGCCTTTGACAAGGTCCCTCACCAAAGGCTCTTACGTAAATTAAGCTGTCATGGGATAAAAGGAAAGGTCCTTTCATGGATTGAGAACTGGTTAAAGGACAGGGAACAAAGGGTAGGAATTAATGGTAAATTCTCAGAATGGAGAGGGGTAACTAGTGGTGTTCCCCAAGGGTCAGTCCTAGGACCAATCCTATTCAATTTATTCATAAATGATCTGGAGAAAGGGGTAAACAGTGAGGTGGCAAAGTTTGCAGATGATACTAAACTGCTCAAGATAGTTAAGACCAAAGCAGATTGTGAAGAACTTCAAAAAGATCTCACAAAACTAAGTGATTGGGCAACAAAATGGCAAATGAAATTTAATGTGGATAAATGTAAAGTAATGCACATTGGAAAAAATAACCCCAACTATACATACAACATGATGGGGGCTAATTTAGCTACAACGAGTCAGGAAAAAGATCTTGGAGTTATCGTGGATAGTTCTCTGAAGATGTCCACGCAGTGTGCAGAGGCGGTCAAAAAAGCAAACAGGATGTTAGGAATCATTAAAAAGGGGATAGAGAATAAGACTGAGAATATATTATTGCCCTTATATAAATCCATGGTACGCCCACATCTCGAATACTGTGTACAGATGTGGTCTCCTCACCTCAAAAAAGATATTCTAGCACTAGAAAAGGTTCAGAAAAGAGCAACTAAAATGATTAGGGGTTTAGAGAAGGTCCCATATGAGGAAAGATTAAAGAGGCTAGGACTCTTCAGTTTGGAAAAGAGAAGACTAAGGGGGGACATGATAGAGGTATATAAAATCATGAGTGATGTTGAGAAAGTGGATAAGGAAAAGTTATTTACTTATTCACATAATATAAGAACTAGGGGTCACCAAATGAAATTAATAGGCAGCAGGTTTAAAACAAATAAAAGGAAGTTCTTCTTCACGCAGCGCACAGTCAACTTGTGGAACTCCTTACCTGAGGAGGTTGTGAAGGCTAGGACTATAACAATGTTTAAAAGGGGACTGGATAAATTCATGGTGGCTAAGTCCATAAATGGCTATTAGCCAGGATGGGTAAGGAATGGTGTCCCTAGCCTCTGTTCGTCAGAGGATGGAGATGGATGGCAGGAGAGAGATCACTTGATCATTGCCTGTTAGGTTCACTCTCTCTGGGGCACCTGGCATTGGCCACTGTCGGTAGACAGATACTGGGCTAGATGGACCTTTGGTCTGACCCGGTATGGCCTTTCTTATGTTCTTATGTTCTCAGTGTCAGAGAGAGCAGGGTAAACATAAGAGGAACTAAATATGCTATCTGAAAGGGAAGGAGGAGCAGCTTGCAGCTGTCTAATGCAAAATGGCCACCTTACACCATTTAAAAAACCAGATTCCAGCAGAGGAGGCTGGAAGAGTCTCTTTTAAGACAGTGGTCTACCCTGGATGATTCTTGGGGATGAAGTCATCACAGAGGGCCTGATCTATTTCCCTCTGAAGTCAAAAAACAGGGTCCAGGGAAACTGCTTCTAGGGAAGAGGCTGATTTCTCATCTTTTTGAAAGTCAGAGATCAAGAGGGAAGACACTAGGAGTGTCTGAGATAGTTATGGCCTTACATTCGCTGTTTCTGCAGTAATAATCTAGATACGTTTTGAACATCAACTGCTTCCTGTGTTTAAATTTACCATCACAGTTCACACTCACCAATAAGCTCCTAGTGAAAGACACTCAGACTAAACCATTCAACTACTTAGTAGAGCCAGCAGCCCCTGGAGGCCTGAAAGGAAGAGAAGGAAGAACTGCAGGTCTGGCCAGGTGAGACATGATGCTAGAGCAGAGGAAGCAGGTGATCTTGGAAGTCAGGAGTAAGAGTAAAATGCATTGGAAGCTTATGGAGAAAAATTTGCATAGAGCACGGCAGAGCCATAATTAGCTCTAGTTAGAGATGTCAGGGAAAGTGTTGGGGATTGGTCCTGCTTTGAGCAGGGGGTTGGACTAGATGACATCCTGAAGTCCCTTCCAACCCTGATATTCCATGATTCTAACCTTTCTGTGATTCTGTGTTAGCTCCTAATTTTCTGAAGTAGCACATTTACCCATTAGGGAAAAAAGCCCCTGTTTTTAAAATATGAGGTTTTGAACCACCATGCAGAAAAGGGAAACAAACACAGGGAGTTTATGTGCAAGAGGAAAACTTCAGAGCAGGCCGGCATTGTATCTCCAGGTGCTTATTACTAACCCACCGGTGAGTGTGTGTGTTATAGGTCCTGTTTCTGTGTCCAAGCCACAGAGGAGATGAATTTGTTACAGCCACAGTTAAGGAGAGTTGCCTTTTTAGCCCAAGTGCAGCAGTTCATGCTTTCAGCTCTGGAGGTCCCCAGTTTAATCCCCAGTGTGGCAGCCGTTACACATCTACACTGCTTTGGGTGAAACATTGGCTAGAAGTGGCAGGAGTTCAGATTCTCACATAATATTTCAACAACTCGTTTTTCAGCCTAGCTGGAAATTCTTCAAGAACTGCCTTTCTTATGGCATTTCATTGTTTTTGGTCCCAGCCTGATTCCAGAAATACAGAGTAGAAAAGGTAGCCAAACTTTTTCCAGCCTCTAACTTTTCATCTGCAGTTCTGATCTTTCCCAACTGGATTACCCAATGCTGGAGTTTCTTTCTGCTGGATTTGAGGTACTGAAGTCACTTCTTTCTTTGGGTAGGTCTATACTTACCACGCGGGTCGACGTGGAGAGTTCGACTTCTCGGAGTTCGAACTATCGCGTCTAATCAAGACGCGATAGTTCGAACTCCCCACGCGCTCCGGTCGACTCCGGAACTCCACCACCGCGAACGGCGGTGGTGGAGTCGACCTTGGAGCTGCGGACTTCGATCCCGCAGCGTCTGGACGGGTGAGTAGCCCGAACTAAGGTACTTCGACTTCAGCTAAGCTATTCGCGTAGCTGAAGTCGCGTACCTTAGTTCGATCCCCCACCTTAGTGTAGACCAGGCCTTTGTATAATGGCAGTGAAAATCCAGATGGCCATTGCACTGTCCCTAAGCGCTCCTTCACTATCATTCAAATGAAATAAATGGCCAAGCAGATACTGATTATTAGGAGAGGTGCTACCAAACTGCAAAGCTTGGAGCTAGGTTAGGATCTGAAGTTCACTGTAGTTTGGATCTGGTATCTGATTGGGGCCCATTTCTATATGAAAGAAAATTGCAAATGTATCCTTTCCCACAGCACATAGAAATCCTGCTTAATTGCCATTGAGATTATAATAGCTGGAAAAAGCTACAAAACATAAAACCACAGGGGCTGAATAGACAACATCAAATTGCCCTTAAACAAACAGCAGAATAAACTTAAATCAATTTCCAGTTCAAATTGGAACCAAACCGAAGTGTCAGCCTGCATTTGTTGACAGGAATGATGCTGGGATGAATGACACGCTTGTGTACAAAAACATTAATGTGTATTAAACCCTGCATTAAATAAAGACAGGGGAATGTGGAGAGGTAGAGCTATTATTTGCTACACAACCTAGTGATAATGAAGGATGCCGGGAAATAGTAAAGTGTGAAATATTAGCAGAGATAATAGAAATCCCTTGCAGCATTTTTCACCCTTTGTTACAAATTAACATATTGTATTGACAAACTGAATAAGAAGCCTCTAAAAAAACCCTCACCGCCTGTTTGCGGAAGGCCAGTATTGAGGCCTAAGATTTGTGAGTATCTGCTGGACAAACTGGTTATTGATTCAAAACCACTTTATTTTAAAGGGAATTTTTTAGTGCTGGAGAAATGCACCAGGCTGACAGCCTCAGAGGCTGATATGGACCAGGGACAGAATAGGCAGCAGTCCTGTGAGCTTCCTGCATGCCACCGCACCCCGGTGCCCAGCCCTATAGGAGCAGGGTATTACTGGGGATCAGAGGACAGCTCATGTTCCATGCCTGTGGTCAGCTGCCGTCGGTTCTATAGAATGCCAGTAATAATGGTGAGGATTTTTGTGCCGCAGACACCTGACCAATGGGAGCTGGACTCTAATCTTTCAAATCCATTTTACACAGGATGCAGGATAGATGCAGGGAAATAATTACTTTTAGTCACTACTACCGGTGTCTGACAACAAACCAGCTGGTGCTGGTTGACTTGGAGGTTCATGCAAATCTCCCAAAAGTATGGTATCTTGTTCCTTCCACTGTGCCCTCCCTGACGCACCTCTTCTGCCCCTTCCATTCCTTTGCCTGATCCCCTCCCTTTCCCATTCTCTCTCAAAGCCAGGTGCCCGCACCTATGGTCTTCAGGGAGTGATGGGTGGCTACATCCCCATCTTTATGCTTTGTCAGGGCTGCAGGGGTACTAGAAAGGACAGCTGCCTCTATTCTCATTCCACTATGATCTTTGAAGGACAGGAAGTGGCCTGTTTTCCCAACTATCCCTGCCTCCCACTCCCAGGAGGAGATAGGGAAATGCGGCTAAGGATTATGGGTATGTAGTCTAGCTCTGTCCTAGTCCAGCAGCTGCTGCAGTGGGAGGGCTTTCCAACGTCAGCTGCTCCATGGTGGTAGAGATGGCTGTTGAAGGTTAAGCCACTTTCCGTCCTGATGGGTTGTGCAGATAGCAACAAACCCACCTGGCAAAGGTGGAGGATAGGAGCTGCCAATAAGCACCCCCTGAAAGACTGCAGGGAGGAGAAATGTATTCCCATGAGGGAACAGGGCCAGGGCAAAGAGGACCAGCAGCAGGATGGCCAGACAACTTCCCTACGCACTTGACATACATGGCGGGGCCTGAGGGGCACTGAGAGAACTAGCTTTCTGCTGTGCTTGCTTGCTCTTATATACTGATCATTTGAGCCTGTCAGGGTTCTCTCCCCACTCTGAACTGTAGGGTACAGATGTGGGGACCCGCATGAAAGACCCTCTGAGCTTATTTCTACCCGCTTAGGTTAAAAACTCCCCAAGGCACAATTTCTCTCTTATACTTTGGATTCAGTAACGCTGCCACCACCAAGTGATTTAAACAAACATTTAGGGAGGGCCACTTGGAGCCCTACCTTCCCGAAATATCCCCCCAAGTTCCTGCACCCCCTTTCCTGGGGAGGTTTGAGAATAATATCCTCACCAATTGGTACAGGTGAACACAGACCCAAACCCTTGGATCTTAAAACAATGAAAAATCAATCAGGTTCTTAAAAGAAGAATTTTAATTAAAAGGTTAAAGAATTACCTCTGTAAAATTGGGATGGTAAGTACTTTACAGAATAACAAAAGACTCAAGAACACAGAGGATCTCCCCTCTAGGCAAAACCCTAAAGTTACAAAACCAGGGATAAACCTCCCTCTTACACAAAGGAAAACACAAGCCCAAATAAAAGTAAGCTAACGCATTTCCTTGCTAAATACTTACTAACTCTATAGGAGTTGGATTGCTTGCTTCCTTGATCTGACTCTGGCAAGTACACAGAACAGACAGACAAAGCCTCCCTGCCCCCAGATTTGCTCAGGTGCCAGCCAGGTTACTTGAGCTTCTTAACCCTTTACAGGTAAGAGGATTTTGTGCCTCTGGCCAGGAGGGACCCCATAACACTGTATACAGAAAGGTGGTCACCCTTCCCTTTATATTCATGACAGAGCCTCTTTCATGTCTGCTGCTTGAAGCTGTCCGGAGGCCCTGAAAACATCAGTGTCAGGTGTTCAGTGCAGTTTGTAGCAGGACACAGGAGAGAAAGGAGCTCACAATAACCTGTCTTGATTTCCAATGGTAGATTAGTCACAGCCAAATGAGCTGTACCAGCTCAGTAGAGAGGTCGAGGATTGAAGGAGCATGAAGGCTGTGTTACCCTCCCAGCCCTAACAGGGTTGGGGGCCTATCAGGTAGGGGAAGCTTACACTATCATTCTCCATACTGAGAGCCTCCACAGTTCTCAACTGTCACCTTTTATTGGCACGTCCCATCCATTTAGTACAGTATTTTAATGGTTATTCATCACAGTATTTTAATTGTTATACTTGTTAACTTACACTTCAGATATTTCTTAAACACCATCTTTGAATCCTGAAATGTGTTTAAAATAGTTCCTTAGGCATGTCTGGAAAGCTTTGTTCCATGTTCCACCCTGGTTATATGTAATTCCACCAAAGTCTAAGGTGAATATGGTGGATTATATTTATACCATTGAATTCCCTTAGCATTGCTTTGGCTTTTAGTCATGTAATTCCCACAGGATGTTACAAGGATCTGCTGAGCTGAAACACCCGGCAGCACTTTGGAAATCTGCCCTATGGCATTGCAGTGACATGCTGTTTCCTATACACTGTATGAGTTTAGAGCTAATATCCATCTCTTTAGGAGCTGGTGGCTAAAACAACTCCCATCCACCTCCCACATGAAGAACCTTGGAAAAATTCCTTTGCCGTAGCATTTTGCATATATTCAAGGGTCAGTTGCTCTCTGGTTGGGGACTCTGACATATGCAGAAATTTGCCTTGCTATGCTGTGTTTGAATACTACAGCTCCTCCTGGGATTTCTGAGATGGTGTCAGAGCTCAGCATTCACTCCCTCTTGGTTCAGTTGATGTTCCTGATTGGCAACAGCTGGCCCCAGCTCTCTTGCCATGTCTCCTCTTAGACCAGTGATTTTCAAATGCCACCCATCTTCTCCTGAGCTTGACAGGGCAGAGGGAAGACAGGCTGGGAGTGGGTAGCTCATGGATGTTGGGGGAGTTCTCCCACCCTCTCTGCTAGACCGTTCTAGAAGAAATAGACGCACTTTGTTTAAAGCACTGAGGATTGAGACTAACTCTCCGTGAGCTTCGGGGTGGGCATGGAGGGTTGACTTCCTACTTTCGCCCAAGTGAACCCATCCTTTGCATATTCTGCTTTGGTAGTTGGGACTATTGGGGACAAATGTATGGAACAGTTTATGGTAATCCAACAGAGGAAGAAGTACACAGTGAACATCTGATCAATCTGGGGGAAGCTCTTGCTCAGCCTGCATGTATGTCCCTCTCTGTGTGTGATTTGGAATCTGTTATGAGCCTTTCAGAGTAGTAGCCGTGTTAGTCTGTATCCACAAAAAGAATAGGAATACTTGTGGCACCTTAGAGACTAACAAATTTATTGTAGCATAAGCTTTCATGGGCTACAGCTCACTTCATCGGATGCATGTAGTGGAAAATACAGAAGGAAGATATATATATACCCAGGGAACATGAAACAATGGGTGTTACCATACACATTATAAGGAGAGTGATCAGTTAAGGTGAGCTGTTGTCAGCAGAAGAGAAAAATAACTGTTTGTAGTGGTAATGAAAATGGCTCATTTCCAGCACTTGACAAGGAGATATAAGGAACTGGGGGCGGGGGGGAGGGGGAGATAAGCATGGGGAAATAGTTTTACTTTGTGTAATAGCCCATCCACTCCCAGTCTTTATTCAAACCTAATTTAATGGTGTCCAATTTGCAAATTAATTCCAATTCAGCAGTCTCTCGTTGGAGTCTGTTTTTGAAGTTTTTTTGTTGTAATATTGCGACTTTTAGGTCTGTAATCGAGCGGCCAGGGAGGTTGAAGTGTTCTCCAACTGGTTTTTGAATGTTATAATTGACGTCTGATTTGTGTCCATTGTGTCCATAAGAGAAGTTATGAGTTTCTTGCAGTAATCACTTGGCCTGGCTTATGCAGGAGGTCAGACCAGATGATCATGATATGTCCCTTCTGGTCTTTACATCTATGAATCTTCAAATAAATAATTCTACTGGAGGTATAGAAAATGCAAGAAGATGGGTCAAAAGCCCCTTTTCTTTAAAATAAAACCAAGCCCATTGGTTTGAGGGTGGTATTTTATTATCCCAAAAAAAGTAAGGCTACAAAAAATAAACTCAGGTGACAACCACCCCCATTTTGCTTTTGAGCCAGACTTTAATCCTAACAAGGCCTTGGGTTTGAATGATTGCACTGCACTGTCTTTGCATTTAAATGGGAAGATAGCTCACGTTTTATGTGTTGCTTTTATGGGGGTTTCTTTGCATCCTTAATGCCTAACCATTCAATAATACTCCACTTTGCAGGACCCAGGAGACAACCTTCCAAGCAATATTGGTTCTTTTATTTCCAACACAGGAGTAGTTAAGAAACTGTCTACACATCAATGACAAAAATTATTGCAATCTGAACAAGAAATAGGGCGATAAAGATCACACTGGCTGAAAACTTAAAAGAAGCTACAGACAGAACAAGATAAAAAGAAGAAAAATCTCTAACTCTCTCAAATGCAACAATATAGCTAATTGGTACAAATGAGAGATGCTTTAAAAACAGACCTGGAGATTAACTGCAAAATTCTCTTCTTTCTATCATTAGTTCCAGAGGCTCTAAACTCAGTGCTGCTAAGGATCCCTCAGCCCTTTCCAACAAAAGCCTCTCGTTTCTGAGCACTTGTGCTGTGAAAGTGCACGGCTCTGAGCTAAGGCTTGGTGTGTGAAATCTCACTCCTGCAGAAGCATGTTTCTTTATATATTTTGTATACCAACCAAAAACACCCGAGTGGACTCACACTCTGATTATGGTGAACTGATCTGCCACTTCTTAGGATTATAGTAAAAATAGGCGGGAAAGACTTCACATTTCATTGATTCATCCTTCCTAACACATCCTCTTTTGGTAGTCCCTTCTGAGGCTTGGTGGGGCTTGGTTATGAAGTTGGGAAGAATAATTGCCTCCACTGCAGGAATTGCTGGGTGAAGGTCTCTGGCCTGTATTATGCAGGACGTCAGACTAGATGATTGTAATGACCCCTTCGGGCCTTAAAAAAGCATAGGTGAAATTCCAGCGCCATTGAAGTCAATGGCAAAGCTCTCATTGACTTCAGTGGGGTCAGGATTTCAGCTTGTGAATTTATGAATCCTGTTATCAGGGGTAGGATACAGTCCTCCAAGAGACTGTGATATTAAATTGACACACTACACTCAGTCTTCTCCTGATCCACCTCTCTTTACTTCCTTCAATACCTTGTCTTTTGTTTCACCTTGGGGTGCGTCTGGATGGTGTTAAGCTCACTGGGGCAAGGACCATCTTGTTGTTCTGTGTTTGTATAGCGGCTAGCCCAATGGGTTCCTGGTCTATGACTAGGGTGCCTAGGTGCTACAGTAATACATATAAATAATAATAATGGTGAGTCATGGCCTATGGACATTTACAGGTTCAGAGGATTGGTTCAAAGAAGCACTCAGAAGTCCAGAAAGAGCTTTGGAAAGTATCTAAACTATTCTGACCTCTTGGGCCTATCACATGAGACAGGAAATCTTATGTGAATACTTATGCTTGTAAGATTTCTGGTACTCCTTGGAAACAGTAGGGTGAAATCCTGGGCCTCTTGAAGTTGAGTGGAAGCTTTGCCATTGACTTCAGCAGAGCCAAGATTTCACCTTAGGAAAATAACTTTGCTGCGGGAACCAGATAATTCAGACGCAGCTTGAAAATGAAAAATAATAAAGGGGGCAGCAGAACAGGGGAGGAATGATAATTAAACTTTTTATAACCTCAACAAAAGTTGGGGGGAAATTTTGGGGCAAAGATCTGGGTTGCCTCTTATTGCATTCATACATGCTGGTTTGCTCACCCCTAGCAGAGAGTTCAGACATGGTAGAGTTCTTCTCTCTGGGTACATAGAACAGACTTGAGGGAATCTGTTGCCCTAGATGAACAAGTATATGTCTGCCCCTACCACCGGTTCAGCCCTGTGGGTATGATTTGACCTGGGGACACGCACTCTCATGGAAGATTCAGTGAGGGGAGATTGCAGGGCGAATGCCTCAAGCATTATTCTGAAATGGAGATCTCCAAAACAAATGTTTGGCTCAAAGTGTTAGAAATGTTCTGTAATCCTGGATTTGAACATTCCTGATCTTTGAAGGGGTTCAGAATGTGAGCCCCGATTTTGATCCAAATTGTGCAAAAGATCCCCTGTCTTTATAATGGATGAAACCAAAACTCCAGTGGTGAATCTCTAAACTTTGGAGAGCTTGAGACCTGGATCCGGATCCGACTTTTCAGACTTAATGCCTATATTTAGTTGTAATGACGGTTACAACTCATCACCCATCCCTTTTTACTTTTCAGTGAAATCTTAGATCCACTGGGAAACGGACATAAGACTAAAACACTTATAGAAGCAATAAAATACATTGGCAAGTACTTGATCTATACCTTATATGAACATTCCCAACTATAGCTGAAGGGGATTCTGTGCTGGGGTTTCTTTTCTGTTTATGCAACATCAAGGACTCTGTGTATATAAAAGAAATAATATTTGAGCTGACGGACAACAGAAGGTGTGAGTCAATCTTTCTTGTGTATTTTCTTTCAGGAAACAATGAGTATGGTGGCAAAACTGATTATGTGTCTTGCAACAGTTTCCCTTGGGCCTTCACAAGGACTGGAAGCCATGCTGTGATCACAGGTAGAAATATTCCAGTTGACAAAAGGGTGTAGCAGCCTGCTTCCTTTTCTTTTGATCTGATGCTTTTAAGTATGGCAGTGTAAGACATATGTCAGAAATGTATGCCACATGAGCTCACAACCTTCAGGCACTCTGGGGGCAGGGAATCTGTGTGAGACAGTGGTACAGGGAAACAAATGAAACCACAAAGCAACTACGTCGTTGTTCAAGACACAAACTGTGCATTTCTGTTGACAATTGGGCTATTCAGAGCCAAATTCTAATCCCTGCAAACAACCCTTTGCATCGCAGTGAACCTCCACTGAGCTGGGGAAAAGAAATCCTTCCTCCTGACATGGAGCCAGGGTGCAAAGCTCAGGGGCGGCTCTAGCCATTTCGCCGCCCCAAGCATGGTGGCACGCCGCGGGGGTGCTCTGCTGGTCGCCGGTCCCGCGGCTCCGGTGGACCTCCCGCAGACGTGCCTGCGGAGGGTCCACCAAAGCCGCGGGACCAGCGGACCCTCCGCAGGACGTCTGTGGGAGGTCCACCGGAGCCGCCTGCTGCCCTCCCGGTGACCGGCAGAGCACCCCCCGCGGCATGCCGCCCAAGCACGCGCTTGGCGTGCTGGGGCCTGGAGCCGCCTCTGGCAAAGCTGTAGATGTGGCTGCTACTGCAGCCATGGGGCCATAGAAACTAGAGTTGTGTGAATAACAGATATGTTTTGGTTTTCTGGCAATTCAACCAAATTATTATTTCTATTCAAACCAAAACCAATTTTTTTTTCAATATTTTCAGTGAATCGAAACATGGTTTTAAAATGACATTGTTTTGACTGGGTTGAATTAAATGTTTTCTTCTACCTGAAGTGAAACATTTTGTTTCGATTTTGTGCATTTTTAATGGTTTTTTAATTAACAAAAATAAAATTAAATAGAAACATTAAAACACTTTGAAACAAACTCTTGATTCTTTTCAGAATTTTGTTTTTCAACCAAACCAATTTGGCAAAATCAATACAAATGTGGAAAATGTTTCGGTGTTGCTGGATCAGCATATTTTTTACCCAAAATATTGTTTTGGTCATAAAATTATGTCTTGCTCTAATAGGCACAGATATGGCATTTGAAGCACACCATTTACAGGGATTTTGGCCAATGGAAATTCAACTTGAACCTTCAAGTTCTGTTTCACTTGAGTGTGAAACCCTGAGATTTGCATTGTAAATTGCCTTGGGGTTCCTTGGAACTTGGCCCAGTTTTATTCCAACCCTTGCAGAGCTTGACCTGGGTCTTGGCTTGGAAACTAAACTGAAGGTGGGCAAGTCTAACTTGGCCTTGGGTTTCATTGCAGAGCTCTAGCTGCGGACTATAAATCAAATATGTCATAAGTTTACAGAGGATCTGGAATGTGTCTTGCAGATAATAAGGATGCCATTATATAGCCCACACATGGCTGCATGTGTGACAAGGTCATCCCATCTCAGAAAGATACTATAAATTTAATATCCTGATGTTGGAGTCATTAGACTGATCAAAGCATAATAGAGGTTCCCTGTGCAGTTTATTTACCGCCCTAGAGTTCTCTGTCTTCCTTTTAAATCTTCAGTTCTATACTCCAGGAAAGGCCTCAGGCTACTAACTAGCATAAAGTCTAATCCCAAGAGAGACTAAACAGCCTCATCTTCTGCTGAAGGAAGTTGTTGGACCTCAGCATTGACAGATGGAATAGAAGTCACTCTATGCAGAGGGGCAGGACAAGGCCTATGTATTCTTTAGCTGTCTTGAGAGGTCTTAAGAGACTCATAGGCCCTCTGCACAGGGATGAATTTCACCCAGAAGGAGTTTATAACTTTGAAGGTTCAGGTCTTTAGAACGCAATATTGTTCTCAATGAAATCAATGGCAAAACTCCCAGGCCCAGATTCTCAAAGGTATTTAGACACTTAAACTCCACTGATTTCAGTGGGAATTGGGCACCTAAATACCTGAGCCCCAGTGACTTGTGTGAGAACAGGATTATGCGGACAGTTTGGACTTCTTCCCATCTTACTTGATTTCCTGCCGCATTGTTGCAATACCTTTTGCCACTAATATTATTTTGAGCGCCAGCAATTTCCTTGGGAAGCTGGTTTTCATTGACTTAAGTCCATTATTGCACATTCCTCCACCGGCCATCCAAGCCTGTTTCTCCAGGTAGCAGTGAAGTGATGATGGCTGGAAGGTTTGTTCTCTCCTGAACTCTGTTGTGTAGCTGCCCAGCTGCTTCCTGATGACCTAATTCCTCTGCGTTGACTCTTTCAGCAGGAAAGAGGAATAGCAGTTAATAAATTCAGGGTAAAAAGACATTGAATCCACTTCACATTCCTGCACTAACAATTTGAATCTGAAGTCTACTTCTCTCAGTTTTAACCCCACCACAAAGATTTTATTTTATTTATTTATTTATTTTGCGCAATAGCAGGTTTTGGTGTTTGCTGAAACACAAGAGAAAAGCCGCACTGTCCATTATTGCTAGCAACTTTCTGTACTATACCACATCAGAGCAACATGGCAAATACAAATGTTTTAAATGATGCAAGGGACGTTGATGTGTTTGTTTTATTCATAATGGGTCAAGTCCTGCACTTCACACTCAGGCTAAACTCCTGAATTGAGCATGGTCTTCAGGATTTGGCTTAATCACATTACCAGGGGCAAAATGAGGTGCAGTGAACTGATTTGCTAGTCATCTGCCGCTGGAGACCTGTATTCAACTTCTGATTGAGTGAAAAACTGCTTGATGATTTTGCCTGATCCTCTGGTTAAAATTGATCTACTTTGCAAAATCCCCACCCTGTATTGAAACAACTGGGGCTAGATTCTACCATGAATTCAACTGTGCTGCACAAAGTCAGAACAGATCTGGTTTTGGCTTAAGAGAAGTCTATGACAAGTATAATTATTTCCAATCCAAACAAAAATTACCTGAACTTTTGGACAAGGCAGCCGATGTCTTTCCGGGCGGTATCTGAAACCTTAAAACATATGACAGCAAAAATTGTGGCGTAGCTACCACACAGTACTGCTCGAGTAGAGTTCTGGTGGTTTCTCAAACACAAGACAGTGAAGGCTGCTACAGGGCTCACAAACTATTTAAAGGCATACCACACAATTCCTGTATGCGACTGTGGAGAATCAGGCTCGTTAATTGTTTCAGTGTCAAATTCTGTGGTGAATTACACCAGCGTACAAGCGAGTGGAGAGTTAATTTGGATTTACACCAGAGTAACTGAGGGCTGTAATGTGCCCTTCTTTGTGTTTAATAAATAACAAACCAACATTCATCTGTTCTTGATCTTGGGCTCCTTCTGACAATAATTTATACGGTCTCTTTCCTGCTTGGACTGGCTTTATTTTGAGTCTTGATTTGGAACATGGGCTGGAAAGGCCTCATTATTGAAAAACCAACATGAGACTCACCATAAGGCATTACACCGAGGCTGATGTTAAATAGGCATGAAATACGAAGGAGTGATTATTGCATTCCTGCCATGATATTAAAATAGATACTTCAATAATGAATTAGATCTTGAACTCAAAATGCCAATATCAATTTGGGGCCATTTTCTTTCTTTTTATTGCTCTGCAGCTGTGCTTTTCTTGCTCCTAGGGCATCTTTTTAGGACAAGAAGAAATTATTCAGCATTACTCTGTCATCTGGCTAGATCGCTGCCAGCATGCTGTGGCTTTTTGATATATTTGTGTGCTAGCTTGCATGCTGTCCAACTATTAGCAGCACGTTCAACCTCTCCCAAGGCAGCAGGTTGGCAGAACATTTGGAAGGATGCTGTTAAAGTAAAGCTCAGTGCACTTTGGGATGTTCATGCCAAACTGCATACTCAGAAGAAGGCCTAAAATTTAATTAGGTTTGGAAGGATTAGACTTTTATTGGTAAATGTGGATTTCATCCTCCATGCACCAACAAAAAAAAATTCCAATCAAAATTCACAGATAGGAAAAGTAAGAAAAATGCTGCTTGAGAACTTGTTCGAGTTTAATGTAAGGATATTGACTCTGTATATTTTGATATGTGGTATTGACAATTTGTGTTTTGATGGTTATAAAGCTTTAACTTTTTATATTTCAACATCTGTTGACCTTAAATAATTATTGTCTGATCACCTCTCCCATAATTTTGAGCAATTGTGGAAAACTTAAATAGATTTAAAAAAAAAATCTTAAAAATAAACAAAACAAAACAAAAAAAACCCAGCAAAAATATGTTAAGTACATCAGAAGCAGGATGCCAGCCAAATAATCAATTTGGCCACTGGATGATCAAGGTGCTAAAGGAACACTCCAGGTAGACAATACCCTTGCGGAAAAGCTAAATGAATTCTATGCATTGGTATTCACCGCAGAGGATGTGAGGAAGATTGTCACACCTGAGCTATTCATTTTAGGTGACAAGTCTGTCCTACAGAGGTCTCAATAGAAGAGGACAAAATTAACAAATTAAATGGTAATAAGTCACCAGGACAAATGACATTCCCTCAAGAGTTCTGAAGGAACACAAATATAAAACTGCAGAACTACTAACTGTGGTATGTAACCTATTACTTAAATCAGCCTCTGCATCAGATGACTGGAGGATAGCTAATGTAATGCCAATTTTTAAAAATGTCTCAAGAGGCAATCCTTGCAATTACAGGCTGGTAAACCTAACATCAGTACCAGGCAAATTGTTTGAAGCTACAGTAAAGAACAGAATTATCAGACAGATAGATAAACGTGATATGTCAGGGAAGAGTCGACATGGCTTCTGTAAAGGGAAATCATGCCTCACCAATCTATTAGAATTCCTTGAGGGTGTCAACAAGCATGTGGACAAGGGGGATTCAGTTAATATAGAAAGCCTTTGACAATATCCTATACTAAAGGCTTTTATGCAAAATAAGCAGTCCTGGGATGAGAGGGAAGATCCTGTCATGGATCAGTAACTGGTTAAAAGATAGGAAACAAAGGGCAGGAATAAATTGTCAGTTTTCATAGTGGAGAGAGTTAAATAGTGAGGTCTGCCAAGGATGTGTACTGGGACCAGTACTGCTCAATATATTTATAAATGATCTGGAGGAGGGCGTGAACAGTGAGGTGGCAAAGTTTGCAGATGACACAAAATTACTCATGACAATTAAAGCTGACTGCAAAGAGTTAGAAAGGGATCTCACAAAACTGGATGACTGCACAATAAAATGGCAGATGCAATACAATGTAGATAAATGCAAACTAACGCACATTGGAAGACATAATCCCAAATGTACAAACGCAGAATAGGAGATAACTGGCTTGGTAGCAGCACTACTGAGAAGGATCTGGGAGTTGTGTTGGATCACAACCTCAACATGAGTCAACAGTGCGATGTTGTAGCAAAAAAGGAAATGCAATTTTAAGTTGCATCAACAGAGGCATAGGTGATAATATTGCTCTACTCGGCACTGGTTAGGCCTCAGCTGGAGTAGTGTGTCCAATTTTGTTCACCAGTATATAGAAAGGATGTAGAGAAACCAGAAAGGATCCAGAGATGAGTGAAAAAGATGGTCAAAGAGGTGGAATGCAAGCCATATGAGCAAAGACTGAAGGAACTGCATATGTTTGGTTTGGAAAAGAGGAGATTAAGGGAGGACCTGATAGCAGTCTTTTAATACTTGAAAGGCTGCCATAACAAGGTGGAGAAAAGTTGTTCTCTCTTGCCACAGAGGGCAGGACAAGAGGCAATGGGTTCAAATTACAGAATAGCAGATGCATCTTAAATTCTAGGAAAGACTTCCTAACTGTAAGAAGAGTAGGACAATGGAACAGACTGCCTAGGGAGGTTGTGGAAGCTCCTTCACTGGAGGTTTTCAAAAGGAGGCTGTGTAGTCATCTGTCTTGGATGGTTTAGACACAACAAATCCTGCATCTTGGCATGGAGTTAGACTAGATGACCCTTGTGGTCCCTTATAACCCGATGGTTCTGTGATCAGGGACACAGCCCGATACTATGGGTGTCTCTGAACCAGGGCTGTCCCAAGTGGGGGTGTGGTGCCCGGGACATAGGCACCGAGTTTTCTATCTGCCATGGGGTGCTCCCCTCAGCTCTGCCCAGGCGCTACCCCCACTCCACCCCTTCACCCCTCCTCTTCCCGCCCTGCCTCTTCCCTGCCCAGTTCTACCCCCCCCCAAAGTGCGCAGTGTCCTCGCTCCTCTCCCCTGCACCCCCAGCACCTCCAGAGGTGGTGAAACAGCTGATCGGCGGTAGGCGCTGGCAGGGAGAGAGAGGCGCTGATCGATGGGGCCTACAGGAGGGTAGGAGGCGCTGGGGGGGGAGGAGGTTGGTAGGGGGACTCCTCCTTGCCTGCCCTGCCCGCCTCCTCCTCGCACACACCCCCCCGCAGGGTCCATGGCGGTCGCCCCAATTTGCTGTACCCTAGGGACAGCTCTTCTCTGAATCTCTGATTGCTGGAAGCTGGAAGCTGGGACTGGACAACGGGCTGGATCACTCAATAAATTGCCCTGTTCTGTTCATTCCCTCTGAAGCATCTGGCACTGCCCACGGTCGGAAGACAGGATCCTGGGCAAGATGGACCATTGGTCTGACACAGTATGGCCATTCTTATGTTCTTAAGATTGATTGATATTGATATTATCTGTCACAGTTATAAAAATAATAAAAATAAATAAAATAATAATAATAAAAATTGAATTCTGCCAAGCCTAAATACAATGCAGGGGATGCGAACCTGGGCTATGCAGCTTTTAACTCAAGCACTATATTTTCTACCCATTTAATTATTTTTGGAGAGAACTTTATGTTGGCAAACAAAATCCTGTATTTATCTACAAGAAAGGTACAGGAGAGGTAACAGCAACACAAGCTTCTCCCTCCAACACAACACTGCCAGTGTATCTGAGTGCTTACCTGAAAGGACCCTATCTAGGACTGTGCAGAAGACACTCAAAACAACATATTCAGCCTTGGCCTCTCTGGTGTGCCTGTGAAGAAGGAGATGTGGCCTAATGGATACAATAGTAGGCTGGGACTCTAGAGACCTGGGGTCTATTCCTTGCTTTACCAATAGTTTGCTGGGTAAGATATAGAGTTTAAAGCTAGAAGGGACTATCTGATCTGACCTGCCTGCAACCCCCCTGGGGTAACTATTTAGAGAATCTGTCTCTGTACACTTTATGAATTCTATGTGAGATTATGAACCTGAATGTGTCTTTATCAAGTTGCAAACTTTGCATATTGGGTTTGTTTGCCTTCTCTGTTGTCCTTTTACCTCCATGTTGCACTGAAATTCCAAGGGGTAGGTCTAATAATAGAGAGTAATTAAACCTTTATGGTCCTCTATTCAAAAAGAAACACCTTGAGAAAGGCTGTCTTCTACCCAGGAGAACTATAAAAGCAGCAAAGAGTCTTGTGGCACCTTATAGACTAACAGACGTTTGGGAGCATGAGCTTTCATGGGTGAATAGGAGAACTAGTTTGTCAGGGGAGAGGTTGCCTGGCAACAAAATCACCAGCTAGGCGTCTGTCTGTGATCACCTGAGGTGACTGATCAGGAGGTCACATGACAGAAGGAGATTGCAAGGTTATAAAAGGGCAGGAACTGCTGTGCTATGGGTCTTTGGCTATTTTCGCCAGCTTGAGCTGAGCTGCTGCAGGAACTTGGTCCTAGGGCCACACACAGCTGGACTCCCAAGAGAAGGGTGAGCCAGAGTGAGGGGCACTGTGTTTAGGGTGTGTGGTGTTTGCTAAATGGCTCTCCTGGGCTTTATCTCTGAAGTAAAGTGCAGTGGTGTTTTAGAATCCCGGTGCAAAGTCTGCTTGTGAGTGTCTGCTGGCATTTACTGCTGTGTGCCCTGAAGAGGAAATCCAGACACCAGAAGGCTCACATCTTTGGTGGGACTCTGGGGAACAAGCAAGACCTCCTGAGGAGGCTTGGAGGAAACAGCACCTGTTTCCAGGCCTATGCAATCGGATTGGGGCTGCCAAGAGGTGTGTCAGAGATAAAGTCTGCACTGGGAATGCCTGCCTAGAGGACCAAAATAGGGTTGCCAACTTTCTAATTGCACAAAACTGAACACCCTAACCCTGCCCCCTTCTAGAGGCCCTGCCCACTCACAACATTCCCCCTCCTTTGGTAGCTCACTCTCCTCCACCCTCACTCACTTTCACTGGGCTGGGGCAGGGGGTTGGGCTGTGAGGGCTCTAACTGGGTGTGTGGGCTCCAGGGTGGGGCTGGGGATGAGGGATTTGGTGTGCAGGAGGGAGATCCAGGTTTGGGGGGGCTCAGGATGCTGGGCAGAGGGTTGGGTCGCAGGCTTATCTCGGGTGGCTCCCAGTCAGTGGTGCAGCGGGGCTAAGACGGGCTTCCTACCTGTCCTGACTCTGTGCTGTGCCCTGGAAGTAGCCAGCAGGTCTGGCTCCTAGGTGGAGGTGCGGCAGGTGGCTCTGCATGCTGCTCTTGCCCATGGGCACTGCCCCCGCAGCTCCCATTGGCTGTGGTTCCTGGCCTATGAGAGTGCGGAACTGGTGCTCAGGGTGGGGGCAGCATGCAAAGTCCTGTGGGTCCCTCACCTAGGAGCTCGACCTGCTGGTCACATCTGGCACGGAGCTAGGACAGGTAGGGACTAACCTGCCTGAGCGCCGCAGCACCATCAACCAGACTTTTAACAGCCCAGTTGGAGGTGCTGACCGGAGCTACCAGGGCCCCTTTTTGACTGGTTGTTCCAGTAGAAAACCAGACACCTGATCACCCTAAACTAAAAGCAGGGATATGTAGAGTGGCCATTTATCCCTCTTTTGGTGTATTTGTCCTCTGTCCTTCTTGTATAGTGAGAACACTTAGGTGTCCTCCTTTTGACACTTTTGGTTTTGTAATTTAGAAACTGATTAATAAAAATTAAAAATTAAAAACGTTCACAACCCTTCCCCCAAGCTCCCTCTCTCACTGGGGTTAGGGCCCTGGGTTCTCTGAGTAGCATCTGGTACCGTATCTCTACTCTGCTCCAGTGAGGGAACAGGCCTTTTTTTCCAGCTCAGGGACGTCTAACTGGGCCCTCTCTCTCCCCAGCTCAGGGTCACACTGGCTCTAGGTTTCTTTCTCATTCTCCCTCCCCTCCTGCTCTGGGTGGAGCAGTTCTAGTCAGACATTAGCTCCATCACCCATCCAGGAGCCTCTCTCACTGGCCCCAGGCTGCAATGGCTTCTAGTCCTGGATATCCCCACCCTTTTCTTCAACCACCTGGTTCTGGGTCTGTTGAGTTCTGGTGGCCACCATACTTGAGCTCCCTGAAATTGTTGCCCAGTGCCAGTGGGCACCTCCCTGAGAGGGCTGCAGGAACTGGGAACGCCAAGGTAGTTACAAAAACCCCCCAAAACTTTGGTGGCCACTGCCAGTTTCATACCATGTTGGTGCCTAATCTCTGCACAGCCCCTGGCAAATTAAAGGCACATGGGATTCAGTGGTTGGCTCCCCTAGTGAGTATACAGCAGGGAGGAGTTTGACCAGATATGTGACACTTTGGGCAAGTCACTTTACTGCCCTGTGCCTCAGTTTCCTCATCTGTAAAATGGAGATAATGATACTGCCCTCCAGCATAAAGCTCTTTGAGACCTACTGATAAAAAACACTATATATGAATTAAGTATTATTACTAGCTTCAGTTATGGAAGTGATGGGGTTTCTGTATGTAGATGCCTTGCCACTGAGTATAGCTAGTTGGAAAATAGCTTTTTTCCACTGAATATTTTGAAAAAAAAAATTTGGTCAAAAACACTTATGGAAAATGTTTATTTTTTTCTGGCAAAATATCAAAACCCACAATATCTTGACCAAAACCATCACCTGGTGATGGGAAAGGGAGCATCATGGGAGCCGCTAGCTGTGGTGCATCATGGGAGAAGTAGTCTGGCCAGAAAGCCTGGCCTATAGAGGATAATAGAAGTATGAAGCCCCAATCCACAACTCCCATAGGCACCGCAGCACTATTTTGAATCAAAATATTCCAGTTTTCATGTGTTCGGTTTTTCAGAGAAATACATTTTCCACTGAAAGATTTTTCTTGCCAAAACCCCAGTTTTCTGTCAAAAAGCAATTTTGATTGAATTTTTTTGACTAACCTATTGATTGCTCAGGGCCTGGTTCTCGCTTACCTTAAGGCTCCTTTATGCCATTCTGGCAGTGTAAAGGAAGCCTTAAAGTGGGTGTGACTATAATATACACCAACTATAAAGCCCCTTTTACACTGCCAGAATGGAGCAAAGAGGCCTTAGTGTAAATGACAGTCAGGCCCTCTCTTCAGAATAATCCACTGAGAGGCCATCACATTGAAAAGACACCTCCTTGCCGAAATATTAAAAATAACTCTCTTTATAAATTCAGGGTAAGTCAGAAGTCATCAATCAAATACCTCCATGCTAGCCACAACTTGAGGGAGGAGGGAAAAGTAAAAATCCCCATTGCCATAAACATCATCTCCTGTTGTAGTTTAAGAACACACATGTACCTTAAACACATTCAGGTGTATGGAGCAAATCAATTCAAGTAACTACCCATGATTAAACCGGTCATTACTCCAGGCTAACTCTGAATGTGTAGAAGTTACTATGGTTAAATAGGGATCAAATCAATTATATTTAAACCTGCCCAAATCAAATTTAATATATGATTTTAATAACTTCCCACAATGCTAAAATAATGCATATTCTCCTTTTAAAGCCATTACTTAGGTAATGGGAACAGCAATAATGAGCAAAGATCATAGATGAAGAGAGGATATAAAAGTTGCATCTATTACACTAGTAACAGTTGCCATGGCTTTTTCGTCTACATTTCTTGCCTTTAATTTTCCCCTGCAGTGAAGGAGAGTCTTTCTGCCCTGTAAATTGTCCTGGTATATTTCTGCTCTTAAAAAAATGTTTCGCTTTGCCCGGTCTGTGGAAAATAAATGTCTCATTCTGAGATGTGCTGAGCAGATCTGGGGAAATGCTGTAAAAATAATAAATAAATCTGGGACTATTGCCTTGGATTTTTAAACAAATCACTTTGACTGAGTTCATGCCGCTGTTAGATTCTCTTAGGGTTTGAGCCAAAGACTGCTAGGAGTCATTCCACTGACTTCCATGGTCTTGGGATCAGACCCATAATGATTGAAATCCACCCCTGTGCAGAAGCCTATGTATCACTTACGCTCTCAAAAAGGAGCTTATGTGGTACATGCGGCCTTGAACAGGTCCCCTACACAGGGATGAATTTCACCCAGTATGAGTGTTCCAGACTAGATCCTGCCACTTGATCCCCTATGCCCACCCCTGCAGTATCTTCCAGAGTGACACTGTAGTGAATTTCATGTAAACATTCTAACTGGGTCCTTACACTGCTCCCAGCCTCTGAGTACCTTCCAGTGATGCATTAACCAATGTGACTAGAAAATAATATCGGTCCAAGCTCCTATTTCACACGGATAAGAACATATAGGAAGTAACTCAGACATCCAGACCCAGCTAGATTCTGATCTCCTTACTCACTTTGGGCCAGCCTGCAAATCCCTTATTCCTGTTGGCTAGTGGGTTATCCCCAAAAGTAGAATAGTCCCATTGAAGGGGGCTATTCATGGAGTGACTGCTCAGCAGTGGGAGGAAGGAGTTCACTGTCTGGGCATTTGTGTAGTACCTTTCACAGTGAGTTGCCACACATAGATCTGTTAGCACTATCTGTGGAGTAAGGTACTACTCGGAGCTGGTAATGTATCAGAACTTGGTCCACAGCCATCAGTCCCAATAGAACTCTTTGAGATCCTTGGATGAAAGGATTTAGCCTCAGATCCTTAAAGGTGTTTAAATACTGAACTCGCACAGGAGGCTCTGGGGCTATAGGCAGGTGAAATCCTTGGCTGGTGAAATCAGCATAGCTCCATTGATTTCCCTGGAGCTATGCCAGTTTACACCTGCTGAGGATCTGGCTATGTTATTTTTAAACAACAAAATCTGTAGAAGCAGCAGGAAAACACACCCAGCAGCAACACCTGTGGCTACTGGCAGGTATGTTCCAAAAGTTACTTAAAAGCTTGCTTAAAGGATGTGCTGCGCGCCAGATTTAATTTATTTTTAAAAGCCCAATCAAATTTGATTTGCAAGTGCAATCCTCCCATCTGCTTTTGGGCTTTATCTCTGGAGTTCAGGAACAAAACATATGTCTTGTGGTTAATAAGAATTTGTTTAAATGGGTCATATGACCAGGTGATTAATAATCCCTAGACTCTGATTGTACTTATTATAATGATAACATACGGACCTGCCGTCCAACCCCAACGCATCGCTGTGAGAAGAGCTCATAAAATTGGAGATGAAAATTCCTGTGGTTTAGATTAAAGCAAATGGGTTGAGAAACTAGCCACAAGCGAGCTAAAATTTACTGCACAGTGAAATGAGCTTAATGCAGCTCTATTTATCTCTATGGGTTTGTATCTATGGCCAAAATCTTCAAAAGCGGGTGCTCAATTCCTTATTTAGGCTCTTAACTAAGTGGCCTGACTTTTGAGGTCTGGGAAGAAGGATGATCTTATGGTTAAAGCAGTGGGCTAGGAGGCTGAAAGCCCAATTTCAATTCCATACGTTGTGATCAGACTCCCTGAGTGACAATGGGGAAGTCACATAGGTGAAGGTTTTCAGAAAAGTTAGGCCCCTCCTTGAGGTTCAATGCCAACAGCTCCCATTGACCTGCCATCAGATGGTAACAACGTTTTATCATTATTGAGCTGGGCTTGATGAGGAGCTATGCTGGGGTAATTGAGAGCCCATCACCCTTTATACTCAGTGGGTCTGATTCTGATCTCATCACACCTCCATAAATCTGGAGTAATTCCACTGAAGGCAATGGAATTTCTCTAGACTTCTATCAAGTGTAACTGAGGCAAGAATCTGACCAAGTCAGTTTACTCTACTTCAAAGTCTCTTCCTCCTTTGAGTTTCCTCACAGTTCTCTCACTGCAAATCCTCATTAACTCCTTTGACTTCAGTAGAACTACTCCAGATTTCTGCCAAGGTGACTGATAGCAAAACCCTACCCCTAACATTTACAATGGATTTCTCAATGGCATTTTGATTCATGCAGAATTTGAATTCAAAGTAGTTTATAGTATTTGGTTTCCTGATTCACTGGCTGTGTATTAAAAAAAAATGTTGTGAACTTTATTGCTTGGCAGATATGCAAAGCAGTTACTTAAGAGGAAATTCAACCTATTAAAGAGACCTGTGATTATGTTATCATCATTTCCACTGCTTTATGTCTTCTCATTTCCCCAGTTCATAGTGGGAGCTTAAAGAGATAGCAATTTATTTGGTTGATTTTTAAGAACGAAGTTTGTTTCATGGCAGGAAATAATGAAACATTATTGCTTGATGTGTCCCCAGGGGAGATGGTGGAGTTGATCAGGTGTATGGTCCCAAGAGTCATAAAGGAACACAAACCGGAACAGGTAACTGGTGTCATTTCAGCTTTGATCTGCTTTTCTGATGTTAATATCATGCTAATCTTTGGAATGAGAGGTCAGTGAAAGGTTACAGCCTCAGACATGGCAAAGTTGCTTGAAAAGGAAATCCTGTCTGTCTGTCTGTGCATGTCTACATAGGGGCATATGAAATATTGAAGATAAAAAGCAAAAAACTACATTTCCCCCTCGTCTTGCTAAGACTCGTCAACTGGGCCAGTTTTTGCAAAAGGTTAACTGGGTAGACAATATTTTTACAGAGAACTTGGTGCTTCTCTGGAGCAAAAATGGGACACTTTTCAAGTGAAAGGGGACCATTTTAGAGCAAAAAGGGGCTTCCAGTTGAGAAGGTGAAAAAGTTGCGTTTTTATATGGCTTTGCTGTGGGGAAAACATAAATGTTCTTGGAGGTGAAATTGCAAAATGGGAAACAAAGGCAATTTCTCCCAAAGGTGGCCAGAGACGGGGGTGGGTGGGGGGGTGGAGAGAAATGGTGAATTTCTCAAAGCACTCATCATATCCTGCATGCATCTGTGCAAAGCCTGGGAAAGCTCAGTAGCTGGTGTTAACATACTCTCCAGATAGAGTGGTTTCTGTTTATCAGAAACCTTATTACTTTGCCTTGTAGAAAACTAAACATAAGCTCAATTAAGACTGACTTACCTTGAAAGTGTCCAAATATTTATTGCTAGGATGCCTGTGAGGTTTATTACTTTTGCTTTCAACCCTTCTTAAGTACTCACAACCTCCCTTATCTACACACCCTACAATATCTTTCATTCCAAACTGAGGATTCAGACTTAAATTAGTTTCCCCTCCTTTATGGAGCGGTTGTGATCTCTCTCAGCCCTGGTGGCAGGAAAATATTTGGGCTATAGTATAGGCTGCAGCTACTTGGCTGAAGTAGCCTGCACCGTGGCACTTCCTCTGAGCCTTCCTTACATCTGTCTCCACCCTAGTGCACTGTCTGCTAATGTGAGTGCAGGCCCCTGGAGTTGTCTCTTGCGGCCTACTTTTGGCAGTTAGCGTCGTAAACTCCCTCCCTTCCCCAAGAGGTATCTTATTCATTAACTTAGAGGGTAATTTTACCTTGAGGGAGATGCCTTGAAAAATAAGGGCTGAGTGCAAAGACACTGACTTCAGATGTGGGTAAAGCGTGTCTGAAAATGAGGCGGCAGTTTTCTGATTGGACGGGGTGTTTATACCATTTGCCTACAGTGCAATCCAATAGTCTTAAAAATGGAAACAGAGAAAGAGAACACACAGTAGATTTTTCCACTGGCTTCTTCATTATCATCACAAGGGGCAGACAGATGGGGACAATTTGATCAGCCGAGGAAATGCTGTGCCAAGTTGGATTCTTTCATCTGCTCTGAAATATTACATGGCATATGGCAACTGGTATTTTCTGATGTATTCCTAAGATGGCATTGCGATGACAGCATCTCTGTGGTGAGAGATATAAAATAAAACAGGCTGTGTGGCCGAATTCCAGAGAGTAATTTGAATGAAAGGTTGGGCTGACCTCATTGCCAATCAGAAGCGTGTCACTGAGATGGTTTATTAATGGGGTGAAGGATTGTGAGGCAGTTACTTATTTAAATGACATGGCCCATATGGTTATTTTTCACTATGCAAAGAGCTCTCTGCTAAACAGAGTGGTGGCTCCATTCCTGAGCAATGTGCAAAAGTAGCTATTTTTGCTGGGGAAATATTCCTGCATGAAAATTAGGGTAGTAATGAGAGCTAGGCAAAATTTTTTCAATGGGAACTATTTTTCAGCAAAAAAAAAAAATGCAGATTGTTTGACAGCAGCATTTTTTAAATATGTTGATTTCTGTGAATTATTTGGGTCAACAAAAAACCTACACAAATTCTGGAAGTCCCTGTGTTTCATTTCAACAGGCTTTAAATTAATCAACTGTTTGATTTGAAATGAATTTTCATTTTGAGATTATCTTTAATTTTGTTTTTAAAAATTCCAAGGAAAAAAGCTCAATGGAAATGAAATATTTAGTTTTGGGTGGAACAAAACATTTTGTTTGACCTGAAATGATTTTTTTAAAAAACGTTTCTGTCATTTTGGCTGAAAATTCTCAACCAGCTCTGCTGGTAAGTTTTGCTGAACAAGGCTCTGAGCATTTGGAGACGTTGGCTGCTATAGTCAAAAATTGCCTGGGGCATTTGGGCCATGTAGCAAGCTGGCTCGGGTGCACAGCTTGTTTGTGTTCACAGCTATGCAAAAGCATGATTGTATTGCTGTTCCTAGAGTGGGTCAGGAAATGATTTCCACTCTCCCCTCCTCCCGCCTCCCCCTCCCCCAAAAAAGTTTTGACAAAATTGAAGTTTTCATTAAACTCTTTATCAAAAAATCCCAAGTTGATTCCCCCCCTCCCCAGCTTTTGATAACTGAATGTTTTGGATGAAAATGGAATTTTGTTTGGGAAAATATGTATTGTATTTTGAAAGCTAGTTTTGTCAAAATTAAGTTTTGATGACAAACTTTTGACCAGCTGTACCGTTACCCTGTTCTCACTCTCTCCGTGCATCCATTACACATACACAGTTTTTCATCCAGTTGTTGGGTCTTGTGTTATAACACAAGTTTATAATCTTTTGAGGTCAACCTGTCCTTTGTATTATAATACAAATACCTCATCATCATGGCAATAATGAAATAGAACTGCCAGCTCCCACTGATTCCTGTAGTGTCTCAGTGGGGACTGCTCTCCCAACCACATAGTCAGTGTGGAGGGGAGTAATGGCCCCCCACCTTGTACCAGTTTACCTCCCCCTGCCTGCGTGGGAAGGGACCCAGGATTTTGTTTTCTTTCCTCCAAGCAGACACACAGCTCTTTTCTATAGCAGGAAATACATGTGGGACATGTCAACAGTGCTGTATTGACAGTCCTGGACCCACAGAACAGATCACACCCATGCAAGCAATTCCCTGCTAAAGTGCCCCAGTTCTGTTCTGAGGTGAGCAGACAGCTCAGTCTCCGTGGCCCGTACAATCCTCGCTGTTGAGACTTCCAAAGACAGAGCCAATTTGTCCCAACTGTGATGGTGGTTTTTATGATGTGGGTGTCTGTCCACTAGGAAGGAGACGGTGTCCCACTAGTTCATTTCAGTGCAGTCCATTGATGTACCACCTCTCTATGCACTACATAAAGACCTGAGCCGGAGGCAGAAAAATCCCATCGAGGGCATTAAATAGCCTTCAGGTGGATGGATATTCAGTGACAGACCGACCTGCCCTGGATTGGAGCCAGTGACCAAGAAGTGAAAGACTTTACTGATCCATGCAGTTCCCCATCTCCCTCTTAGGTACGTTTACGTCCCTCCTCCACTCCTTATTGCAGGAATGGAACCTATCACTTCTTGTTAACATTTATTTCTCCTCACAACAGCCCTGGAGGCAGGGCAGGGGTATTAACCCCATAGTACAGAATGTGACTTGCCCTAGGTCTCACAGTGGGTCTGCGGCAGAGGAAGGAACTGAGTCTCTTAATGCCCAGCTTCTTGCTTTAACCACTGGACCACCCTTTCTCAGACTTTTTCTTACAAGTCGTCATCTCTTACATTTCCCCAATATCTCACTTCAGGAGGCTTACTGAGGCCTCTTGACGCTGTCAAAGCACCGAGGTGCGGGTGAGGGAAAGCTCCATGGCTATTGTTAGGCAATGCGCAGCATTCATCCTGCATGGCTGTCAGATTCCTTCTTTAAGAAAAAGCCATTTTCCATGAGAAAAACACCGCACGGGCCCCACGGCTTCTAGATGATAGCAAGTTTAATACACATCAATAACTTAATATAAAGGGGGATAAAAAGGGAGGAAAGTTTCATATCCAAGCTGTTTAGGGTTCATCAAAAAGCAACAAAATAGTGCTCTGCAGATAAACCTGTCCCTCACGCAAGCTGCAAATGGAATTTATTAAGAGTTAACAACCCTGGGTTACACTCAAAACTCTGTATCTAATTCACAAAGGGAAGAGGGGGTTTTCTCCCTTAAGTTGGGCTCAGTAATAAATTCCCATGTCCTATAAACTTGCCACATCTAATCAGGCAAGAGTTCCTTCCCTTAGTTATTTTGTGTAGAGTCCTAGCTCACTGGGCAATAGGGCACAGAGGAACTCAGCAACTTGTCTTGACAGCTAATTCCAGCGTATTGATCTTTCATGGAATAATATCTGTTGGAAACAGACTCCGTGTTTCCGTTAAATTGGGCCTTTTCACCGAGTGAGCAGGCTGGTGAAGCTGAGTGAGGCAAAGGGATTTTCTTCTATAGATTTTGCAGTTCCCCCCGCAAGGGACGATGTGTATTTTTCTTCATATGATTGCATTGGCGGTGTTACATTAATCACATAGTGCCTGGAACAATTACACTAAGGACCCAATTCTTTCACCCACTGAAGTTACTGGCAAAACTCCAGTGGCTTCAATGGGACTAGAATCATTCTCTGGTTTAGAATCCTGCACTGTTCCAATTCACTGAATTAAATAGGAACTACGGATGCTCAGCATCTCACGTGAAGCCATAATGTGCTATCAATTTTTAAGCAGAGCACAGCTGAGCCAGAGAAGTAACCTGTTCCAGGCTTACACCTGGATGGGTTGTTGCAGCAGGGACTGAATTTAAGACCTTTGGATCCTAAAGCATGAGTCTCTACTACCTGAGCAACTCACCTCTCTTAGTTAAGCCAATAACAGCTTCATCATCAGATAAACTTATGTGCAGTGCTGTAGAGGAGTCAGAGGTCTTGGGACATGGTAGGTTCCAGTGACATAGGGAAAGGTAGGAATGAGATCCTGGAAACCAGATGTAGGCTGCTAGGTAAGAGATTAAAGCCTAGGACCTCCATGGTAGCATTCTCTGAAATGCTTCCAGTTCCACACACAGGGCCAGTTAGACAGGTACAACTGCAGGGTCCCAATGCATGGATGAGATGATGGTGTTTGGAGGAGGGATTTGAGTTTATTAGGAACTGGTGAAGTTTCTGGGAAAGGAGGAACCCATACAGGAAGGATGGGCTCTACCTAAACCAACATGGAACCAGATTGCTGGTATGTAAAATTAAAAAGATGATAGATGATTTTTTAAAGTAAAGGCTGGGGGAAAGCCACCAGGTATGGAGAAGCACACAGGTTCCAACAGAAACATCTCTTAGGGGAGGATTTATTAAAGGGGATAATCTATATCCTAGTAAAGAGGAGAGGATGGAAGTTGATAAAGGACAGATGGGAACTGAAAAGAAACAGACAAATGAAAAAGAGTCCCATTCAATTACATCACATGAAGGTAGACAACTCAATACTGGTAAGTGTTTTAAGTGCTTTTTTACAAATGCTAGAAGTCCTAAATACTAGGATGGGTGAACTTGAATGCCTGCTATTAAATGAGGATATTGATATAATAGGCATCACAGAAACTTGGTGGACCAATGATTATCAGTGGAACACAGTAATACCAGAGTACGAAATATATAGGAATGACAGAATAGGTCATACTGGGGGTGGAGGTGGCACTATATGTGAAAGAAAGCATCAAGTCAAATATATAACAAAATGCTACATGAATCAAACTGTGCCATAGTATCTTTATGGATAGAAATTCCATGCTTGACTAATAAGAGCGTGGCAATAGGAATATATTCCTGGTCAGGTGGCCAGTATGTGGCGATGATTGTGAAATGCTCAGGAAGATTAGAGAAGCTACAAAACATAATAATGGGGGATTTCAACTATTCCCAAATTGAGTTGGGTATATATCACCAGGAGAGGATGCAGAGATAAAATTTCTAGACTGTGTTAATGCCTACTTTGTGCAGCAGATAGTCCTAGGACCCATAAGGGGAGAGGCAATTCTTCATTTAGTCCTAAGCATGTGGTCTAAGAGGTGAATTTAGCTGAAACACTCAGTAGTAATAACCATAATGTAACTACATTTAACATCCTTATGGGGGGTGGGGGGGAGGGGGAATACGAAAGAAATCCACCACAGCAACATTAACTTCAAAAAAGGGAACTACACAAAAATGAGGGGGTTAGTTAACAGAAATTAAAAGGAACAGTCACATGAGTGAAATGCCTGCAAGCTGCATGGAAACTATTTTAAAACACCATAATAGAGGCACAAACTAAATGTATAGCCCCAAATAAAAAACAAAAATAGTAAGAGGATGAAAAAAATGCCAGCATGGTGAAACAACAATGTGAAAGAGGCAGTTAGAGGTAAGAATACTTCCTTTAAAAATTGGAAGTCAAATTCTACTGAGGAACTCTGGCAAGTCAAGTGTAAAAATATAATTAGGCAGGCCAAAAAGAATTTGAAGAGCAACTAGCAAAAGACACAAAAACTAACAACAATTTTTTTTTAGTACATCAGAAGCAGGAAGCCTGCCAGACAGTCAGTGGGGCCACTGGATGTCCGAGGTGCTAAAGGAGCACTCAAGGAAGACAAGGCTGTTGCTGAAACGCTAAATGAATTATTTGCATCAGTCTTCACTGCAGAGGGTGTGAGGGAAATTCCCACACCTAAGCCATTCTTTTTAGGTGACAGATCTGAGGACCTGTTCCAGATTGACATGTCAATAGAGGAGATTTAGGAACAACCTGGTAAATTAAACAGTAATAAGTCACCAGGACCAGATGGTGTTCACCCAAGAGTTCTGAAGGAACTCAGAAATGAAATTGCAGAACTAACTGTGGTAGGTAACCTATCACTTAAATTGGCCTCTCCACCAGATGACTGGAGGATAGCTAATGTGATGCCGATTATTTTAAAAAGGCTCTGGGGGTATCCTGGTGTGCTTCTGGGGCATCCCTTTAGTGCACTGCCTTAAAATAAGGGCTGTGGCAAAGTCACCACGTAGCCCTAGAGGAGCAATCATTGTGCTCAGTACACGTTTGACATGATTGGATGTGGAGTGAAATGATGAGTAACTCTGAGATCCATTTTATTAATTAACACTCTTGAGGGCAGAGCAGGTCATGTGCAATAAATGGTTACGAGCAGACAGAATATCAAAACAAACCTAATAAGGACCATGGAATTTTCAAGCTGGTGCCTGCTGAATTCTTCTTCAGCATATGTGCTTTCCTCCATAAGCAAATGCTCCAGTGCCCTCTTTTCCCTCTTCTAACTAAATAAATACCAGTGCACTCACCAGCAACCCTGGTGACATAGCAATAATACGGCAGCACTTTTCTTCTGAGCACAGTCAGAGCATTTTACGGACATTAATGAATCCTGCCTCACAATAGCTCTGCAGGGAAGGGTATCACTAGACTAAATTTATGGGTGGGGAAACTGCCCCACACCGATGTGAAGTGACTCATTCAAAGCAACAGAGCTGGAAATAGAAACCAGAATGCCTGTCTTCCCATACCCTGCTGTAACCAGACTGCTGTAGCCAGACTTTTTCCCATCAGAAAGCTATGTGCAAGTTGGGGGTGGGGATAAACTTTTGGTGAAGGGAAGAGATTTTTAGTTCCCAGCTTCCAAGGGGTTATTACTGACCTAATGTGGGCGTGCATCTTAAACACTCTGACAAACACCTTGACAGTGTCCCTTTCAAGTCAAAGCCCTAAGTATGGGAAATTCACTGATGTACGTTTTTATCAAATCTCTTCTCTTTTATAGCATGCACAGTAGCCTACAGAAGTTAAGAAGTTAATGGGGGAAGCAGGCATTAGATAAAAAGATCAAATACATCAGCTCATAGCCAAAGGGATGAAAACGATATGGCACCTGAGAGTGGCAATAAATGTAAAATGCTTATCTCTCATTTCAGACGTATGATTAACTGTTTCTAAATATACTGTGGATTGAACAATAAAGGGGAAAAATGTGGATGGCTGTAATGCAGTCAAAATGTTTCACAAATTCTGACTGAACAGCCCATAAAAACAGGACTCTTGCGCTCTTAACCACTGCAGACACATTTTCTCTTTAAGGCTGAAGAGAAAAATAAAGATGTGGGGGTTTATAAATAATTGTTATGATAGTGAGTTTTCAAAGATAAAAGATAGAGGGGATAAACCAAAGCAATGAAATGGGAAGGAAGAATTATTGGGTGGCTCGTATTGGAGCATGGGGAATAGAGCAGCATTGAAATTCCATTAGAAATCCCAGCACTTATTATTACTCATGTTTTATTACGGCAGTGCCCAAGTGGCGACCAAGAATGGGGCCCCATCGTGCTAGGCATTGCATGAACATAAAGTAGCAGAGGAGAGTCCCTGCCCCCGAAGAGTTTAGAATAATAAAATATCAGGGTTGGAAGGGACCTCACGATGTCATCTAGTCCAACCCCCTGCTCAAAGCAGGACCAATCCCCAACTAAATCATCCCAGCCAGGGCTTTGTCAAACCTGACCTTAAAAACCTCTAGGGAAGGAGATTCCACCACCTCCCTAGGTAACACATTCCAGTGCTTCACCACCCTTCTAGTGAAAAAAGTTGTTCCTAATATCCAACCTAAACCTCCCCCACTGCAACTTGAGACCATTACTCCTTGTTCTGTCATCTGCTACCACTGAGAACAGTCTAGATCCAGCCTCTTTGGAACCCCCTTTCATGTAGTTGAAAGCAGCTATCAAATCCCCTCTCATTCTTCTCTTCTGCAGACTAAACAATCCCAGTTCCCTCAGCCTCTCCTCATAAGTCATGTGCTCCAGCCCCCTAATCATTTTTGTTGCCCTCCGCTGGACTCTTTCCAGTTTTTCCACAGCCTTCTTGTAGTATGGGGCCCAAAACTGGACACAGTACTCCAGATGAGGCCTCACCAGTGCCAAATAGAGGGGAATGATCACATCCCTCGATCTGCTGGCAATGCCCTTACTTATACAGCCCAAAATGCCATTAGCTTTCTTGGTAACAAGGGCACACTGTTGACTCATATCCAGCTTCTCATCCACTGTAACCCCTAGGTCCTTTTCTGCAGAACTGCTGCCTAGCCACTTGGTCCCTAGTCTGTAACAGTGCATGGGATTCTTCCATCCTCAGTGCAGGACTCTGCACTTGTCCTTGTTGAACCACATCAGATTTCTTTTGGCCCAATCCTCTAATTTGTCTAGGTCCCGCTGTATCCTATCCCTACTCTCCAGCGTATCTACCACTCCTCCCAATTTAGTGTCATCTAATCTAAATAGATCAAACAGAGACATGGAGGGGGAAGAGGTAGAACATGCCAGCAGAGTGAATAGTGTGATGGCTGCAAATGGCATGTTAGTGACATAGTTTTGTGGCAGTGGGAGTTTACGTAAGAGAGGATCAATCAGCTACATGGAAAGAAAAAAGGAGGGGAAGGAGGATTGAAGGGGATGGCAGGGTAGCAGAGTATAAAATGGGCAGGTGTGGAGTGAAACTGAGGTGAAGAGACTGGGGGTGGGGAGGGATGGAGCAAAGAGTCAAGCAGCACAGGGCAAAGAAAGTCTAGTCAAAACTATAGAAAGTTCTCTGAATATCCAGAGGTCCCTGCTTTGGCTCCTTCTGTCTCTAGTGGCTGGGGCCTTGGGCTGGCTTCTCCATAGGCAGATGTTTTTATTTTTTTTTCTTTCCCATTCTGAACCTGTGCTTTGTAGAGCACAGGGTTAAGGTTGTGGAGATTCTAACCTCACCTGTCCATAGAGCCTTTGATCTCTCGCTAGCATGTTTGCAAATGTTATTTCACCGCGTGGATCTCTCCTGCATCTCTCTGGGCCGATGAGCCTTATCAAATGGAAAGCAGCTTGTTTGAAATATTTTTAAATCAACATTTTCAGTTTGTTGCAGCCAAATACTTTGACATTTGCATTTATATTGATAATGACAACGCTTTGCACTTCTGTAGCACCTTTCATCTCGGGACATCAAAGGGCTTTGCAAACAATTGATTTCGCTTTTCGACACCCCTCTAAAAATATTTTGCAGGCAGAGAGAAAAAGATACTGTACTGAGAGCTTGATCTTCCACTGCCTCCCACTTTGCAATGTCTAACACCAGTGCAAAGCGTGTGTAGTATGCTACAGAGCTGGAATTCTCCACTCAGCAGCATGGCGGTACATGGTGCTCATATTGTACAGGGACTCGGTGAGGCAGCAGAGAACAGAATCAGGGATTAAAAGGGCCACCAAGCAATGTGATGGCCTTTTGCACGCTTTGAATTAGGTGGTGGGAAAAGCGGTGCTGGAGTTTATCCCCGTTCAGTCACTGATCTGGGAGCACAAGCTTTCTGGGGGCTCTGGGCCTGATTTTCAGACCTATTTATGTCACTCTGGCAGTGGAGAGTGGCCAAAAAGTGGGTGTAATTTACTCCTACTCTAAGGCCACTTTACACTGCTAGCATAGTGTAACGAGGTCGTGGTGCCAATGAGAATTCAGGCAACTGACTCCAGCTGTGTGCTCAGCTACCAGGATTTTCAGAAGGCAGCTATTGCTGTGCCCATCTGTTACATGCCAGCGTGTCCCTATGCTACTCTGGGCTCCAGGCTATTAGCAGCAAGGCATGTGGGATGACCCACTGGCTAGTAGGAAGAACCCACCCAGACCCTGGTGTGACGTTTTGCTCAGGTCACCCACTGGGTTACTGCTCAGCCTCAACAAGAATGAGCTTTGCTGCTGCTAAGCTCTGGGTCAGCGCCCTGATGCACCAGCTTGTCTGCCTTGCCAGCAAGCGCTTCAGGATTCAGTCAGTCCAAACCTTGCCTTGCAGTGAATTCCAATTCCCGAGCTCCCCAGAAACGTCCTTCTGCAGCATTCAGTCCCTCTCACTGGACACTCACAGAAGTTAAGTTCTCTGCCTCCAAAAAAGCAGAGCACGCATCAGCCGGGAAGGTTAGCCGAAGACGTACATTTCACTTTAGTATCTGTGTAAATGAGTTTCTCACCTATAGTCAGCTCGCAGAGATGTTAACTACCTTGGCTGAAGGACCCACCTTTCTCCAATGTCAAGAGCTCTGGCCTTTTTTGTCCCTCAGATGATGGATGCCAAAATGACTTTGTTTCTGCTTATATTTCCCAATGTTCATTTGATTAGTTTCCAGAGCCAGGAAAGCTTCCCGGCAGTACAGCCTCCTTCCCCTGTTGTGATTGTTAAGTGATCCCCACTTGCTAGTTTGATGCCTTTGTTTATCTTTTATGTAAATGAACTTCCATTGTTTCTGTCCTTGGCTTGTTCAATTTACATTGGAGACACAGTTAAGCAGGCAAAACTAGCACAGGCTGGGCTTATGCACAGCTGGGCAAAGACATTTTAGGGGCAGATTTCCAGCACACATCTATAATTCTTTATACTCCCCCTGTACGTACATCACACAATAATAGTAATGACCAGTGTGTTATCAGTTTGCATGTGATGCCTTACTTGAGACCTTTTAGATACAGATTATGCCAATAGTGAGTTGGGGCAATGAGTGCGTCAGCCTGATGTGAGTTATGATAATAGTGTGCCTGCCCTCTGCCAGCTGGCACTGAGGGGATCCCTGGCTCACACCAGACAACATACCTGATGCCAGAAATCACAACACTGCTTGGATGGGTAGGGGCAATTCATCACATACTCCTACTGTACCCACTCCTGCTAGCAACAGAAGAACTATTGCAGGAAGAAAGCTACGGAGTGGCTGCCCCATGCTTTGACCCAAAATTGGTGCATTTCAAATAAAAATACAATCAGCCCTCCATTGCTAGAAATGTCTAGAACTAGTAAACAGCACAGAAACCTAGGCATACATATGTGGTTTGCAATTGGACCCTGGGACAGGAGATAAAACAGCTATGGAGAACAGTGTCCTCTTGTTACAGCCTTGCTGAGACCAGTTAGTGCATCCAATAGTCCACTTGCTTTTAGAAACTTGTGAGTTAGTGGCAGAGGGGAAAACTCTTCAGGCCATTACTCTTACTATAGAGCATGCTTCCTGCCAGTATGAAAATACTGGTGTATGATGCTGACAAACCAAGTACCAGCTCTGGCCAAGGCCTAGGCATCAGCTGAGAATTGACAAACTCACTGCTGGAAGCCAGGCCAATTCACTTGTGTATTAGTATAGATCAAAGGGATTGTTAACTGCATAAGAATGTATTTGGTGTTTAAACTTCATGAAAAATAATAGGATGCTGTATGCATTGTTTTCACTTCTCTGTTTCCTGTTAGAATGTAATAGCAAACATTTGCATTGTACAGACCCCTGTAACTAAGTAACTCATCAAACGAGAAAGAAGCCTTGTGTAATGCAAATGAAGAACTTTAACAGGAAAGAGCTAATTCTTGTGCATTGGGAAGGCAAATGGTTGCTGGGTGTGATGATCAGAGATCAGAAAGTCTAAATGCGCTCCTCTCTCTCTCTCTGCCCTCAAAGAAAGAGCCCATGTGGGTAGTTACCCTGTCCACTTGTTTAAGTGAGAAGAAACTATAAGTGTGGACACAAGTCAAAATTCTTCATCTCTGGACTATTTGGATTCTACAGTCAGAAAAACTGAACGAGAATAACTGAATCAGAAGGGCAGAATAACTGAATGAGAAGACAGAGATCCCCATAGTTATTTTGGGTAGTCCTGAGAGACTTTTGGGAAACTGGCAGATTACTACATCTCTGTTACCTTTTGAAATTATAGACTATGACTCCCCTGTACATATGCTTTTATCTGCCTTAATCTCTCAGCAACTCTTATTCCTTTTTCTTAGCTAATAAACCTTTAGTTAGTTTACAACAGAATTGGCTACCAGCATTGTCTTTGGCATGAGATCAAGGATGAGAATCGACCTGGGTGAGTGACAGCTCTGTTAGGACTGGGTGTAACCTGGAATATTTGTGATATTTGATGTAAACGACCATTTATCTCATAGTCCAACTTGCCTGGGTGGCAAGCTAGATTGGAATGTCTAAGGGGCCTGTCTGTGACTCCATGGTAAGACAAGTTATAGTGTTCAGGAGTGCACATTTGGTACTGGCTTGGTGAAATCTAATTATAGAAAATACCATCAGTTTGGGATGTCTGCCCTGCTTTTGACAGTCTGCCTTGAGGTAGGCACTCATGGCCGTGAGCCACTCCAGACAGCGTGACAATTTATGGCACTCACAGTTGCCTCCATAGCTTTCAAGAGCAGGTCAGCATTCCAGAAAGTGACAGGCAGGCAGGCCCTTCTGAATAAGGGTGCAGTGGGGACATAAAGCTGATCTGACTATGAATATAATGCTCAGTGGATAAGCCTATCACATGCCTCTTTAATTTTTCTATCAGACAAATCCTGAATCATTTAGATAGGAAAAAGGATAACACCACAAATAAAAATGGGATTTTCGTTTTCATGTCCTAGCCAATAGTCTCACTAAGACTGTAAGGACATTTAAGTGGTAGTGGTTGGGAAGGTGGGGGGTGCAAATCTTTGGTAGGAGGAGTTTATTTAAGATGAGTTTGGCCTGGTGCCAAAAAGCAAAACTGCCTGTGTTCTAAGAGGAACGTAGGGATTGCCAGGCTGGATTGCACCAGGGCATCCATATAGGCCAATAACCTGCCTCCAATAGTGACTTGTACCAGCTGCTTCAGGGGAAGGTTTGAAACCATTGTAGCAGTAAGTTATGGGATAATCTGCCCCCGGGGAAGTTTCTTCCTAGCACCCATTAGTTAGACATTGCCTTGTCCCTGGAAGCATGAGGAGAGTGACATGAATAATAGCATGACCAGTCCTGGAGAAGATACCAGGTCATGAAACAAAATGCAGCACAGATAGCCAAAGATTCCCTGGAGATTCTCCAAGGCGTATTTGTCATAGCTTTCATTGATTCAGTGGTTTGCGGACATGTAATTTCACCTGAGCTTTGAGGCACTTGCTGAGCAGAGGAGACCTGACTGCACTGTTCCAGGTCACCAAGAGGCTCTTCACAGAGAGACAACAATTCTAGCTCTATTATCCATTGCTTCCAGGGCACTATAATCCTTTGTGAGGGACAGAATGACCCTTCTTAAGGAAGGGGGCTGAGAGGAATGGGGAGCAGGCCAGCCAGTGAGGAAGTGACCCAGATGGAGATTTCTGAAACTCACCAGTTTCACCTGCACCCTCCCTTCCTTGCAACTTTCCCTGTCTCCGCACCTTGTTGTCTCCTGGAGGAGCAGCTGCCTGAAAGCCTGCAATTCACCCCCTCGCTCTAATCCTCTTTCCAGGGAAACCACAAATCCTTCCCCCTCTGCTTGGGATCTTTGTGGGTCTAACGCACCCAAACATTCAAAGAGGCCCTCTGGTGTAGCTGCTACACCTTCCCAGCCTTAGTTCACTGAGAGTCTTGTTATGGGGGAGAAGGGAAGCCGGGGGCTACTTACCCGTTCCACCACACCTGGCCCAGTGGGGTAGGAAATGGTCCTGCTTTTATGGCAGCTGCCAACTGAGAAGCAGGTCCAAAGCATATTGAAGTCAATGGGTCTCTTTCCCTTGACCTCAGTAGACTTTGTATCAGGCTCTGAATGAGCTCAGGGGCCTGAGATGCCCCCCAACCTTTTCATGATAGAGAAATTCCCTAGCTTGTCTGTAGACAGGACACAGGGGAAGGAAAGATCTGACCTTCCTCAGAGCCAAGGAAAAAGAGAAGAGGAGTCCCTCCCTCTTCCCCGGAAAGGTCATTGTAGCATTAGTAGTGGTAGAGCTTAGCATCCAAGCATCTCCAGTCACTTTGCATTGTACAAATGGGGAAACTGAGATGCAGAAATGTAAAATTACTTGCCCAAGGCTGCACAGTGAGTGTGCCAGTGATGGCTGCAGGAAGACGAACTCTTCATGCGAAATGCTTCTGAAGGCTGAAGATTTCTTAAGGACTGAAGAATGAAGATTCCTTAGACTGTAAGTTCTTTTGAGCAGAGACTGTCTTTTTGTCCTGTGTTTGTACAGTGGCTAGCACAATGTGGTCCTGGTCCATCACTGTGCCTTGTAGATAATACCACAATAGAAATAATAAATAACATGAAGAGCAGAAGAATAAGTTTATGGGCATCTTGTCTACGGTACATCAGAACCAGGCCAGACCTGACCTGCTTTCCACCCATCTATCTAAATAGATACATACGCTGGGAACATGCTGCTTCCATTCATACCGATGTGATGCTATTGATTTCAGTGGGGAGGCACCACTTTAAGGGAAGTCTGAATGGGCCCTAATGAACAATCAAGGAAACGAAATGATACATGATAGTCCGTAATGGCTGGAAGAGTGGGAGGCCATTAGGATATGCTGTGCCAGTTATTATGTGGAGACATGGTGATAGATTGGACCGATATGTAAAATAAAGTAAACCAGAAATTCAGATTTATGACAGGAATCCCAGCTTGACACGCCAGTCTTTACTCCCCTGGCTCCTTTGATTTTTTTCCCTCAGCACTGTGAATTAGGGATGAAATATGAGTCGTAATTTTTTGCCTAAATTTCCCTATCCTTCTATGATTTTAAGTCGGGTCCTTAATATGACCTTAATGTATTGTTTGATGGTTTAATACATGGCACAGCTCCTGGGCAATGATTAACAGTGGTTTGCTATGACAGTGCAGGAGGTGTCTTTAATCTTTGCAGACTTGGCTTTCAGATGGGAGGTGAGCTGGTAACAGATCCCTTAGTATAGGGATTGGAATCCCACAATTCACCTGGGGCGTGGTCTCTGAGCCAGCCATAGAAATTACAGAGGCAGTCAGGGATTGACAATGAAAACATGCCCTACCATTTGATACCATTGATGCCAGACGTTAGATTCACTGCAATTACCCACTCGCCCCCAGAACTGCTCTGACACAAGCCCCTGAAACATTCCTCTCCTGCGCTACAGGAGTATTAGATTTCTGAGAGTTAACAGGAGGTGAAGCCTATAACTGAACAATTTGTAGTTCTCATTAAAGCCATTGGCTGAGTTTGGGTTCAGGCTGGAAATAGTGGATTATGTGGGGCCCTGGGCTAGAGCAAGTGGGGGTCCCTCCCCATCCCTTCTGCCTGCAGTCCTCACCTCGCCCGCTCCTTGGCACTCCTGTTGGGTAAATGGGGTCAGAGAGTGCTGGGCGGAGCGGGGCAAGCCCCTGCCCCCCAATCTCGCTCTCTGGCAGGAGTGCCGAGCGGGGCATGGCACAGGGGAGCCCATTTTTCCAGGCCCCCCCCAGTTGACCGGGACCCCTGGGCATGGCCCCCAGTGGCTAATCTACCACTAGATGAAAAGACTCCTTCCCTGAATCTAGAGGGGAAAGTTGCTTGGGATGATCCCGCTTGTCGTTTTTCTTTTGTCCAGAGTCTCACTATCTATTAGGTATTCTTGTGGCTCCCCTCCTACTATCTGAGCGCCTCACACTCTTTGACGTATTCATCCTCACGACACCCCTATGCCGTCGGGGAGTGCCATCATCTCCGTTGTACAGATGGGGAACTGAGGCACAGAGACTAAGTGACTTGCACAGGAAGTTTGTAGCAGAGCAGGGATTTGAAATGGGATCTCCCAGCCTAGCACTGTAACCACTGCACCATCCTTCCTCCCTGTAATGACTGGAAGAGAAGATGGCTATTAGGCGCTACTGTGACAACTGTTATATGGAGAGACAGTGATAGATTGGACAGATACGTCCAAATTCAGTAAACCAGGAATTCAGGACTACTACTCCGCAAGTCGATGGCAGACGTGTGGACAGAACAAGGATCTAAACCAGGGTTAGGCAACCTATGGCACGTGTACCAAAGGCGGCACGCGAGCTGATTTTCAGTAGCCCTCACACTGCCCGGGTCCTGGCCACCAGTCCGGGGGGCTCTGCATTTTAATTTCATTTTAAATGAAGCTTCTTAAACATTTTAAAAAATGTATTTACTTTACATACAACAATAGTTTAGTTATATATTATAGACTTATAGAAAGAGACCTTCTAAAAATGTTAAAATGTATTACTGGCACACGAAACCTTAAATTCGAGTGAATAAATGAAGACTCGGCACAGCACTTCTGAAAGGTTGCCGACCCCGATCTAAACCCTCAATAAGCCTCCTGCTAGTAAATATTTCACATGACAGTCGCCCAGATTCAGTATTTGGAAAATACTGGAACCCAGTTTCCATAGAGAAGAACGCAGCTCATAGACACTGCACTGAACTTTTCTGTTAGACTGGCTCTATGCGCCCCGTTGGAGAAACTGGCATGCAAACGGCTCTCTGGGGAGATTTCTTTGCCTGCTTGGAGCCCCTCTGAAGTCAGCGGGAGTCTGCCCAAGGGCAGCAGTTTGCAGACGTGAGTCACTAGAACTCTGATAAAAAATGACCCCCGTTTACCAGTGACTAGAAAATGCCATTTATTAGTTGTTATCTGTGCCCAATAGCACCCAGAATATATGAGGTGCTCTACAAACATAACAGGGAGACACGATAGTTATAAACATGTCCCTGCTTTCTCTTTTACAAATCTCCTTGACCGGAATCCAGGCCTCATTTTAATGGTCCATTTGTCTAACCGGAAAGTGAGGGAGTTTGTTTTCAGTCCAGACTTTCGAGACCAACAATCCATAAAACTCCACACAGCTGACCTAATGTTTACCCGCCGATGCCAAGGCGGCTGGCCCAGCGTGGGGTGGCGGCAGCTTCTGTGCTGTCCTACAGAATACTCAGCTGTGCACCAGATATGGTCAAACCCAGCACAGCTTCCAGCCAATGCTAGTGCAGCATTTGGAGCTATTGCCATATGCTTTAGGATTTGATTTAAGAGCTGGGCTCTGGTCCCACAGGGACCCTGGGCTGGGGAGATGGGGAGAAAAGGAGAAAGCAGAGGCTTAGATGAGTTTGTTTCTTTCACTCCATGCCCTGACAGCAGATTTGTGGAACACTGGACAGCATGGTACAATGGTTCGGGCATTAGACTAGATGTTGGCTGTGCCCTGGGCTCACTCTGCGACACTGGGGAAATCACTTAGCCTTTCCATGTCTCTGTTTCCCCATCTGTGAAATGGGGGCAATAATTCATACCCAGCTTTGTGAAACACCTTGATCTCTATGGATGAAAAGTGCGACATAAATGCTAAGCTTTAATTTGTATTGATTGCTGCTATTATTATTTCCAGCATCCCAGGATGGCATCCCTGCCTCTACTGCTGGAAATAAAGTGTCAACATGATGATTTACTCCATTTACCTTTCCTTTCTGTACATCCAGACAGGCAAGAGAGTCTGAAACTTTTTTCTCTTGGGACACGGGGTGACATGGAGAAGGTGAGAACCGCGGGTCTATTGTATAAGAAATGAGGAAAGATGGTTCAGTGGTTAGAGCTCTCACCTGTGCTGTGGGAGACCCAAGTTCAATTCCTGCTCTGTCACAGACATCCTGTGTGACCTTAGGCAAGTCACTTCAGCCCAGAACCTCAAAGGTATTTAGGCACCAAATTCCAATTGAAATCAATGCCAGTGTAAGTTCAGTGTTTGTAATCAACGGGAGTTTGATATCTAAATACCATTGAGGATCCGTGCCTCAGTTTCTTGATCTGTTAAGTGGGGGTAATAGCACTACCTTACCTCTTAAGAATGGCCATATGGTCAGACCAATGGTCCATCTAGCCTAGTATCCTGTCTTCCAACAGTGGCCAATGCCAGGTGCCCCAGAGGGAATGAACAGAGCAGGTGTAATCATCAAGTGATCCATCCCCTGTTGTCCATTCCCATCATCTGACAGGCAGACGCTAGGGATATTCAGATCATGGGGTTGCGTCTCTGACCATCTTGCCGAATAGCCATTGGTGGACCTCACAGGGGTGTTGTGAGGAAAAATATGTTAAAGCTTGTGAGGCACTCACATACTGTGGCAATGGAGGGCCAGATAAGCACCTAATAAGACAGGAATTGTGCCAGCACGAAAACAGAAGCTCCAGAATGAAGAGTGAGGATGAGTCGATGCTGGCGATTGCAAGAGGGAGCAGCAAAACCAGAAAGCCCGAGATGCCAAGGACTTGACCGAGAACATTGATTTCCCAAGAGCATGGCTGGCAAAGGGGAGGGGAGCAGAAAGCTGGCTTTGATTGTTTTCCGCCTGCGGCTAAACAGACGAAAGATGGCAGTCTTTACTATTAATCTCCTGCCCTTTGTGAATCTTTAGATGAAGCCTTTGAGTAAATGAAGAAGGATCAGGAAAGGTCTTCATCACTCTTTCTTTCATTGTGATGGGCTCCCGGTTCCTGGAGTAAATGAAAACCATCCCAAACCACAGTCAGCTCCGCTTTGGAACCAGAGTGTAAGGCAGCACAACATAAATTATAAACCCGTTTTGCCATGAACCTGTCTTCTTATCTTAACTCATGCAAAGCTGGCTGGATCACAGCCTTGGTCGTATTAATCTCATCCTAAATGTCTTAAACGTGTTCTCTCTCTTTTTATACATATATATACATACATATAAATAATTTCAAACCCCCTCATCTTATTTGGGATAATATGGTAATAACTTTTTTTTGATGCATAGAGCTTTGAAGTTTGTATTTAAAAACTCCAGTGCTGTTAGCAAGGGAGAAAACACACACTATCCAGAGAGAAAATTTAAGGAAAGGAAACACAGATAACACAATGCCTGGCTTAGCATCTGATTACTATTATTTCTGTTGCAGTAGCACCTGAAAGATGTAGGTCCGGATCCTCAAACATATTTATGTTTCTAACTTCTATTAATTTCAATGGAAGTTAGGAGGCTAAATACGTTTTGAGGATTTGGGCCCCAGACCCCCAAAGTGCTAGGTGCTGTACAAACGCAGACCAAAAAGACTGTCCCTGTCCCAAATAGATTACTACTGAAATATAAAGATGAGACAACATCAGGATACAGACATAGATGGGGGAGGGCAAGGAAGTAATGAGACTGATACCGTGGTGATGATGGGTGCTTGCTAGATAGATTCAGCGGAAGAAGGTGAAATAAGTCACATTTCGTTCGTCAATGGTATTTTGGAAATCGTTCTGCTAGAGCTTTTGGAGGGGCTGACTGTGCTGTAGCCCTAGCTGATAACACCAAGGATACAGATGCAGTGACACAGTACTCCCTGGTTTACATTTAGCTTTTTTAAAATGCATATTTTTATTAGTGCCCAATTTACCAAGTGATGCAGATCATTCTGAATCCATTATTTACCACGTTCCCAATTGTTGTATCAGCTGTGAATTTTATCTGTGATGATTTTATGTTTTCTTCCAGGTGACTGATACAAACATTAAGTAGCATAAGACCAAGAGCCAATCCCTGGGAGACCCCACTTGGAAACACCCCCGATTAATGCCTGTTCCTCATTTACAGTTACATTTTGTGACCTATCATGTAGCCAGCTTTTGATCCTTTTAATGTGTTCAATGTTAATTTTATATCTTTTTGTTTTTTAATCAAAATGTTGTGCAGTACCAAGTCAAATATCTTACAGCAGTCTAACTATGCACCTCTACCCTGATATAACGCAGTCCTCGGGAGACAAAAAAATCTCACCGTTATAGGTGAGACCGCGTTATATCGAACTTGCTTTGACCCTCCCCTGCCCCCGTTCCTTGTTCCCTGACTGCCTTCTCCAGAGACCCCCATCCCTAATCACTCCCAGGACCCCACTCCCTACCCAACACCCCTGCTCCCTTTCCCCTGACTGCTCCGACCCCTATCCACACCCCCTGCCCCCTGACAGGGACTCACTGGCAGTGGGGGGAAGTGGAGCAATGTGGCCCCAGCCTGCGCCACTCCGCCACCTCCCAGCCGCGGCGCTCTGCTTCCTGCTGCCGGTGAGTGTGAGGAGGTTGGGGAAAGGACACTCCCCCCACCCCCCATATTCACCGGCAGGAAGCGGAGTGCCGTGGCTGGGAGCTGGCGGAGTGGAGCAGGCTGGGGCCTGGCTGCTCCGCTTCTGCCACTGCCGGTGAGTGCGAGGGGATCCCTTCCCCCAAACCCCCTCCCCTGAGCAACATGGCGAGGGAAGCGGACCGGGCTGCTCATGGCCCCCCGCTAATCCCCCAGGCCACTCTGGGACTGCAGGGCCCCCAAATGTGCCCCTCCACAGCTCCTGCCTCCCAGACTCTGAGGGGGAGCCCCTGACCACCCCCGAGATCCTCTGTCCCTTATCCAACCCCTTGCTCAGAGCTTTACCGCGTTGTATGTGAACCCGCGTTATATCGGGTTGTGTTATGTCGGTGTAGAGGTGTATTAGACACCATTACTTTTACTAACCAAATTTGTAATCTCCTCCAGAAAAGATATCAATTTAGTTTGACAGGGTCTATTTTCCATAAATGTTGATTTGCATTGATTACATTATCCTCCTTTAATTCTTTATTGAGTCCTGTATCAGCCGCTCCATTATCTTGCCCAGGATCGATGTCAGGTTGACAGACCAATGATTACCTGGGTCATCCCATTTACCCTTTTGAAAAATTAGCACAACTTTATCTTTCTTCCAGTCTCCTGGAACTTCCCCAGAGCTCCAAGATTTATTGAGAATCAACATTAACAGTCCAGCAAGCTCCTCAGCCAGTTCTTCTAAAACTCTTGGATGCAAGTTATTTGGACCTGCTGATTTAAAATGTCTAAGTTTAGTAGCTTCTGTTTAACATTCTCTAGAGAAAGATGATATGATATGATATGATGAGACTCTGTCACCTGTTTGCGCCCAAATACAGAACAGAAATATTTATTAACATTTCTGCCTTTTCTGTGTAATTATCAATAACTCTACCATTTCCATCTAGTAATAGATGTCCTGACAGTGGTATTGGTCTATTACTAGATGGAAATGGTAGAGTTATTGATAATTACACAGAAAAGGCAGAATTACACTCCTTATTGTCCTTAACTCAGCTAGCCATAGATTACTTCTTGTGTCCGTTGGCTTGCCTTATCAATTTTCTACAATTCCTAACTTCTGATTTATATTCATTACTATCAACTTCCCCTTTCTTCCATTTGTTATATATTATTTTTATAGCTGCCTTCACTTCCCCTCTAACCCAGGTCAGTTTTTTGACCAGTACAGTCTTGATTGTGGGATTATGGCTTTTGGGACATCTGATGAGGTGTTCTTAAATTATTCCTAATTACCACTCACATTTTTTGGATTATATTCTTCCTCCCAGCTGATTAGACACAATATTGTTTTCAGCTTTGTGAAATTGGTTCTATTAAAGCACCAACTGTATATATTAATGGTCTGGACTTTATTCTGCTTCCACATTATAAATGTGATCAAGTGGTGATCACTTGTACCTGAGCTACCATTAATTTTTAGTTCTGTGATCTGTTCCTCTTTATCTGTTAAGACAAAGTCTAGTAAAAAATTCGCCCATCTCAGGCTCAGTCCCACTTGTAATCTCTGGCTCCTTCTTCCTTCAGGGGAGCATTCTTTCCTGTGCTATGCACAGTCTCTGTTTCTGAAACCCTTCCTGGTTCCATAAGCAGGAGTCCCCAGCTCTCCTGTCTGGAGCTGAGCTTGTGTGTTAGTCCCTCACTCGCTCCTTAACCAGGAGTCTCTCCAGCTCCCCACTCTGGAACTGGGTTCTGCTAATCAGCTTCTCTGGTCCTTAAGCAGAAGCCCTCAGCTCTCCTCCCTTAACCTGCTGTAGGGCCTTTGCCAGCTTCTCCTTCAGCTGGGCCCTTTCCCTTAATTAGCACCCGAGTTTCGGGGTCCTCAGCAGGCTCTTTCCCTGCTCTTGTTTCCTGGTGTCTGCCCTGCAACAAGAGAGGACACAGTCTTTAAGATGGTCCCTTACTCCCAGTTCTTCCCCAGTTGGTTGGGGAAGTGGGGTGACTTGCCCCACCCTCTCCACAAGGCTCCTTGGCCAGGCCTTTAAAGATACAGGGACAGGATTTCCTCCCAAGTACCATTTGTTCCTGGGATTTCTTTCTCTCTATCCATATTCCCCTGATGTCCTTATCTCGTTAGGGTCTTTCAAACCCTTAAAGGGCCATGTCATGTGATGGGTGGGCTGACCACTAGACCCTGCTACCATTAAGGGCAGAGTACCCTGTCACCGGATGTCAAAGCACACTTTTAATACCCAGTAGCAGGGTCTACATGGCCACTTAGTGCATGGCAGCCTACAGCACAATGGTTATACACCTTGGCTTGCTGCATACTAGTTCCCTGTATAGACAAGCCCTTGTGTTCTGCTAGCAATAGGCTTCTGTTCATCCCCAGTGAGGTAGGGATGGATGGCCTAGTGGATAGAGTTCTGGAATGTAACTCAGAGCTGCCTGAGTTTTGTTTCTGGCTCTGCCACTGGCCTGCTGGGTGACCCTGGGCAAGTCACTTTGCCTCTACATGCCTCAGTTTCCCCATCTGTAAAATAGGGATAATGATTCTGACCTTTTTAAAGGGCTTTGAGCTCTGCTAATAAGAGCTTAGTGATTATTACAGATGGGGAACTGAGTCACAGGGTAGATTATAAATAAAACTTCTAAAAGCACCCAGCGTAGGTCATTTAGACAGTTTTGAAACTATTGCCCTTATGCTCCTGGCTGCCTAAGTCACTTTTGAAAATGGGATGTTGGCTTCTAAATCACTTAGGTGCTTTTGAAACTTTTACCTCCAGGGTAGATCCACACTGCAATCACGGAGTGTGTGCAGCTCATGTAGACATACCTGAGCTAGCTTTAATCTGGCTGGCTTGGGTCCTGGAGCAGTGATGCTGGGAAGTGCACGCTTTAATGCAGGCTGTCCAGGCCTGTCTAGAACCCTGGATAATTACCTGCAGGGTTAGCCCATGCTGGAGCCTGTGCTGCCATGGCTTCACTTTCCCAGGACTCAAGCTAGCTTGGGTGCGTCTACACGAGCTGCAATCACACCCTGTGAGTGCAGTATAGACGTACCTTATGTGCCTTGTCCAGGGTCCCACAGGGGAGTCTGTGACAGAGCTGGGAAATGTGAATGGAGATGTCCTGAATCCAGTGTCCCATGCAGGAGAGCATCTTTCCTATCCATTCCCTCCTTGGCCTCTCTGAGACGACTCCTGGTGTGCTGTGGACTCCTGTTTCGAGGGACAGGACAGTGATCACCACCTCATGCCCAAAAGCCATTGCGTGTTGATAAATTTTGCTCACTGCTGCCCTGGGCTGAGCTCATCTTGGCTTCCTGGAGGTAAAAGTCTCTTTACCCCATTTTCACTCCAAATGGCCATTCAGCCTCCCTTCCTCACTGTATATTACTTTTTAAACAGCATGATTAATTGTCATTTTTCCTGGGAATAAGACCAGGTCGTTCCATCGAGGCAGATAGAGTAGCAATTGGTTAATAGTCCCACAAAAGTGCTTTTATGCTCTGTATTTGCAGTTGTAATTAATGGTTATCTTGTCAAAAAGGTTTCTACTGTATTAAGAAAGCATTCTACCTAGCCCGTTGTGATCCTGCTTGCAAAAGTCTCATTACTATGCCAGCAATAATAGTGTCTAATTAAGCAGAATAAAGAGAGATGGCGCATAATGGTTAGTGGATAGAGAAGTTATTTGTCAGACGGTGGCAATAAATTACCCTGAGCCCTCCATCCCGGGATGCTGTGAAAGATGCAATGTAAGAGCCGATGCCGGAAACTGGTTTTTCTTTTTGACAAATCGACCGGCTGTAGATTTTTTTTTTTCATGGAGCTTTTTCTTTCCTTTAATGAGCAGAGTAAAGCCAGTGAAGCTGGAGAAGGGAGAATAATGGAGGGTTCAACCGGTCGTTATAATGGGCTGAATTGTATATTGCTATGTGACCAGAGAGCCAGAATGGCCCATAGAAGATCTCTACCTGGCTCGGTGCCCTGGTAGGCTTAGCTTCTCTTCAGCATACTTTAGCTCTTGAATTATTGCCGGGCTGTTACCCCTTCCCTGGAATGGAACTCTGCAAACAGCTACCCATGTATAGCACAGTGGGAGAAAGATGCAAGAATGTCATTAAGGTCACTCTGCGAGTCCCATGCTGTGGATAAAGAACAATTCCTGACAAAATGAGGTGGTTGGAGCAGTGCAGAGATAAAAACCTGCCTGTCATTCTGTTGCATGAACCTGTATTCCAATTTTATCTGCTGAATGTGATTCTCTTTTATCCGGTTTGCTGTTTGAAGGGATTTGGAGCAGAATAGATAATCCTAACTTTGAACATAAATCACTGGGCTGCATGGCTGATAGATGCTTTGCACTTTCTTATGATAATGTCTGATTGGAGACTGGGAGGGAAAATGCCAGTAGCTTATCTCTGTAAAGCAGCATTCGGAGGGGGTGCGGCTGGGCTCAGACAAGGGGGTGCGATGTGAGGTGGAGTCTTCCACTATTGATTGATTTTTTTCAAAATCTCAACTTGAGCAGAGATGCTCCGGGACACACCCTTGGGAATGCCGGGTCTCGGGGACTGGTGACGTCAGGGAAAAAGGCACCAAGTTATCAAGGCCAGCGCAGATATGACCTTGTGGGAGCCTTCCCAGTAATGGGGTCTGTTCACTTTGAGGCCATTGGAGTAGCACATAATGCACTGTTTGAAACTTTGAATGGTTTGGCACAGCTTTGGCTTCTCCATTCGCTGTAGGCTCAGGGGAGAATTGGGGGTGGGGACGTTTCCTGGATAGAGAGCCTAATGGGTTAAGCATGATACAATACCCATAATACTGGGGATCATGGATTGTTATTGTTCTGCTAAAACCAGCTTTTTAAGAACATGACTCCTGCTTTTTTCATCATCTGCAGGGTAACGGACAGAGCCCAGAAATGTGGGATTGTCCTTCCAAGGGACTACATGATGGGTAAAATTTTCTAAACTTCCTAAGTGACTTAGGAGTCCCATTTTCAAGTGACTCAGGCATGAGCATAAGCCTCATTGAAAGTCAATGGGATTTGGGCTCCTAAGTACCTAAGTCACTTTGAAAAATGGGACTCAGGGTGTGTCTACACAGCAATTAAAAACCCACAGCTAGCTGTGGGGCTGTAAAATTGCAGTGGGACCCTCCCCACTCACATTGTCCCAGAGCCTGGGCTCGAACCCAACCCCAAATATCTACATCACAAGTTTACAGCCCTGCAAGCACAAGTCAGCTGATCCGGGCCAGCCATGGGTGTTTAATTGCAGTGTAGAGACATCCCCAGGCTTCTAACTCACTTAGGCACCTTTGAAATTCTTACCCGATGGATTCTTTATCTTCTCCCGATATTATTACGATGGCAGCCTCTTGACGCCCCACTGGACTAGGCACTGCGAGCACACCTATCAAGAGAAAGGCCCTTACAGTCTGAGAGACCAAGATGGTGTGTGGAGCAGGGGAGAACCACCATCACAGGGAGGTGATGTGGACAGACTGACCCAGTAAGTCAATGGCAGAGGCCAGACTAAAACACAGGTCTCCTGTGTCACAGGCTGGTATGCAACCTACAGGAGCCCACTGCCTCCCAACAGAGCAGCTACATTATGAGTCATATGGCGTCTGGGCCCTGCACACATTCACAGACCTGGAGAAGGTGCAAGTAGCCTTCCCCTTGTGCCATCTAAACTGGGGCCAGCTGCAGATATCAGAGCAATGTTCAGAGGGGGTGAGGTGAAGGTCAAGTCCCTGGCCCCATATCAATGGGTTGAGCTGGCCAGTGATAAAGGATGGGACATAATGCTGCAAACTCCTAAGACAAGGTGCTTTGGACACGGTCCCCTGGCACAACATTCTGCCTGATGCTTCTGCTGTGGTGCATTCTGCCACGATCAGCTGCCTCAGTCTGACCTATAGAGTATTTTCTGACCTCAGGACAGAATGCTTGGAGAGGTGTGAACTGTCCTATTCATCTCAAAGAGGGGCTAACTCAAATGCCCAGTGATGATGATGATTTAGATGTCAGCATTATTAACTATTTCATTGCTTAGGTAAAAAAAAAGGAGAGGGAGAGGCACAGATCTGCACAGCTTACTGTGATGTCTCATTTTGGTGCCACAAGTGGGTGACATATTAGAGATGCCACCGTTCATTTATTTCAGTATTTAAGAAGAAGCCAAGCCCAAGAAGCCAAAAATCATTTTTTTTCCACAGAAGGTGGGTACTTTTTCTTTAAAAAAACAAACATTTTGTCAAAAACCCAATTTTCCAATTAAAAAAACCCAGTTTTGACAGAAGTGTTTTGACTGGCCCTTCTGGTAATTCCATTGCTATTTCGAGTGGGGAGCTGAGAGGCTATGACTACCTCTATTCTGCGAGCTAGGACTGTGAGTGCCAGCTCATGTACGTACTCATGTTAGCTCAATGAGAGCTAGCACAGGTTTAAATAGTAGTGTAGCTGCAGTAGCACAAACAGCAGCAGGGCTTAGCCGTGCCAAAATACATACCCATGAGGTTCAGGCAGTCATAGCTTGTAGTGCAGATGGAGCCTAAATTGTAAGACAGTAAAGTATCTCTCTGAAAACACTGAAACTGATGAATGTCCTGTAAGGGACAGTTTGACTGATGAAATTTGCTACCGTAATTAATTTTTACATGTGTGATAGAATGTATATTGAGCTCGAACACAGCAACATTTTCTCATTTTGAGTTGACTAGAAAAATTAAATTTCTTCTTTGTAAGTTTGTCAAAATGCCACATCTGGACGTGACGATCTGAATATCTGGACAGTGCAGGAGGAAAATCCAAACAAATTTTGGGATGTTCCTCCAAAGAGCTGTTTCCACATCAGTAAATCACAGTGGGAGCTTGTGAAAGAATCATATTATCGGCTGCTCATTTTAAACCTTTAAATGGGGCAGTTCTGAAAGAAAAGGTTGTGAAAATTCCATAGCTCTGCACATCAGAATGCCATCTGAGTCATTTTCTAACCGCTGCTGGCTTTGGTGCAATTGGCAAAGTTGATAACTTTACAGTATCTTTATTTTTCCACTGCCATCCCTCAGGCTAATGAAACCGATCTCCCCAAGCTTATACATAAATAAAACGGGACTGCAATTTTTTCTGGTGTTACCAACCAGAAGAACTGCGGATATGGCCCAAGTGATATTGACACCGTGCAAAAGAAAACAGTATGAAATTGGAAGAGAAGGAAAAATTGAAGAGGGCCGGGGAGGGGAAGAAGTGGAAGGTCATTAGGACCATTCTGAACATATTGATCTTAGGAGGAGAGAAGAAGCGTGGTCTAGTGGTCACAATTTGCAGGAGTGCTCTAGAAATTAGATGTCACTTTACACTGAGTTCTTAGTGGTTACAGCTCTGTATATGGGGGAAAGGAGGATAGGAAATCAGCTTTTCATTCCAGTCTTTTTCACTTGACCTCTTTGTCCCTCTGTTTCTTCATCTGTACAGTGGGAACAATAACATATACCAACGGCGTGGGGGGTTGTGAGGCTGAATTCATTAAAGTTTGTAAAGCACCTTGGCATCCTTGTTTGGAAAGTACAGAGTATCCTGTTTCTTGCTGAATTATCCCTCTAATCATTTACAGCTCATTCGTGAACCCTGCCCATGGGGAGATGTGCAAGCTGTTTGCATTATTGGTGCCTGAGATGGGGTGGAGAGCAGCTACAGCCAGGCTGCTAATCTCTCTCTGGCTCAGGTGGCGAGGAAGTGGACAGAGTCTTGGCTCCTGCCCATTGCCTCAGAGCCTGTGGTGCCACTTGCTTCTGCCCTGGAGCAAAAGAGAACCAGGAATCAGATTGTGACTCTGAGTCAAAAAGTTTGACAAAAATCATTTCTGCAAAATGTTTCCGTTTAATCAAATGCACTGTTTCCTATGGCAAAATGTTCCATTGTAAAAAATATGACCAGCTCTGCCCCTCACTTGGATTGTAGGGTTACAATCCACCTTTTGGAGACAAATTCGGATGTGGTGTGAGCGGGAGTCATGTTTTACTTTAGTGATGTTGCCTGTACTCAAACCAGATCTTAATCCAAACTAAATTCAGCTATTTGAGGTCAAGTGGGGTTTTTGCTAGTTGTCTATCTTTGTGTTGTGTGTCGCTGACATTCCTTGCCTTTGGTTACCATGGGGAGGCTCTGGAACAAGGTGAATCTTGCAGCATGCTCTAGAAAGAGTCAGGTTGAGGCTCTGCCTTATTTCCTCCAGTAGGACATTCCACAGTAGTGTGCTGTCCAGGGAGCGTGCCTTATCTCCCACTCCCAAGAGCTTCACCCTGGACAATGTCAGCTGCAATGTCCAGAGGGGCGCAGGAATCTCAGTGGGTCATGGGTGGAGAGGTGACTTCTCAGGGTTCTGGGGCCAAACCTGCTGCAAGCCTTATAGGTGGTTTATGCATTAATGTCATTGGTGACTACAGCACTGTTCTGGGGATACCGAGTGGATGAAGGTCAATGGACACAGATGGAGCTCAAGCTGTTGGTTTTGCCGAGACCAGGGGTCCTCAAACATTTGCATAGTATGGGCCACATCTTCATAAAGAGATTGTTTCATGGACACCTCCCCTCCCATTCACAGTTGCAGGGACCATTTCTCCCCCCATTCATGACTGCATATCATTGCAGTGGAAACGATAGCAATTGCCTACATAGAAAAGTAATGTCACAAAAGAAGTGGATGTGTCTTTAGCATTTTATAATGCTGTTTAGCAGCTGAAAACAAGGAGGATCCAGCTATTCACTGATCACTGAGAAGTACCCTGCAGACCACAGTGTGAAAACTGCTGGTATGCTGGGGGGGGGGTGGTGCTAGCTCAAAAATGCGTCTGGGCACGAAGAAGCCATGGATTCAGATCTTGAAACTGGCACCTTTTTGGCCTTGGTCAAGTCATGTAACTTTTCTGCCTCGCTTTGCTTATCTACTAAACAAGGGTGCTATTTCCATACCTACCTCACAGGGCTGGTCCAACTAAGTTAGCTAAAGTTTGTAAAGTAATTTGTACACTAAAAACGAGATATGGTGCAAATGCTAAGAGTCATTCTAAACAGTGGCTAATTGTTTTCCCTTTTAATTTTTTTATGGTTGATATTAAATATACGGATCAGTGATACTCAGGCTGAGGCTCGCAAGCTGCAAGTGGCTCTTCAATGTGTCTCCCATGGCTCTTTGCAACATATGATATTAAAACACTGTGTGATGTAATTATTAACCAGTCTGAGGGCTTGTCTACACTGGCACTTTACAGCAGAGCAACTTTCTCGCTCAGGGGTGTGAAAAAACACCCCCCAGAGCACAGCAAGTTTCAGCGCTTTAAAGCGCCAGTGTAGACAGTGCCCCAGCCCTGGGAGCCACGCCCCTTGTGGAGGTAGGTTATTTATTGGCATGACTACACAAGCCACGTTAAAGCGCTGCCGCGGCAGTGCTTTAACATTGCCAGTGCAGACTAGCCCTAAGTTCTTAACTAACCAGGATGCTTTTACTATGTTATTAACCAATTGTAGTTGATAAAATAATAATTGATCAGTCATTTTGCTGTGAGGATAATTTATATATATATGTATATATATATATATTATTCTCACAGCAAAATGTGTGTGTATATATATATACTAAAAACTTCCCCATCATACTGTTTAAATATGACTATATAGTACTATAGTAAATGAAACAATGAATTCACAATCCTGTGGCTCTTTTGGATAATGTTGATTTCTAATTTGGCTCCCGAACCACAGAGGTCTGAGTATCACTGATACAGATGAATAGGTTTTAAGGTCAGAAGAGACCATCTTGATTCCCACATCAAGCCTATAACTTGTGTTTGAAATAAAGCATATGTTTTAGAAAGACACCCAATGTCTACTTCAAGAGTTTTAGTTGTGGAGAATGAATCACATCCCCCAGCTTTGTTCCAATGGTTAATTAACCTCGCTGTTAAAAATGCATCTCTCTCTCTCTCTCTCTCTCACACACACTCACACACTCACACACACACACACACACACACACAATTTCCTATTAGACTTTAACAATTTCAAGGTAGGTCAGGTTTTGGTCTTAAAGCATCATTTATTTCCCTTTGTCCTTTTCATCAATTGCAAAATTCCTGATTGTTTCCACACAGATATTAAGCTTAAAAAGAAACAAACCCAAAGGAGCTGGCAAATGAACTCTGAAGAATCAAGTCTCCCTTATGGTTTATAGGTTTACATTCGGGAGACAAGACTTCCATGCACCAGGTGCCTAAATGCATTTAAGTCTCCTCAAGGCAGGTGCTGGAAAAACAGAACTAGTTGAAATAGTCTGTGGATTTTTGTCCTTTGTTTTTTACCAGGCTGGCTAAATATATGGCTTCGAATACTAAAAATGCAACTTGATTAAAAAACAAACCCATCCCCACCTGGGTTTACCCCAGTTACTGACGCCACGGGCATACAAGTGTGATCGTGTTACTAAAGGGGAATTAGCCCAGATTACAGCTAAAACAACAGTGGAGCTTGCCTTTTCTGGTGACATGTGGCCTCACACTAAAATGGCCGGGCCCTCCCATCAGACTGGACAGCTGCTCCCGGTCGCCCTCAGACTGGCTGGCGTCCAGGGGATGGCCTGCTGGAATGTAGTATGGGGCACCTGCTGCAAATCTCACCAAAACAGCAGGGAAGGGAACTACTAATACAAGCCTCCCTAATCCTAGGTGCTGCCCTGCCTGCTCCTAGTGATCTACCATTACTGGAAAGGAAAACAATGTGCCCCGGGAGACAGGCTTTGCTGAGGAGTCTGACTGCAAACTGATACGGCCGCACGGTCACACCCTTTCACCTGTGGAGTCTACTATAGATAACAGAATAAAGATGAATATCGACCATTGTGCTCCACTTCTGAAGTTCCTTTTGAAGGGAGAAGTTACCCAGCCCCTCCTCTGAAAGATCCCAACTGTTATGGTGTTTGAAGGGTAGCCTAGCACTGATACAGATCAAACTAAAGTCTGGAATTCCACAGCGGAGAAAGCGCTCACCACAGATTGCTGGAGCAATGGGTCTATCTCTAAGGCCTGTGGGGATACACTGTGCAGAGAGAGAATCACTTTTATCCCATAGGGTTTGCCACACTGGATCAGATTATCAGAAGTACAATAGACATCGGATGCTACAGACCCTCCCCATCATCCTCTTTCCCCTGCAAATGCTAGCTATGGGGAGGAGGGAGCTTCTTCCAGACCAGTGGTTGGAGGAAAGTAAATAAAGGGCAGGAGCTGCCTGGCTTTGTAAGCTGTTGTCATGGATCTCCATGCAGCGATGCGGCGTGGCATCATCGTGCAGTGGTGGGATGCAAGAGGAAGGAGATAGTGACAAACAGTGGTTTTGAAAGGAGATCGTGTCCCCAAGCAGGCCCACAGTCAGCCAAAGACAATGCATGTGTGTGGTGGGAGGGACAATGTGTGGATCTCAGAGGCAGAGTGTGATGGGGTTGCTCATTGCCCCATTCCTTTAAATATTATTGTTTAGATTTGACCACACTGCAGAGTCTGCAACTAGTATGAAAATCATGTTAAAATGGGAGGTGGGGAGAGACCTGGTGGCTCTTCCCCCGGCCATTCTGAAATGTCTGACACGATTTCCTGCATTTTAGAAGGGTTCACACCCCAAGAAATATTTTGCACAGTATCTATTGTACATTATGTGGAGGGGAAGGAGAGCCAGCATGGGCAGAAAGGCCTGGTCTGCACTCAAAGGTGTACCACTTCAGGAAAAGGTATGATTTTATACAGATTTAGTTACACTGGTGCAACTTTGTGTGTGGAATCTCTTATATCAACTTAAACCCAGTTTATATCAGGATTACAGGCATCAGTAAATTTACAGGTGCAAGCTAAACTGATATAGGAGAGTCCACGCACAAAAGTTGCATGAGCTTAACCAAATCAATTTAAATGAAACCAGCACAACCTCTATGGGGGTATCTACACTGCAGCTGGAATCATGCTTCCCAATTTGGGTAGACAGAAATGTGCCAGTCTGTTCGAGCGACTATGCTAAAAATAGCGTTGCTGGGGTAGCATGGGCTTTGGGCTAGCTGCCTGAGTAGCTATCCAGGGGGTTCGGCTGGTTTGCACTCACATGACTCCAGGGGAGGGATGGTTCAGTGGTTTGAGCACAGGCTTGCTAAACCCAGGGTTTTTGAGTTCAACCCTTGAGGGGGCCATTCAGGGATCTGAGGCAAAAAATAAAAATAAAAAAATTCTGTTTGGGACGGTGCTTAGTCCTGCTGTGAAGGCAGGGGACTGGACTCAGTGACCTTTCAAGGTCCCTTCTAGTTCTATGAGATAGGTATATCTCCATATTAAACTCTACAGTCCCTCTCTGGTGGCTAAAAACTGGAGGAAAGGCCTGGAGAGAGTCAGAATAGGTGAGGTAGAAACGCCTGGGGAGGACTATTGAGTTTGGAGCCAGGCCTGCAGGGAGAAAGCTCAGGGTGGTGTCACACCCAACAAGAGTGGGTCAATAACTCTACAGAGCCGAGGAGTTAGGTTTATCTGAGTTTAGTGTATTGCACTGTCTGTTTTCCCTAGAATGGGTGGCACTAAATGTGACCCGGGCTGAGGGCTGAATCATGGAGAATAAGCAGACCGCAGACCACCATAGGGCTGGAACAGCTGTCTGCAGGGATGCTAGAGTAGTAAAGTCTGCTACGCCACACACAGCCACTAGGGGTCGCACCTGTTGTGTGTCCACTTTTCTACATTTTTGTTTTGATAAGATAAATGCTTTGTTTTGACTTTTATATTACATAATTATAATATAATAGCCCAAATGAAATATTTTGACCATATCAAAAAGAAACATTTGGATAATTTCTCAGTGAAAATGTTGATGAAAATATTATCTTCCTGTGAAATGTATTGATTTTGTTGAATCAACATTTTCTGCTGGAAAAACATTCCATGGGAAAATTTTTCAACCAGCTCCAGTAAAAATGACTATAACCAAAGTGCTCTCAAATATTGAAGCAAACCAAAAGGGGAAAAAAACATATTTTTTTCTGTAATGCCATTCCATTTCCAGCATCTTAGGTGTTTCTTGTGACAACCGCAAGTAAAAACATTTCAGACAGAAGTCTGATGTTGTAAGATGACTGTGTCACTTGAAATAAAAAAAAAACCTTCAAAACAGGAAAGTAACTGATTGTTCTGTACAGCCTCTGAAGCCTTTGACTGAAGACATGGTTGTAAGTGTGTTTTTGGTCTATGTACTAAAGGGATCCTATGGGTTTTGATTAACATAGTCTTGGGTTCTAGAGGTGACATTCTCCCTTTCTGTTTTGTGACATCAGTGACAATCAGAGCCAGAATGTCTGTATATTTAAATGGTGTCTCCCCCCCCCACGTATGATTAAGGCACCGTTTGATCTCAAAGATAGAAGCTGTAATTGACTTCATTTAAAGATTAACTGACTGTAATGCCTTCTGAAAAGAAAAAAAGTTATTATTAAAGTTGTCAATCAAAGAATTGAAGCTTTTTTAAAAAAAAATACACAGGCTGGAAGTGTTCTAATTTTAATACCCCAAAGGCCAAAGCAAATATAAAGCTGAAATTAGAGATTAGCAATTTCCTAGTTTCTGTTGCATATCTTACCTTTCATCTTTCACTTTCTGCCAGGAAAAATCACTCTTTAGCACGGAAGGGAGAAACAGTTGCCGGGATGTATTTATATACTGCCTTTGTAGCTAGAGGTGCTGCATTTGGGATCACAAGTAGGGAGAAGACTAAGAGGCATGATCAAGTTTTTGATTGATTTCTGGTGGCTTGCAATGATACTGCTATGTTATTTTCTAGAGAACAGAGATTGATGCAAGCTTCCAGGCTCCAATTCAGCCAAGCGTTTAGGCATACGTCTACGTCGATCCATAGTCAGGAAATCACTTAAGTAGGTCTCAACTTTAAGCACCCATTTAAGTGCTGTTGAACTCAGGGAGGGCTTAAGCATGTGCTTTAAATTAAGCACGTGCTTAACATTTTCAGAAATGCCTAAGTGACTTAGCAGCCTAATGGGACTTAGGGTATGTCTACTCCGTAGTCAGAGGTATGATTGCAGCATGTGTAGACGTACTCAAGCTAGCTTGAATCTAGCTAGCGTGAGCACCAATAGCAGTGAAGCCATGGCATCATGGGCTGTACAAGTCTGCTTTGGGACCCTGGGTACTTGGGCAGCCAGTTTGCACTGAAGTCCATGCTCATGTGGCTTTGCTGCTACTGGCATTCAGGCTTTAATCCAGCTTGCTATTTTAGACATGTGTATTTGCACTGAAATCACTCCTCCAGTTGTGGTGTTAGAAGTACCCTTAGGTTCCTCAAAAGTATTTTGGTGCCTACAGATGCAGATAAGCATCTAGTGAGAGAGGCACGTAACTCACATGGGCGTTTTTGTCAGGCTGCCATTGACTGACTAGGCACCTATCTGCATCTTAAACCACCTAAACGCCTTGGTCAATCTGGGCCTTAATGATATGTGGGTGCTCTTGAGCATGGGACTTGGGGGCACATATGTGCTTTTGAAAATGTTACCACAAATGCTTTCCTGAATTGTGACCCCAAGAGGCTGGTTCTGTCAGAGAATGATGTTGGCTCCTGCTTCATAGAATCATAGAATCTCAGGGTTGGAAGGGACCTCAGGAGGTCATCTAGTCCAACCCCCTGCTCAAAGCAGGACCAAACCCAACTAAATCATCCCAGCCAGGGCTTTGTCAAGCCTGACCTTAAAAACCTCTAAGGAAGGAGATTCCACCACCTCCCTAGGTAACCCATTCCAGTGCTTCACCACCCTACTAGTGAAAAAGTTTTTCCTAATGTCCAACCTAAACCTCCCCCTCTGCAACTTGAGACCATTACTCCTTGTTCTGTCATCTTCTACCACTGAGAACAGTCTAGATCCATCCTCTTTGGAACCCCCTTTCAGGTAGTTGAAAGCAGCTATCAAATCCCCCCTCATTCTTCTCTTCTGCAGACTAAACAATCCCAGTTCCCTCAGCCTCTCCTCATAAGTCATGTGCTCCAGCCCCCTAATCATTTTTGTTGCCCTCCGCTGGACTCTCTCCAATTTATCCACATCCTTCTTGTAGTGTGGGGCCCAAAACTGGACACAGTACTCCAGATGAGGCCTCACCTTCCTGTAATGTCTAATATTTCCTGTATGCGTGAGAAGCCAGGGCTGCCTGGGGGGGTGTGTGCAAGTGGGGCAATTTGCCCCAGGCCCCGGGCCCTGCAGGGGCCCCCCATGAGACTATAGTATTCTATAGTGTTGCAGCTTTTTCTTATGGAAGGGCCCCCCCAAATTGCTTTGCCCCAGGCCCCCTGAATCCTCTGGGCAGCCCTGTGAGGAGCTGTACATTTCTTTGTTCAGAGTTATGCAGAGTAATTGGCATATTGAGGGTATTCCCTTAATGATACTGGGTGTGAGAGCGTTTCTGTAATAATTACACTATTCCTCCACCATCATCCACTAATTCATCTTTCATTTCCCCTGGGTAGGAAGGCTCTTTCCTCTTATTGGGCTTAGTTTTCCAATCAGAGCTCCCAAGCCCTCATCTGATGAACTGCACTTGTCTGCTGCTCTTGTAATAAATGCTTTCACAAAACCTGTTATTTGGCATGGAGGTCAATCAGAAACTTGAACGCGAGTGTTGGGTGGGGCGTGGGATTTATTGCCTTTGTGCCTGGAACCAGATTATAATCTGTAGAAGTTATTTGATCATTCCCCTGACGCAAGTGGTTTATACTATTGTGTATAAGGTCTGCAGCAACCCAGCCCAAACATATCCTTGAGAGTACTGATGTCTCGTGGTGGAAGTGGACTTTTCAGATAGTGTATGGTGCCTATCTCAGGGTAGTGGTAATCCTTAAACAACAGGCCATGAGTGCATTTTGCCTCGCGTTGGGGTGTTACGTTTTACCAGGCCCATTTTACTGTACCAATGACTGTTTTTCAGCCAATACAGGCAGTGTTTCCATTCCAACGCCACTATTTCAAGGGTTCTAGATGTAAAAAGGGTCCAGATGTAAAAAGTCATATTGCTTCTATATAAATCCATGGTATGCCCACATCTTGAATATTGAGTGCAGATGTGGTCACCCCATCTCCAAAAAGATATACTGGAATTGGAAAAGGTTCCAAAAAGGGCAACAAAAATGATTTGGAGTATGGAACGGCTGCCATATGAGGAGAGATTAATAAGACTGGGACTCTTCAGCTTGGAAAAGAGATGACTAAGGGGGGATATGATGGAGGTCTATAAAATCATGACTGGTGTGGAGAAAGTAAATAAGGAAGTGTTATTTACTCCTTCTCATAACGCAAGGACTAGGGGTCACCAAATGAAATTAATAGGCAAACAAACAAACAAAAGGAAGTATTTCTTCACACAACACCCAGTCAACCTGTGGAACTCTTTGCCAGAGGATGTTGTGAAGGCCAAGACTATAACAGGGTTCAAAAAAGAACTAGATAAATTCATGGAGGATAGGTCCATCATTTGCTATTAGCCAGGATGTCTGGGGATGGTGTCCCTATCCTCTGATTGCCAGAAGCTGGGAATGGGCGACAGGGGATGGCTCACTTGATGATTACCTGTTCTGTTCATTCCCTCTGGGGCACCTGGCATTGGCCACTGTCTGAAGACAGGATACTGGGTTAGATGGACCTTTGATCTGACCCAGTGTGGCCGCTCTTACGTTCTAAGTGCGACGCAGACTGAAGATGGTTATAAAATCCAAGTGAGGATTTTTTAAAATGTGCTTGGTTTAAAGCAGTTCAGCTCTTTTTTAAATTAGTCATAATGCAAAACTAAATATGCCATAAGACATAGCAGCAACTCCACTGTCACTTAGGACCATGATCATTAGCAGCATCATACCACGCTGTACCACTGTGGGCACTTAGAATTAGTACATTTGAACTTGAACACAGATCTTCCTGCTCTACTACTCTAGAACCCTGCCACTTGAGCTGAAGGAAACTCTCCATTATGGCAGTGCAGGGCCTATGACACACAGCTGCTGTGTTCTGATTCTATCCAGTAGCAAGCAGTAGTGTCTCACACACGCTAGCCTGCTCTTACAGTGCATACCTTTTGTGCTGCAAGAGGCTTTTGCCATATTCACAGCCCAGGCATCTTGTCCGCAGAAAAAGCACAGTACTGCAGCAGCCATGCAGCCTCTCTCGACATTGCCTTGCTAATAGCTCTACCTACATTGTACATTTCCTACCATTCTACCAGCAGTGCAGTTCCGCTAGTGGAAACACTAGCATAGACTGACCCTCAGCATCTCTACCACCATGGCCTCCATGCTCGGAGGAAATTGAGAAGACACAGTGGTTACAGCCGCTAGCACGAGGATAAGGCTGCCACTGTTGCCACCTACACTAGAGGTAGCAACGATGAGAAACTTGACAAAAGTCCCATAGACAAGGCCAATGTAACTCGAACCTGCCCTTCCCCTAGTTGCATCTTCGCGAGAAGTTTGGGGAGCAGAAGTAGCTTGTTGGTATACACGGTGGTTTGTGCTGAGAAGATCCCTGCTTTGTCTGCAGGTCGACACATAGCCTGGCTAATCTCTCATGGCAGTGACCAAAGTTCTCTTATCTTTAGGAGAGGAAGGAGGATCCAGTGGTTAGGGGACCCAGGAGAGCTGAATTCAATTTCCCACTCTGCCACAAACTCCCTTTGTGTCCTTGGCCAAGTCATCCAATCACTGTGTGCCTCAGCTCCCCTTCTACATCATGGAGATAGTTGCTCTGCCCTACTTCACAGGGCTGCAGTACAAATACATACATTTAAAAATAGTGAGGTGTTCACATGCTGTGGTCATGGGAGCCATATAAGTAGCTAAGGCAGACAGAGCCCAAAGGGGAATACATGGAATTTTTTGGCTAGACATTTTCCCATAGAAATATGTTGATTAGTTGAAACTGAAACTGTTAGCAGGAAAGGGTTGGTTTTGATGAATGTCTCAACTGGAAAAAATGTTGGGAGACAGTTTTGACATTGTCAAAATGGAAAATTTTGGTTTCACGGTTCAAAATGACTTTTCGTTTAGAAATTTAAGCTCATTATGGTAAAAAAAAAATTAAAATAAAAAATGGTTGAAATTCCATGGAAAGGTTTTGAAATGATTGAAACAAAACATTTCAATTCACTCAAACACGATTTTGTGGGGAGGAGGGGCAGGGGCTTGTCTGTTTATAGAAATGTTCACAACTTTGACTTCTTGTCCTGCTTCAGGATAGGAAATTCTTTACAAGACCTCAAATATTTTCCCGGCATGGTAAAACGGTTTCTAGGAATAACAGTAACCGTGCCCCCCGACCCTTGTCCTCCTGTCTCTCCTTTTCCTTTCCATGCTTCATCCCTCATGCTCTAGCCATGGTGCTGAATTTGGAAGATGTACCACTTTGTCCCACCTTGTTAGGATGATTTCTAATGTTTTTGGTTTGTGTTCCTCACCCTCTTCCAGCAGGTATGAGCTGGATTGCATTTACCGGTGAGCCATTGGTCACGCTAACCTCCAGTGGTTATTTGGTTTAGTAATGGGAAAATGGACTTTGTTTGCACTGTTGCCACCTTACAGTTAGAAGTAAAAATAAATATTAATGAGCCAGATCCTCAGCTAATGTAAATGGACATAGATCCAGGACTGCGATGGGGTGACACCAATTAACACTAGTTGAGGATCAGGCCTGTTAAGTAGAACAGAGGATGCTGTATAATGCCCATGTACAGAAACAGAACAATCAACTCTGTACGGGCAGGTGGATGGTTCCAAGGATCAGTAATAGGTTATAGAGTCATTCACCTCTAGGCTGCTGTTTAGAATCCCACCAAAGCCATCTAAGAGCCACTCACTGGCTTATGTAAAACGAGCAATGTATTTTTTCCCAGTCCTCAGTGGACTGATGTCCACACTGCTACACACTTTAATGAACATAGCTGTGGGCAGTGTCAGCAGATTGGCCCTGGAGACTGAATTGCCTCCTGTCTCCTAGAGGTGGTCCCATCAGGTCAGGGGATAGGGACAGCGTGGGGATGCCTATACTGCTGCTGCCCTATCTCTGCTGTGGATAAAAAGAGGACTTCAACTTCCAGGGTTTTCATGCTGGCATCTTTCACTAACACTCAAACATCAAGCAGGGAGGGAAACAACACAGACCAAAAAAAAGGTGCATTTCTACGAGGCATGGTAGCCTCTACCCAGCCAGCTGGATAGTGTGTGTCTGTGGTCTAACTGCTTCTCTTAAATAAGAGGGTCAATGGGTGTGTGGATAGATATGCGGGAGACAGAAAATAGAGGTCTCACTGCCAGTATGCATGTGGGGCTGCGTGTCAGTGAATGGGTTTGATTATTACCTTGGCTGGGCAGCTTTTGTGTGTGTGTATCCTGGAGGAGTTCTGAAACACTCAAGCCATCCCAGGCTTTTGTCTATGGAGAAGGTTATGTGCATAGGAGGCTAACATGAATTTGAGACAGTGTTGTACAACCCCGAAAGGACTGCGGTGTAAAATGCGCAGTGATGTATTTGTTATGCATGGAAGAACCTTGTTTGGTTGTGGCTGTGAGTAAATTGTGTTCTGGCTTATGCAACAATATGGCCAGTGGAACAGGAATCTGCTGCTTATCCTTATTATAGATTGGAATGCCCTACGATGGAGCAGCAGACGGACGCTGGGACTTCTTATACCTGAGAGAGTAGTGTGACCTTTAGCCTTACGCCCCCACCCCTTCTGGGAAACGTAGTTTATTAAATGGGTGACCACTTTGTTGCAGACATTGTTTGCGATGAGTTTGATGAACGGACGTAGTTTTATTGTGGGAATTGGGGGCTATTTAAAGGGTGGCAATGAGTATATTTATTAAATGTCCAACAGCAGTGGTTCTCCACCTTGTTCCTTACAACGATCCTTTTTTCCATGCTACCCTCAAACCCAATCCCATGTAGCTGGGATCTGGCTGGGTCCTCCTTCCATTTAGGAATATGGGCAGGGCACTATGGTTGTGACACTGTTTGCAATCCCATTAACAAATACATTATTGCTAGTCAGCAGGCATTAAAAAATGAAGTCATTTTTTTCAAATGCTGGAGTCTAAAAATAGGCACCTATTCTACCATCAATCCGTATTCAATCACTGCAATAAGTGGCCTATTTCTCGGAGACACTGAGTACTTGCAGCTCCCATGGATTTCAGTGGAAGCTGTGGGCACTCAGCACCTCTGAAAACTCAGGCCACTTATTTCAGCTCAGAATATGTCCAGTCTGGGATCCTTTAATGGCTAGCATAGCTTCAGTGTCTCTCGGGAGGATGTAGTATTTGATTTTTTGGATTGGATTATCTGGAAAGGCTGGTGTCCACCTCTTCTCTGGAAATAGCAATGAACCACTGTAAATTCCACATACATTTTCCATTGGGATCATTCACACTGTTCTCTTTGCCCTGGGAAATGCCAGGCTTCTGCCCCATTTGGCATCCTCTCCTCTCTCTCCTGTGTGACCTTGAGGCAGCCAAACGGATATCTTTTTGCTCAGAAAGAAAGGGGGGGGAAAACCCTGCAGGCACGGCAGGGGATTTTTAATGCTGTTTGAGGAATCATTTCGCTGGAAGTAATGCGATTAGGGCTACAAGCATTCATTCATACACTCCATCGGAGTGTTCATATCAGGCACCCCTACCGTCACCACATGATTTAATGGTCTTCTGTTTGCACACTTAGTTTCCTGTGGGTCTTTCTGAGACCTGATTAACCTACCATCCCCTCGGAGTACAGGATGGGATACAAGAACCGACATAGTACTAGCAAGTGGTGGGGAGGTTATTGTTTGTTGGTGCATTCATATTCCTCATGTGTTTGTGCTAGAGCAGGAGGGAGGAAAGCTATGTAGATTCTGATGTGGTTGGACGAAGCTAGTGGCAAAGGAGAAAAGGGGCTTCACAAAATCAGCAGAACTTCTCAAGAAGTTTTATGAAATATTGTAGACCAGTTTTAGGACTATGGAACACTGTTTTCCCAAGTGGAAATGACTTGGAGATACTTCCTGTGCATGGAGATCTCTTTCCCACTGACCTAATACTTGGGAGCAGAACTGAGCCCTCACACTGAATGCAAACAAAAGACAATTTCCTTCTAATGAAATAAACCATTTTGCACCTTGCAGCAGAATATCAAAATCATGGGGTGTGGGTGGGGAAAGACTCTGGGCTACATTCTTGGTCCTGCTAAAGCTCCTTTGCAAAGGGGCCATAAAGCCAGCTTGGCCAGCCCATGGGGTCTAGAGCTGGAATAGCCATCCTGTTCATGGCCCGCAGAACAGGAAGAATGCCATGGTGTGTAGAAAGGATTATAGTCTCTTAGAAGTGAGTAGAATAGTTGCCTAGTCCTGAATCATCTAGGAAATTGCTCCAATATCATCAGTGTTGTTTGCTAACTGGTGGTACCATCTAATCAGCTGAGCTTCATCCTGTTTGTAACCATGGCAGAGACTCATCTGGATCCCACTTGATAATCAGCAGTGGGATGGAAGGAACATGTGAGCTGTGCAAACAAATGGCTACCTCCTGGAACACACTCAGCCATGGCCCCTCACGACTCATTGCTTCCATTGGGTGCACATGGCAGAGCAAAGTGCCCGGAATTAACTAGGTCATTCTCTTATCCCTCTGCACTGGAACTAAAATTAAACCTACACTTGAATCTGGCTTTTGCAAAGTGCAGACTGCAGTCCATTCCAGCAGATGCTCACAATCCTGCCAGCTATTGCATAGAAGAGAAAACTTAATTGGGAGACATGGGGTCAAATTGCTGCCCTGCCACAGACTTCCTGTGACACCTTGGACTAGTCACTTACCTGCTCTGTGGCTCAGTTCCCATCTGCAGTGGAGATCCTAGCACTGCCCTGCCTCGCAGTTGTGGGGATAAATACATTAAAGATCATAAAGTGCTTTGAGATCTGCTGATGAAAAGGGTGAGGCAGGTATTATTATTGTTACAAGGGAAACTGAAACCTTCATCAACATGTTTATCATCAACACTTGAAAATGTGGTGAAAAATTGTCTTTGAAAAATCAAGCTGGAAAATTTCAACTTTCTCCATTCATGAAGAAATGTACTAATCATGGCCCAGATTATAGAACTGTTCATATTAAGTAATATTTCACTCAGGGAGACTATTTGTGATGTTAGATGCTATACAACATCATTAAGGGTAACATGATCTGTCCACGGGCTATTTACTATTCATCCACCTCTGCATCTCACAGAGGCCTCAGTCAGCAAGGTTCTTAAGAGTGTGTGTAACTTTAAGTACATAATGAGTCCCTCTGGCCTCATTGAGAATAGTCGTGTACTTAAGTTATGCACATTCATAGATTTGTAGAGTTTAAGGCCAGAAGGGACCATTAGATCATGTAGTCTGACCACCTGTGTAACATGGGCTAGATGATTTCTCCCCATTCCCCCTGTATTGAATAGAGCTGGGCAGGAAATGGTTTTCTTGTCCCACAAGAATTTTTGAGATTTTGAAAAAATTTTCCTGTCCCAAATCAAGACAAAGTTGAAAATTTTCAAATTTTTATGAACCAATAATAATAATAAATAATAATAATAATACATTGTATTGGGTCAATCGAAATGTTTTGTTGTTGATTTCAACCTTTCATGGAGTTTTCTAAAAACTTTTTTTTCCTATAAATCAATTTAAATTTTGAAACAAAAAAGTTTGTAACTGAAAAATGTTAACTTTTTGTTTCCAAACTTTTTCAAAATGGTAAATTCATTGAAAAGTTTCAATTTTGATGAATTAGCATTTTCTGATGGGGGGGGGAAACCCATTTCATTGAAAAATTTCCAATCTGCTCTAGTATTAAGCACACTGCAGAAATGAGGCCAGAGTGGAAGGTCTACAAAGAATGACAAAATAAGACAAATGTAAGTTAATTTGTAAATTTTTGAAGTGCCTCAAACCCTGATAACTTGAACCATTTCATGTAAAAATTGTCGAAAATGAGGGTTGGTCTGCACATGGAGTTTGTACTGGTATAACTATGTTGGTTAGAGGTATAATAGTTTTTACCTGATCTAGTTTTATACAGGTAAAATGCTTAGTGTGGACACACTTATACTGCTATAAAGATGGCTTATACTAGTCTAGCTTATTGCCCTTCCCATATGGGAATAAATAAGGTCCTTCATTTTCAGTTATTATTGTGTTTAAAATTTCCTGGGAATGTATCAGTCTTTATAAGAAAAAAAAATGTAAAACTGGTGAAAATCTACTGAAGACGGAGGGCCAGTGAGAGGGAAGCCTCCTGCTCTCTACAAGCCTGTCACTGCAGCAGTCAGGTGGTCGTGGAACCAGGACTTGGTTCCCTGCCTGTCTCACTCCCCCACAGCACAGCAGCAGACCCCAGACCCTGCGCAGGTGTGCTCTTCTATCCAATGAGCACCTTGCCAGGGGGGAGTTGGGTCTTCTGGGAAGTTCCAGCACTTGCAAAATGTAAGTTAAAACTCGACTACTTGCTTTTCCAAACCTGGGGGGAAATTCAGTGAAAAATGACAGAGAAAGGCCTTAGGAAGAAACTATATATAACCATCTTTCTATTGGTAAACTGCATCCACACCAGGGGAGCGGGGAGAGGTTGTACCTCTAAGTATAGACAAGGCCTCACTATTACAAAATGAAGAGAAATGGAAGAAACTCGGGCAGAAGGTGACTGTGCTGAGTGGAGCCCAATGAAAGCACAGGTGTGCACTGAGAGGCCTTGGTTTAGTTTAATTAACTGAACAAAATTTGCTAATTAGTTTTCATTAGTCTCCTACTAAATGAGCATAGGACTGTTTGGAGCAGATCTGTGGCAATTGTAAGGGATGCATGCTTACTGGAGGTGCTTGGAAAGAGAAATTCTTGATGGTCCCCTGGTGGGAGATAAATCTGAAACGAAGGAAAATATGTGTATTGCACTGAGCCTTTTAATCGTGCAGTGAATTGTCTTCTTTCAGTCCTGTGCTGAATGCAAAGATGCAGTCAGAGAAGAGAACGGGAGAGACCTCTTAAAGAAACTGATTAAGCGACCAATTTCCCAAAGAGCCATCCATAAAACATAGTCTCTTTAAATGCTTCTTTAACAGTCCTGTTTGTTATGTGGTAGGCTGCTAATTGTGAGCATATTTGCTCGACTGTAAAATATGGTGTTGGTGGATGATAATAGAGTATGCTACATGTTCAATTAGCCAGACTAAGCAAAAATGCCAAAAAGAAATGTGACAGGAGCCAAGCCTTGACCCCCCACTTGGGTTTGGTCTTCAATTGGCTTCAATTGGCCCCCCAGTTTACTATTGCTAACAGAGCTACCATAGCAAATCTATGACCACCTGTGACAGCATGTGGTCACTGTGCTACATGCCATGGGCTCACAATTCCGTGGTGAATGATAAATCCCACTCATCCTACAGCACCACCATGCAGTGCAGCAGGTGTTATCGCCTCTCTTACAGTGTCAGAAACTGAGGCACAGAGAAGTTAGCTGACATGCCCAAGATTGGTTAGTCAGTGGCAGAGTTATGGCTAGAACCCAGAGGTGGTGCAGATCTGGAGCATAAATGAGATTGGAATCTGGCCCAGATCTCCTGCCTCCTCATCCAATGCTTTTACAATTAGACAGTGTTCCCTGCTATGCATGCTGGGAGCAATAAATAATCTTTCACATCATTCATAGTTCACACAGAAAATTAGCATCTGACAGTGGCTAGGCCAGTGGTGTATTGTGATTATTGATCCTGACCGGCTAATGCATTCAATATTCATTTGCACAATGCCTAGCAGAATAGGTTGCCAACTTAGCTGACCTCTTGGTGCTACCACAATATACATATTAACTAAGTTAAAAGAATGTGAAGGTTTCTGCTGGAATTAAGGATGCTTGTGCAACCTTAATTTGCCCCCCTTGTGTGTATGCATTATGATAGTCCTTAATTACATGCTCAGACACTGTTCCTAATGGAAAGTGTTAGCCAACCTTAACTATAAGTCTAATAAATGCCTGTAAAAACTGTCACAATCTTACAAGAGCGGCCGTCCCATGTGTGAAAAGGCAAGATCAAACTTTTACAGCTTCTCTCTTAGCTCAGTGAGTACCTGCCCGCTATTGGGAACTGGAGCTGTACATGGGATGTGGTACCCTTACACATGGTCATAGAAACTCTACTCTGTCTCTCTAGATCAATGGGTCTTTCACAAGAAGTTGCTTTTTCCTGCCGCTAAGTGGCTCCAGATGTTAAAATATTCAACAAAGTTGGTTTTTTCAGCCTCTGACTGAGTTTAAAATATTCAGTCTGTTGCATGGGGAGCCCAGAACTTTCCCCACTGTGACACACCAGATTGAAATGGTAAATACTAACCCAAAAGGGGAGATCCTATTTTCGGTTCAATGCTATTTCTGAGGTTTAGGTTACTTCTTCTGCCCAACCATGAGTTTGCTCTAAATATTATGGGCTAGATGGTGTCTTTGGTCACAGCCCTGCAATGTGGGGGGAGGGGGGAGGAAGGACTGGGTATGTTGCTCCTCCCCAGGAGAAGCCATGCTTCCGAAGCACCCTGCTGAGTCACGGTTCTCCCATGCTTCCTCCTTGCCTTTGGAACAAGAGGTTGAGGAGTAATTTATTGCTGACATATACTGGTGGCCAGTTATGCCCTTGACACCCACCCTGTTACAGCACTGTCTTTGTTGCTCTGGCCAGCAAGTAGTTGGGGGGAGGCAGCCAAGGCACTACAAATTCCCCCTTACCTGTTCCAGGGAGGGAAGAAATGGGTGAGTAGCCCAGCTTGCTCCTAGACGCCTAGACACAAGGTGGAGAGGAAGTCTGTCTAGGAGCAGAAAGGGGGTCATCACTCACATAGTCCAAATCCTAATCCAGTTTGGCGGTCCACTTCGGACAGCTTTGAGATGAAAAGTGGAGTGAAGCAAGGATGTGTTCTTGCCCCTGCATTCTTTGGAATCTTCTTCTCAGTACTCTTGAACTGTGTGTTTAAGAACATGAAAGATGGAGTGTGTCTCCACACAACATCAGATGGGAAACTCTTCAACTTGTCCCAAATTAATTCAAAGACCAAAGTCAAAAAGGTGCTAATCAGGGAACTTCTATTCACTGATGATGATGCCCTCATAGCCCACAATGAAGATCTACTACAAGAACTCATGGACCGCCTTTCAAGTGCCTGTCAGGCATTTGCTCTCACCATCAGCATCAATAAAACAGTTGCATTAGGACAGGGGGTTCCACAAGATTCTTCAGTTACCTTAAATGCAAACCACCTAGAAGTAGTCCAAAAGTTCAGCTGTTCAGGTTCTACAGTGACCAGCAACCTCTCACTGGATGAAGAATTAAATTTTTGCATTGGAAAGGCTGCCACCATCTTTAGCGACTAACTAAAAGAGCATGGAACAACTCAGAGCTGACCATCAAGACCAAAATGCTAGTGTACCAGGCCTGCATCCTCAGCACTCTCATGTATGGTGGGAAATGTGGACAACTTATGCTCCTCAGGAGAAAAGGTTGAACAGTTTCCACCTACGTTGTTTACACCGCATACTCAATACCAAATGGCAAGATAAAATCACTAATGCAGAGGTTCTTCAAAGGGCAAATTTACCAGTGTGACAGCCCTGCTCAAGCAAAGATGACTGCGCTGGCTGGGCCATCTGAGCAGGTTGGAAAATGGACGTATACCCAAGGACATGCTATATGGGGAGCTATCAGAGGGTACAAGAACAGGACATCCAAAGCTTCATTATAAAGACACATGCAAGCAAGATATGAAGGAATCTGGAATTGATCCTGACCACTGGGAAATCTTGACAAGTGATCTTAACAAGTGGCACCATCGTCTCTATCAGGATATCAAAGTCCATGATAGGAGCTGGCTCCTACAGCTTGAAGAGAAAAGAGCCCGTGGGAAGAAAGCAGCTCCCAACCAAAATACGTACATTTGCAATAACTGCCAAAGATCATGCAAATCTTGGATTGGACTATTCAGGCACATGAAACATTGCAAAGCATCTACATCATAGGCTGCACTTCCCACCATCTCTCGCAGATGAAAGGATGCCAACAATCCAGTCCTGTCTTTTTTTATTACAAGGGCTTGCTAGGGTTTTCACTCACAAACCCAAGCCCAGAGGAGGGGACTGAATGGCTGAGAGTCGGGAGAGGGGCCATGTAGTGAGGCAGAGTGGCCTCCCTCCGGACTGGACAGCGAGGGAGCACTACAGGCCACTTCCCTTCTGTGTACCCAAGACAGGTCAGTAGCCATCAAACCTTGTGGCCAGCTGACACCGTTTGGAGGTCGCTGTGAGAGGAACTGGCAATTTTGGACTGGGTCTCAGTGGACTGGTGTTGACACCAGAATCCAAGACAGGCTGCGAGGCTTCCCTGCTTCAACAAGTGGGCTGGCCGAGGAGGGCGAGGGGCTGTTGATTTTAGGGGGGTAGGGGCCTGTTGCTTTCTCTTCTGCTATTGGATGGGTTGCCAGGGGAGAGACATTTTGTGGTTGCTTTAGATTTTTACTGCAGATGTGCCTAGAAAGAGAAGGTTTAAAGGTAAGGGCTAGATTGTGACTAGCACTATGCACCATTACAGGGGCACAAGGGGGAGTAAGAACCCACCTTGCACTCCATGGGCTCCCCAGACCTTGAGCCATGGGGCATGGGGCTTCGCTGCTGCTGCATGCCCACTGCTCCCTCCAGAGCAAGTGGATGTGAGATGGGTGGGAAGGCAAGAATAGAGCCAGGCTGACGCCCCACTCCAGTGCTTGGGCCTGCACAGCAGAGCTGGGGAACTGCGGCAGCGGGGCAGGAGGGGGGCTGTTCATAATTTGCTGCTGATATAGGCCAGTACCAAATTACTCCCCTCATGGCGCAAAGGAAGGGAACTGTGTCTCTGAGGCCACGTCTATGCTTGGAGCTAGACGTGTGATTCCCAGCTCGCATAGACATACTCGCACTAGTTCTCAGAGAGCTTGTGCTAAAAATAGTAGCCGAACCACAGTGGCACAGGCTAGCCACCCTGAGTGCAAAGCCGACTAGACCCTGTAGGTACGTACTCAGGGTGCCTAGCCCATGCCACGTCTCACTGCTGTGTTACCCCAGCTATGCTGTTTTTAGCTCGACAAGCGCTAACACGAGTATGTCTATGCAAGCTGGGATCACAGCACCAATTGCACGTGTGCACAGAGCAGGGCCACCGACAGCGGGTTTGGACCCCGGTGAAAAAAAAATGTTTGGGCCCCCCCAGTAAGGCCGGACCAGCTAAACAGGGCCGACAAAGCCAGGGAAGCCGGGCTCCGGGTCCCCTTCCGGACCGCCGGGCCGCGGTAATTTGTACCGGCTTCCGCCCGCTCTTGTCGGCCCTGGGACAGAGCCTGTGGCACAACCCCTTTTTGGCATTGCTCCTGAGTTGGTGCAGTTTATGCACCACCCCTTTGCTCAGGGTTGGGCCTAAGAGCACAGGCCGGCCCTAGATAGATTGTGTTGCTACAAGCAGCAAATACAGAATCAGATGCCCACTGACACGACTGCTTTCCACCTTTATTCTCACCAGAGCTGGCGGGAACTGGATTTTCCATTTTATGGGAAATTTCTCAATGATTTCCAGCCCCAAAAGGAATAAATTAAAAAAAAAATTACTGCAAAACGGAATCCTAAGGAAAAAATAATTTGGGATTGACCAAAATGTTCCATTTGTGATTGTGACCATTTAAAATACATTTCTAAATGAATGATGGGAAGGTTCTATTCTGGAAATGCCAAAGCAGAATGTTTCAAGCGCATCAAAGCACGTTGTCATTCCCCCCTCCCCCCATACGAGATTTCTCCGAAAGCAGCATATCTCTGTGAAACACATCGCTATGGATGAAACGGGCATTGTCAGACAGAAAAATGTTTTGCTGGAAAATGTCCAACCAGCTCTAATTCTGAGGGGACAGGATCAAGCAGACAACTAACACCCACAGCCAGAGCCTCTATGGAAAGCATATGGACCTTTTGGGAAGAGGCAGAGCAACACAGCTGCTCCAAAGCCTTTTTCATATGCTATTGCTCCACCTGGCACCCCAATTGGCTCTGAAATACAAACAGTCTGCTCCACCTCATATTTAGTTTGGTTGAGGGTGACGGGTGTTTGTGTTGGAAAGTGCTGGCATGTCCCCTGAGGCTCCTGCCCTTTGCTACTATAGCAAGCTTAATACATATGGCGGGGAGGAAACTGAAAGGAAGGGGAGTTCCCTACGTTAAATATTTACCAGACGAGGCTCTGTGTTTCCCATCTAGTAGAAGATCTGTTTGCCTGTTCGTGCCTTGGTGTCTGCCCAGCTCTCTAGAGAGCAGCATGAAATGAGCTGCCTGGGGCAAACTTTCATAGACAAAGTGCATGTTGTCTTCTTTCTCTGGTGCCTTTACGAAGCCCCAGAGCTCCTTACCTTGGTGTAAGGCACGGCTGCCAACAGTGCCCTGTGAGGAATCAACCCATCAGAGGCATGCTCTGTGTGCGCTGGACCCTCTCTGCCTAACTCAGCGTCATTCATCCAAAGCAACTGAAGTCGGAGACCAAGAAAAGCAGCATTGAAATCAGAGAGGCTTTAAAATTCACGGCGCCTAACCTGATAGGGAAAGGGAGCAGAGCAAGGAATGAGTCCCCTTCTGAGCTCTCTTTCCCTGTACATCTAGCAACAAAGAGGCTGGGTTTATGTAGAGGTGGGGGGGATGCTGAAGAAGATGGGCAGCAGAGAGAATGGAGTGTGAGTGAGCCCCACGCCTGAAAAAGCATGTTAAGTTCTTTTATGTGATGTCTTCCATGAAACTGACACACAGTGAGGGTTTGGTCCCCATGCAGAACTCTGTCGTTTACTAGGTGGGGAGGTTACAGCCCAGAACAAGGTGAGATGGAATTGTCAATTGAACTCCTGATCAGCCTTTCCAAATACACCTTTCTCTCCCCAGAGCGTGCCTGTCACGGGGGGAATAACATGCCGTGCAGTAAGGAAGTAGCTTTGACTTGGCTCCCCTGATAGGCACTAGCTCCTGTCTGTTGCTTCCTCTCCTGCAGAATTCCTGCCTCAGTGCTTAATTTGTAATGAAAGAGGTGCTGGGGCTCAAGCAATTTTTTTACTTTCATAACTGATGCGGCAAGTCCAGAGGTTCTGGGGCTATGAACTGCCAAGCCTAGAGGTGCTGGGGCTCAACCCTGGTACAAGTTAAGCACTGTCCTTCCTTCTTCTCCCTGACCTGTCCGTCTCTCTGCTTCAAAGCAGTACCCCTCCAAGAAGCACCACATATGCTCTGAGGGGGATCCCAATCCTCACCCATATGCTCCAAGACACCAGCGAGATTCTGCATGGAGCTAGACTGGCCTTAGACTAGGTGCAGAGAATTACTAGCCCCATCTCCCCAAGCACATCACCTCCCTGCTCACTTTTTCCCACCCAGAAGGGGCAGGAGGGAACTGAAGCGGGGGGAGGAAATGAGGTATAACAGAGAAGGAATGAGGTGGTTTCTGACCAGCAGAGAGCACAGCCAGTCAGAAATCCCATTAGGCAAGAGTCCTAATCTGTACTTCTCAATGCCCAACCTGCATCCTGCATCAGTAGGCCTGTGCTACAGTGTTTAATACCATAGGACTAGTCATAGAATTTATCGTAGAATATCAGGGTTGGAAGGGACCTCAGGAGGTCATCTATTCCAACCCCCTACTCAAAGCAGGACCAATCCCCAGACAGATTTTTACTCCAGTTCCCTAAATGGTCCCCTCAAGTATTGAGCTCACAACCCCAGGTTTAGCAGGCCAACGTTCAAACCACTAAGCTATCCCTCCCCCCAACCTAATGGTTAACTTGCTAAGAGACTGCTGACATCGCACTGGCCACGGCCTATGTTTTTAGTGCTGACCAGCAACACCAGGAATGAACTGGATGGAGAGAATTTCACACATGTTCACATACAAGACACGCGTTCTAGCTTTGCTCTGTTGCCGACGATGGAAGGGAGGAGCACACGGCTGTCTTCAGTATCTCAGAGGCTGGTAGCTGCAGCAAGACTCCTTTTGATCCATAGCTGCTGGTATCTGCATTTACTGTAGATGGCTTAGTCAGGCTATGAAACCCAGTGTAGGTGCTACTGATAAAGGGCTCTTTCACTTTCAAAGGGCTGCTTGCTCTTGCTGTGGGGCTCGTAACCAAGCTCAGTCTGATCTCCACCGTGTGTTGGAGGGCTGACCAATGGCAGAAATACGCTTGATGGCCCTGCACAGCTAGCTCCTCATAGCCAATAGATTCCTTAACTCTCATCTTGCAAGGAGGTTGCAATTTCACCACAGCTTCATACTGGACTATTGAAGTCTGGGCTAATCCTTTCTTTACCGAGGGCCTAGTCTTGCATCCACTGAAGTCAAGGGAAATTTCACCATTTGGTTTGTAGTAGAAACAGGTCTTAATTTTGTGACCCAGGAAGGTCAACTAATTTGGGCACAAACCACATTTCTCCCTGTGGAGCTTTAGCCTGGAAGCGGTTCCTATCTCGGGCTCTTGTAAGCAGGCATTTATCTTGTTCCTAACCAGAGGAACCATACAGCCAGACATCATCTCCTACACACATGCCTATGAGGCTCTGAGACAGCTGAGCCATTTTGTGGATGAAATATTTCAGCTGCACTGGTTCGAGCTGGTCATTATTTTTGTGAGAAATTTCAGGGGGTGGGGATTTTTTTGCTAAAAATATTTGGCTACTGAAAATCAATGATTCTCACTAAAAAAAATCAATTTTTGTGTTTTTTTTTAAATCAACCAGTGTAAAAAATTTCCACTGAAGTTTTCCTTTTGCTTGAAAAGTCATTTTTCCATCTAAAAATGTTTTGATAAAATTTTGACCAGCTCTCGTGTAAGCTGGAAAGGAAGTCTATGGAAGCAAAATTTCCCAGATCGAGCAATGGATATTATACATATATTCTAGACTTTTCCATCTCCTGTGAAAATCACAAAAAAACCACGGTAGCATCTACGCAGGAAATTTGTTCTGCACATGTCAACTTGTGACCTAATTCTCTCCCATGCGGGAAGGATAAATGGTGATCACTATCAAAAAGGCAATATTATACTAACAGACACAACACAATTACCACTTTCATTTCCTACTCTAAATGCAGGGAGAATGCTGGTATATAGGATACAACCTCCATATCCCAAAGCTCCATAGCTCCAACCTTTACTGCTCTGTCTTCCCTCAAGAGGTTGTTCACTGTAGAGCCATATTGGGTTAAGTCAACATGGCTGATGGGAAACCAGGAGGATGGTGAAGCAATGGCTTGAGATAAGACCCCTCATCCAACACTTGCCCTTGGCTGTGAGGAGACTGGCTGAACCTCCTGCAGGGCCACCCAACTGTTGTTTGAGTAGTAGGGTCGATAAGCCTGGGAACTGATAGGGCAAAGGAAATCTAGCTGGATCAATAAGGACTTTTGTTGGGGTGGTTGGCAGAGAGCTTGGCAGGCTGACCTCCAGGACTACTGGGATGTCCGAAGAATGGCCTGCCATCCTAGGGTGGTACGTCTTTAGGAAAGATGCATAGAGTGTTTGTTGTTTTACAGTCTTTGTCTCTAAATGCTTTACTGCTACGGTTAACATTAGACAATGCTGTGGTTTAAGCAGGCTGCCTGGTCACTATACTCATCGCTGGTTGGACTCACCAAGGTAAGAACCACAGGTGCTGAACCCAGTCAGATCTGCTGCCTATAAATGATTGATCACCAGGATCCTATAGCAGGGTCCAGTCTGCGAGTAGAAAAATTATGATTCCACCCTAGGAGAGGTAAAGGCATGACACCTGAGGGGGTTCACTCAGAGACCAGAGTGGGGACAGAGATACAGCCAGCCATCTATCCAGCTCTGGTCCCATCACTGCAATATCATACAACACTCCTGGGCCTGCCTTCATGTTACTCAAGACTAGGGCTTGCACAAAACTGCAGGTCTCTGTACCAGTGACATGCAGGCTTGTGTGAAGATTCCAGTTTTCCAAGTCCTCAGCCTTGTTGAGACAAAAATTCTCATCCCTTTTCAACTCTGCTGGCTCCTGCCTGGTTTCAACCACTCTTTTCCTCCACCCCTGCTCCATCTGCCTGTCTGTGAGCCCTGCTTCTTAGATGTATCTTTCAGCTTTATTGTGAGCGGTGTTCTGAGCTCAGCCACTTGTTTTAAGAAACTCAGTGGCTTTGATCTCTTGTAGTGGGGCTGTCATGGCAGCATCTGCCATGCAGCCAGTGAGGCCTGCAGATCCTCATTCCAGACCCTTCCTTTGAATACTGATCACTCAGAATATTTTCACTCTTGCTGTCTATGCTCTCTCTCAGTTGGGGTGTCCTGTGATGGTGCCCTCCAGTGGTTGCTCACAGAGAGGATAAAGGGCCTACTGCTGACGGTGTCCTCTTGAGGCTCAGCGTATAAAGGTCTGGGCTTCTGGCTCTAGTGCTAGCTCAATATGTACACCTGTGATTTAGACAGTAATGGGCTGATTCTCAGGGCTGCTGACCAGGGCCGCCCAGAGGTGGGGGAAGTGGGGCAATTTGCCCTGGGCTCTGCAGTGGCCCCGCGAGCCACTCCGGGTTTTCGGCAGTGGGTCCTTCAGTGCAGCGGAAAACTCAGAGCGAGTGAAGGACCCGCCTCTGAAGTGCTGCTGAAGCCTCGGAGCGCTGCTGGGTGAGTACAAGCACCGCAAGCGGGAGGGGAGCCATGACCGGCGACACTTAGGCTGTTCTACCGCCGCCACTTCATTCTTCAGCAGGAATTCGGTGGCGGGTCCTTCCCTCTGAGAGGGACCTGCCACTGAATTGCCACCGAAGACCTGGCTCTGTCTCAGGCCCCCCGAATCCTCTGTACGGCCCTGCTGCTGACACTCATCCCATTGACTCTCTGATCCATCCACCCTATGAAAACCAGCCTGTCATTGTCTCTGCTGTACACAGTGCATGGATTTCTCATACGATCCGTGGGGGAAAATGAGCCCAAAGCACCAATATCAGGAATGTGTGAGCCCAAGGGAGAGGTCAGTTCCACCCCATTGTGCAATCAGGCTGTAGTAATCAAAATCCAGAAATACTCTGGCTGCCGCTGCTCCTGCTGCCTTTGGTGAAGGAAGGTGGTAGCTCTTCCCCACCCTCTGCAGTTTTTCTGATAATTCTCCAACCAGACTCATAGAGGGCAGGGATGGAAAAGACCTCTGAGGCCACATGACCCAGGATCACTTTGATCTGGTCCAGAGTCTTAAGGACAATTCCATCTCTTATGTGCTCAGCTTTCCCTGAGCCAAATCGCACAGCTCTGCTAAAATCAGACAACTCCTGCCAGAATCTCAGATGCTCTCTGACCCATCCCTCTTGTGGAAGTAGGGCCATGAGATGATCCTGATCCTCACTCTCATGGACTCTGGTGGAATTATTCCTGATATACACTAGCATGGAGGCAGATTGAGTTCCCCACAGCAATTGTCATATTTTTGCTGAACTACTTCAATGTTATTTTTTCTAAGCCTCCACCCAAATTAAAATCCTGTCCCTGCTAGCACTGACGTGTGCTTAACGTGGTTCATGGAAGTAGCACTTTTGAAGTCAGTAGAGATAGTCACTAATGGAAAGTTAAAGCACGTTTAGAGTTGTTTGCAGGATTGAGGTCTAAAATGACAGAAGTCTCTGCTCAGCTGTTCTGCCTGTGTCTGTTGTCCATCAAACTAACTAGTACTTCTCCCTCTGCAATGTTCAGTTAAAGAGAGAGGGAACTTTTTCTACCCTGGCCTAGTCATGGATGATGCTCTCTGGTGAGCTACGTTAGGCTAGTTTCCAGCATTAGGAGGCATGGCAGATCTTTCTCTGGTTCCTGACACTGCATCACATAAGATTATGGAAGTAGCTTTTATTTTGTTCATGCCAAAATCCCCCAGCAACCATTGAAGATCATCCACCAAGGGAAAGAAACTGTGGAGGTACTTCTTTCACTTGACACTTCTTCATGGGGGGAAAAATAACCACTCTTCACCAGCACACTGAAACCTAGCAGACTTTGATGTTGCTGAGGACAGAGCTAAGGTTTGGCGTTGTATGACAAGAGAGAGAGATGTGGTGGGTTTACTGTAATACTATGAATGTTGGAGGTGTGTGGGACTTGTATACAGAGGCGTGTATTTTGTCGGTGAAAGGGCTGACTTTGATTTCTGGGGGTTAAGGTATGTTAAGTAAGGATCCCATAACTGAACATAAGAACATAAGAATGGTCTGACCCGGTACGGCCTAAGGTCCATCTAGCCCAATATCTGTCTACCGACAGTGGCCAATGCCAGGTGCCCCTGAGGGAGTGAACCTAACAGGCAATGATCAAGTGATCTCTCTCCTGCCATCCATCTCCATCCTCTGACGAACAGAGGCTAGGGACACCATTCTTACCCATCCTGGCTAATAGCCATTTATGGACTTAGCCACCATGAATTGGATGTTTCCTTGCTTTTAAGAACTTGGCTGGATGGGTTTTGCCCTTAAGTGTAACCCTCCTTGTTTTAACAGGGTAGAGGTGGTGTTTTGGGAGTGGGTACAGATTGGGGTCATGCCCTATATGGTAAAGAAGGCATGGAAACTTTTCCTCAGTCCACCAACTCAAAACTCTCAAACAAACCTTCCCACCACAAATCAGAGGGCAGCATTTGGCTTCATGTCAGAGATAACCCATCTTGTATTCCCTGTTTTTACTGGTACATTCCATGGTGAACCAGAGCACTGGGAATGGTGCATTCTCAGGGCTCGATCCTGTGCCATTAAAATCCCTGGGAGTTTTTCCATTGATTTGAATGCGGGTGGGGATCAAACCCTCAACAATCAGCTGAAGGGGATGTAGGTACTGAATCTTTCACAAGATCTTTCCTCTGGTATCACCAACAATCAAAGATCTTTAAACACTCAGACCAAAAACCTTTTCTCCTTTTGATTGCTCCGTCTTCATTCTCATTGCCTGTGAGGTCATAATCCTCCTTCAGTCACCCAGGGAAACTGGATAGACAAAACGTGAATTTCTAATGTAAAAATAAGTAGAGAAATATTTTTTCAGGAGTAGATAGAGTGAAAACAAAACTTAAAATAACACCCCTAACTTCATATTCCCAATTTTTAGGCTCTTTTATTCATCATAAAGAAGGAAAAACCACAAATTTAACAGTATAGCTAAAAATCATGTTTTTTTTAACAATTTAGTGGCTCCCTTTGCTCTGTATCATACGCTATACTGTTAAACAGAAATAATTCAGTCCCTGAGACTGTGAGCCAAAGTGGAGAGTGATGGTTGGGAGGGGCGGTGTAGACTGATAGGTAAAATTATCACAAAACAACCTGAACACACCAAACAACCTTGCCACCTCCCAAAATATTGCAGCTTGCTTCCAAGTTTTGCAAGCTGCAGGACAACTAGAGCTGTTAAAAAAAAAATCTGATGATTTTTTCTGGTCCAGAAGAAACGAAAATGCTTGTAGAAAATATTTTTTGTTGTTTTTCTAAAATTTGTCAATAATCTTGAATTTTTTCTTTTGAAAATGTCCACCTCAGTTTTTTATTTAATCTGCACTCCTTTTTCCAACTAGAAAAGTGCAGGGAACATTTTTAAAAGTTAGTGAAAGTTATATTTTCACTTTTCAAAGTCATACTTTCTTTAGCTTTTAAATTTCTTTCTTTTTAAAATATTAAAATGTGAGTGGCATTTTTGTCATTTCTCCCACTTTTCTACATTTCCTTCCTTTTTTTCTTGTGAAAAAAAGGGTGCTGGATGTTGAAAACAAACAACAAAAGAAGAATGTGGGATTTTTTTTTGCACCAAAACAAAATGAAAAATTTGAAATGAAAGGTTTTAAAACAAAATATTTAGTAAAATTTCATATGATTTTTGCAAAAAATATTAAATAAAAATGAAGTGTTTTGATTATTTTCAAAACATTTCAGAAAGATAAAAAATAAACCCAAACCCAGTTGTGCTTAGCTCTGAAGGCAACACTTTTGGATATCTAGATGTGGGCTGGCAGTGAGACCAAAAGGCTGCCAATGCGGACTTATTATGGGTTCTTTATCCAACACTATCCAGGTGACCTTGGTCAAGTTAATTATCTTTGCTATCTTGTTTCCCTTTTCTTAAACGGGGGACAATAACCTCCCCTGTGAAGCTGGTAAGTGTGAAGAGGCTGAACTCATTAGAGTTTGTGAAGCACATGGGGATCCTGAAATAAAAGGTTCTCTAGAATTGCAGCGTTTTACTTCCTTCACGTGCTTAAATGCAGCTTGGTGTAGAATCCAAAATTTGGGGGACTTCTGAAAAATCAGTGCAAGATTTTTCACTAAGGGCTTGCTCCCATTGAAGTCAATGGCAAATGTCCTGTTCCCTTTAATGATGCAGGATCAGACCTGAAAGGCCTGATCCTGAGAGGTGCTGAGCACCCACAAATTCAGCATCTCTGAGGATCAGGCCATGAAAGTGGATTTCCCCGACTTGTACAGCTCTGCTTTGCCTTTCTCACTGGTGCCATCTGAAAGCATATAGGTGAAACTGTCAAGCAAGTGGGGAACTCCAAATGGATTTATAGCAGCAGGTACTGATCAAAATGCATACAATTCAAAGTAGAGTAGTCATTGCCCACCCCAAGATGCCTCCAGTGAGTAGTAGAAATGTCAGAGTTTATAACACAAAGTCTCTCTTATATGTGCCTCAAGTTGGATTGGCCATAATATTCACCACTAGAGGGCACTTGAAACTCAACAATGCCTTGCGAAACAGTGTTTGATGTAGGCATTTTACTAATTTCTTTTGTCACCAGTTAGTTCCAAAATATTCAAGGCAATTTTCTGATCTCATAAAGTGGAAAAATCTAATATTGTCTGATGAACTTAAAGGGACCAAAAAATCAGATGGCAAAACTAAGGATCTTAGAGAGAAGAATTAATTGTCAGCTAAATGATTCAGGAAAGGGTTCTTTATTCATGTCAAGATGAAACATAATACAAATAGTGCCCACACTTTCTCACTATCCATATCATAATACAGAATTCATTAATTCATGCGAGCTCTGTTGGGTCCTTCTACACCAAGTGTTCCTTTCACATAGTCTTATTAGCAATGGTTGACATTCAAAAGTTTCAGTCTGGTCAACCTCACAAGGTTGGATGTTTATTCAAAGTTAAATGTATTCAAACGTCGTTGGCTTAGCCTTTGGCTGGAAATATGGTGAGGACAAGGCTCCAGGTCACAGGTATAATGGGAGTTAGGTGCCTAAATGCCCTTGAGTATCTGGGACAAGGTTCCTTGTAATTTTTCTGCTATGTCTTGGCCAACTTAGAAATAACACAAGAGAAGACAGTCTTGTAGAACTAAGATACATCCACTGAAATCAGAGGTGCAGTGGGACATTAATTAACTGCATTAATTAATAAACAAATGTTGTAACCAAATGTTTTAAACCTTACACAAAGTTTGTTGTGGATTCACCTTAAGGTTTTGTTCAAGATCAGTATCAGTTCTCCCATTTCTATCTTCTCTCTTCATGTGCTAGCAGCCACAATTGTGTGTACTCAGCAACGGAATCTCATTCCATTGTATCTGGATCCTGATATCCACCATTCTCACCCTCATTCCATACTTGCAATTAGTTTCTGATCAGCAAGAGAAATCAGCTGATAAATCTTTACCTGTTGGATTGCCAGTCAGCAATTATGATTCCTCGCCATTCTGCTGCACATTCTGTTTACACAAAGTGGTTTGTCCCAGTGAGATCCCCAGAATGCTGCGGATTCCAAATTGCCTGAGGAAGATCTGAATTTTCTTCCAAGAGGTGGCTTCCTTTATTATGGCTCCCCAGGGATGTTCTCTGCATAAGTAGAAGGAAGATGATTTATAATCAATGAACGCATTCGGCCGAGGATACGTCTTTTGACAGACTGCCATCTCCTCTGTCCTATGAGGGCCAGAATCCATTTTCTTCACTTGGCATTTTACCCTGAAACATGTGGCCCTCTCACCTCTGTCTGTCTGTCTGTCTTTCCCACTGGCCCAGGGTCCTCCCATGACAGGCTGAAGCCAACCAGACTGGTGGGGGAGGGGAGTGGAACCCCCTGTTGCTGTGTGCATGACTGCTTACACCCCTGCAGCTTCCCAGCAAGCTTTCCAGAGGTATTTGGAACCCAGGGGATATTTCCTACTAGATTTATTTAATAGTTTTGAGGTTGGTTAAATAGAGACTGACAAATTAATTCCAACTTAACTACTTCCCTCTTGGTCTCTCTGCCTCTTGCAACTCCCTTGCAGCCCCTTTAAATGAGAACATCTGGATGTGTTGGGCAGCTTTGGCAGCTGCCGATAGGTTCATGTATTGAACCCTCACTACAGGATACCTTCTCCTCCGATTGTTAGCGTAATGCATGCCTGTCTGCTATCTTCTCAATAAGATAGAGAGTGTGCCATGCAGCAGAAGGAAAAGGGTTGATTCTTGTGCCATGTGGCAAAGACAGACGGGATCATGCTTTATTTAAGATCCCATTTATAAAGGGTTAATACATTATTTATAGGTGTCTTATTAAATTAAATGATTAAGGTTAAAAGATTGTTACAGACTCTGGCAGATCCATAAGTTGAAGCTAGACAAATGTAGACAAGAAATATGATGCAAATTTTTAACAGGGAGGATAACTAACCATTGGGAGCCATTGACCCAAGGATAGTGGCGGATTTTCCATCACTGGACATTTTTAAGACCAGATTGAAAGTTTGTCTAAAAGAGAGATGCTCTAGTTCAAACAAGAATTAATTCAGGGAAGTCCTGTGGCCTGTGTTGTAGAAGAGTCCAACTAGATGATCACAATGGTCCCTTCTGGCATTATAATTCGTGGATCTGAATAGGTTGCCAATAACGAGGCTGGTCAGAATTCAATTTTTATTTTTGTATAATTTCAACAGCTAATATCAATGTTTATTTTTAAGCATTTTTTATTTGTATTGATTTAAGTGTTCTCAATTGTGGGAAATTGGTGGCGGGGGTGGGTCAGACAGTGGATGAGTCAGAAGATGATTATTTAATGACTGTAGAAATTCAAGAAATTAAAGCTTTCTAACTTTTAAAACACAAATTCTCAACACCACATGTCAAAATAGACAAGATATATGTCCTTAAATGAAGCTCTAAGAAGTTATCAGGCAGCAATTTTCTTCCTTTGCCTATCTGTACATTTTGATTATTATCGAAGGAAGTATTTTGGCGCCGGTTTGTGTCCACATGGTGAAATTGACGTTTACCGACATTTACTGATAAAAAACTCCTCTTTCCAAGCCTACTTATAACCATCTGTAACACCTTCTACTGATGTGCTAATAACTAGAGCTGGGGAGGAAAATGTGTGTGTGTTTGGGGGGGCGGGGCTGTTGGGAAGATTCCCCAGGATGGAATTTCTGGAGAGGGGTGGGGGAGAGATCTCTTTCCCAGAGTAACTAATGGCTCAGTGGTTAGGATATTCACCTCAGATGGGCGAAAACAGGTTCAAGTCCCTGACCTGAATCAGGCAGGCTATAAAGTCAGTTTCTGTCTCTCAATCTATCCTCTTGGAGCTGCTCCACTTTGTATACATAACTGAATATTAATTGAGAGAGAGAAAGGGACTGACTCAGTTACATCCCGGGTGAGTGGCCTAGCCACTGGGCTATAGAGTCAGTCTCTTCCTCGCCCACTGAATATTTAATTATTTATACAAAGAGTATCAGCTCCGTGCCCTTACCATGGAGCAATTGACTATTCTTGGGGGAGGGGAGGGCTTAAATTCATCTGGAGTCATCCAGAGCAGAGCTCCAGTAAATATTTTCAAACCTGCGGGAGCCCCTGTACCTCCTGCAGGGCTGAAAGTCCAAGCTCTAGTGCCCCCCCTCCCCATGGGGTGGCATCCACAGCATCCTCTCCCTCCCCCCACATGGTCTAAAGCCCCAAGCCCTGGCACAACCCTGTGTGGGGCTAAACCCCCAAGACCCCACACTCTGCAGCTGAAGCCCGGCACCCAGAATGGGGGAGGGTGTGAGGGGCTCTGGGACATAATTTCTGAGAATTTAAGACCTGGTGAGGGGGTCTCTCTCTCTCTCTCACTCACTCTCACTCCCCCCCCCCCCAAAAAAACTTCATAGGGTCTTGGTTTTGTTCCACACTGGAATAGAACCAAATGTTGCTACCTCCATTTTTTCATGAAATGAAGATTCTGTTTTCCACCAGGCCTACTTATAACTATTGATAACTCATCTCTGAAACATGCTTATAGCAAATATTGCTAATAATGTAGTAACCCCTTATAAACTATGTATTAATGGTGACCAAAACACTGCGAAGACACGCAGCATAATTGAACAACTAGGGTCATAACTGAGTAGGGGATCATGCATAGCCCCAGACCATGTCCAGCATGGGTGGCTGCTGGAGAGAGATGAACAGGCATGTGTGGGAGTGTAGCATGGAGGAAGCCACAGCTGGGTAGGAAAGATGAAACAAAAGATACCAGATGCCTGGAGCACAGGAGGGAGCTTACTGTGAATGGCTAAGGCCAGGTCTACACTACAGAATTATTTCAGTATAACTATGTTGCTCTGGGATGTGAAAAATCCCCCCTCCACCCCCACCCCGAGCGATGTAGTTATACTGATCTAAGCACTGGTGTAGACAGCACCATGTCAGCAGGAAAGCGTCTGCCCCTCTCCTGAGGTGGATTAACTAAGCTGACTAGAGAGCTCTCTCCTGTTGGCGTAGACCGTCTTCACTAAAGCACCACAGAGGCACAGCTGGAGTGTTTCAAGTGTAGACCCGCCCTAGGGAACAGAGGAACAGGAGGAAAGTCCTCACGTAAACCAGTCAGTTATGTCACAGCCTCGCGTATCTCTTCTGTTATAAAGAAGGATGGTGAACCAGTGCAGTTAAAATAGCAGCCTCTCCCCCATCAGCCTTTGCTCAAGACCCAAGCCAAGCATTTTTCTGCTGTTAAAGAATTTGGTTGGATTTATCTCCTGGCCTCCTGTTTCATTCTCCATACCCTTGCACTTCCCATTTCTGATTGGGACCAGACACAGGAGTGTCAAAATGCCACTAGGTGAGTGAGGTAATATCTTTTCGATCCTCTAGAGGAATGGTGTGTATTTCAGTATACACCTGTGATTAAATGTGCACTGCCTTAAAACTTCCAATCAACATGAGCTTCTGGAAAACAGATCCTGTAGAACTAACCTGATATCTTTTTTGGGTTGAGATTACATGTTTGGCTGATAAAGGTAATAGTGTAGATGTAATATACTTAGACTTCAGTGAGGCGTTTGTCTTGGTACCATATGATATTTTAATTTAAAAAACTAGAACAATATAAAATTGACATGGCATACATTCAATGGACTAAAGCTGGGTAACTGATAGGTCGCAAAATATAATTTTACTCTGGCCAAAAGGGCTAATGCAATCCTGGGATAATGCATAACCAGGGGAATCTTAAGTAGGAGTAAAGAGGTTAGTTTACCTCTGTATTTGGCACTGATCCGACCACTGCTGGAATCCTGCTTCCAGCTCTGGTGTCAATAATTCCAGAAGGATGTTGAGAGGAGTAAGAGAAGAGCCACAAGAATGATTAAAGGATTAGACTCAAGGAGCTCAACTTATTTAATGTAATAAAGAGAAGGTTAATGGGTACAGTCTGTAAGTACCTACATGGGTAACAAATATTTAATAATGGGCTCTTCAATCTAGTAGAGAAAGGTCTAACCTGATCCAGTGGCTGGAAGTTGAAGCTTGATCAATTCAGACTGGAAATAAGGTGTACATTTTTAACAGTGAGGATAATTAACCATTAAAACAATTTACCAAGGGTTGTGGTGGAGTCTCCATCACTGACAATTTTTAAATCAAGACTGGATGTTTTTTCTAAAAGACCTGCTCTAGGAATTAATTTGTGAAGTTCAGTGGCCTGTGTTATGCAGGAGGTCAGACTGGATGATCACAACAGTCCCTTTGGGCCTTGGAGTCTGTGAATCTATGAAAAAACGACATAGTTTAATTGTCTTTCCCTTCCCTCCTCAATACGTGTGGACCTCTTCATCTTCCCAAAACTTTGTTGCCATAGCTTCCACTCTTCTACTATAAAGCGTTGGCAGTCTCTTGCTGGCTACAGTCCCTTTCGTTATCTTGCTACCTTGTCACTTGCTTTAAGTATAAAAGACCAGATCTTCAATCAGAGAAGCTTAGGGCAGCTACTTAGATTTACACCACCTGAGGATCTGATCCACTCTCTTTGTCAAGGAAAAAAACAACTCATCTTATTTGCAATTAACATCTTTAATAATGGGCTTGACCTGGCAACATTAGCAAGGACTTGGCTTAGACCCAATGATTGGATATTGTTAGCAGAACGCTGCCCTTCATATTTGAACTCTGTCTTTTCTGCTTGCTGTGGTAGCAATTTTAGCATTTGGATTTATCTGTTGGGTATATTTTAGGGAGGCTATATTCATATTTTGGCTTCTTTACTGAGCAGTCCTTTCACCTCTACAGACTGGAAGCAAAGCAGTACCACTCTTGGCAATTTCAGTTGGCTGGTATTTGCCCAAGCATTTTTTTAAGATTGCTGTCCAGATGAGTTCCTTGTGTCCCTTGAGTTTCAATTGGAGTTTTGTGTTGAGGATAAATGCAAAAGGCCAGGTCCTCAGATGGTGTAAATTGGCCTTGTTCTGTTTACTTTGATAGACCTGTGTAAATTTTCACCTGCAGAAGATCTGGTCCTAAAACTTCACGGGGCCACTCAACAGAACTGCTGAGTTTGAGGTCTAAATGAGGCAAAACCCACAGGTTTTCACAGAAGGCCATAAAAAGGCCCATTCTTATTGGAAATGCACCATAACTACTTGAGCCATGGCGAAAGTGGGGAAGTTTCAGGTTTCTAATGAAACCAGTGAATTTTTTTTTCTTGCTTTGCAGTTCAGTGAATTATGGTTCCATTATCAAAAAGTTTTGCAGCACCAGATAGGAATAATTGCTTTAGATTTTATTTTCCTACTGGTATTTCTAATGGGGAAGTCCTTTGTAATCAGAGATCCAAAACAATGTGTTCTAGCAGTGGATTGACACAATAGACAAAATGACAGCAAGAGAATGATGACCTCAGGCTTACCACTATGCAATATTCAATATAAAACCATAGGACCATCATTGTGGCGATACTTTGACCTACAGGTCAACCTCTCTCTGTAGAAAGGTGGCCTTAATCATTATGGTGATTTAGTTGAGGATTGGTCCTGTTTTGAGCAGGGGGTTGGACTAGATGACCTCCTGAGATCCCTTCCAGCCCTGATATTCTATGATTCTATGATTATCAGGCTGTAAGCACATTGTATTTCTCTGGAAGATTATTTCCCAAGCAAAAGATAAGCCACCCATTCTTTTCCAGACTGCTAATAATACTCTAAATACTCAGAATGAAGATCCTAAAGGTTGCATATCTGATGTGTTTGTTACTATGCTGAATGTGATATGTTACATGGAGTATTCAGCATCAGTTATCATGAACTGTAATCAGGCTGAACCCTTTTCCTAACAATCATAGAATCATAGAAAATAAGGGTTGGAAGGGAGCTCAGTAGGTCATCTTGTCCAACCCTCTGCTCAAAGCAGGACCAACCCCAACTAAATCATCCCAGCCAGGGCTTTGTCAAGCCTGGCCTTAAAAACCTCTATGGATGGAGATTCCACCACCTCCCTAGGTAACCCATTCCAGTGCTTCATCACCCTTCTAGTGAAATAGCTTTTCCTAATATCCAACCTAGAGCTCCCCCAACTTGAGCCCATTGCTCCTTGTTCTTTCATTCCTTGAACAATATGGCTTATTTATGGCATTGTATTCACACCTCTTTTCCCTTATTCTATAAGGGATCAGGGAAACATCCCAGAAGTTTCAGTTTACAGGGCTTCATGTGAATATTTTCTTTGATTTTGAACTTTTGCTCCAAAGTTGAGCTAAGATGGATCTAAACCAAAACTCCAGAAACCCAGATTTGCACATTGCACTTGTCTATAAAATTGGCTGAATCCAAATGCCCAAAACATGAGCTCAGATGGGATCCAGAGTATAAAAAACACTTTGTTAGAACTGGGAAGTTGGTTCAGACTACTGTCAAGATGGGGGGGGGGGAACAAGCTATATGGGTATGAGCACCTTTATACCAGTATAACTGCATCCACACTAGGGTCTATACCAGTATAACTATATTGGTAAATAAAACCCACACCCTTAACCAAAATAGTTATACTGGTACAAAACCTATGTTTAGACAGTCTTTGAGTATGTAACTGAAACTGTCTATTGCTTCTACTTTACTAAGGAAATGGTGCTGGGGATTATTAAGGGCCATTCCTTTTGAAGCATTCAGCCACTGGCAGCAATCTGATTGCCTTCACGAAGCCGTCAGTGGGGGCATAGGATGTGCACTCCTGCCCTGCTCTTAGGGTACGTCTACACTACAAGACTATTTCGAATCGACTTAATTCGAATTTGTGGAATCGACCTTATGAAGTCGAAGTTGTGTATCCACACTAAATACACTAGTTCGACTGTGTGAGTCCACAGTAATGGGGCCAGTGTCGACTTTGGAAGCGGTGCACTGTGGGAAGCTATCCCACAGTTCCCGCACTCCCCGCTGCCCATTGGAATCCTGGGGTTTCCCCCCAATGCATGCTGGGGGGAAAAATGTGTCGAGGGTGGTTTTGGGTAACTGTCATCATTGAACCGTCACTCCCGCCCTCTCTCCTTGAAAGCGCCGGCGGGAAATCTGTTCGCGCCCTTCTCTGGTCGGTTACAGCTCGGACGCCACAGCACTGCGAGCATGGAGCCCACTGCGATCATCGCTGCACTTATGGCCGTTGTCAACTCCTCGCACCTTATCGTCCACCTCTTCCACAGTCAGCTGCTGAGAAATCGGGCGAGGAGGCTCCGGCAGCGCGGTGAGGACAGGAAGTCACAGAGTGGCGCAGACCTCTCACAAAGCAGGGTACGCCGCGCAGTGGAGATCATGGTGGCAATGGGTCAAGTTCATGGTGTGGAACGGCGATTCTGGGCCCGGGAAACAAGCACGGACTGGTGGGACCGCATAGTGCTGCAGGTCTGGGATGAATCACAGTGGCTGCGGAACTTCAGGATGCGTAAGGGCACTTTCCTTGAACTCTGTGACTTGCTGTCCCCTGCCCTTAAGCGCCAGGACACCCGGATGCGAGCAGCCCTGACTGTGCAGAAGCGAGTGGCCATAGCCCTCTGGAAACTTGCAACGCCAGACAGCTACCGGTCAGTAGCGAACCACTTTGGCGTGGGCAAATCTACCGTAGGGCTTGCTGTGATTCAAGTAGCCCACGCAATCGTTGAGCAACTGTTCTCAAAGGTAGTGACCCTGGGAAACGTCCAGGTTGTCATAGATGGCTTCGGCGCGATGGGATTCCCAAACTGCGGTGGGGCTATAGATGGCACTCACATCCCTATCCTGGGACCGGCCCACCAGGCCAGCGAGTACATTAACCGAAAGGGCTACTTTTCTATGGTGCTGCAAGCACTGGTGGACCATAGGGGACGTTTTACCAACATCTACGTGGGGTGGCCGGGCAAGGTTCATGACGCGCGTGTGTTCAGGAACTCTGGTCTGTTTAAACGCCTCCAGGCAGGTACTTTCTTCCCGGACCACAAAATAACGGTTGGGGATGTGCAGATGCCTACAGTGATCCTCGGGGACCCAGCCTACCCGCTAATGCCCTGGCTCATGAAGCCCTATACAGGCGCCTTGGACAGTGAGAAGGAACTCTTCAACTACCGGCTGAGCAAGTGCAAAATGGTGGTGGAGTGTGCTTTCGGACGTCTCAAGGGGAGATGGTGGAGCTTACTGACTCGCTCGGACCTCAGCGAAAAAAATACCCCCGTTGTTATTGCTGCTTGCTGTGTGCTCCACAATCTCTGTGAGAGCAAGGGGGAGACCTTTATGGCTGGATGGGAGGTTGAGGCCAATCGCCTGGCTGCTGATTACGCTCAGCCAGACAGCCGTGCTGATAGAAGATCCCAGCGGGAAGCGCTGTGCATCTGGGAGGCTTTGAAAGATAGGTTCCTCGGAGAGCAGGGTAACCTATGACTCTCCAGTTGATTTACAGAGAAGCTGAACCTGAGCCTGTTTCAGTGACTGTTGACTTCGATCTGCGGTTACATACCCCGTTCTCCAGGTTTCCCCCTTCCAACACACGTTTTAAAATAACTTTAATGGAACACTGATTATTAATAAAGTTTTCTTTAATTATGAATTCCTGTTCAAGGGTTGAAACATGGACGCGGACTGTGGTGGGTACGGTGTGCACTGATGTCCAGACCGCTTCTACACTAGAGGAATGACAGGCTCCTGCTCCTACAGCGGTCTCTGGGGGGAGGACGGTTGCAGGTGGGTGTGCAGGAAGGGGTGGGTTTGCAGGAAGGGGTGAGGGGTGCCGTCTTTGGGACGGAGTTTGGATGCAGGCTCTGGACTGGGGGTTGGGGCGTAGTAAGGGGCGCGGGGGGTGTGGGAAGGGTGAGTATGTGTCCGTGGATGAGGGCTCTTGCTGGGGCTCAGGGCATCGGAGAGGCTCGTGGCTAGGGGGGAAGGGCATGGTAAGGGCAGCCTGCCTTGCCATTTGTGGATGTCAGGCGCTAGGACCCTGGGGCAGCATACACCTCACAGACTGACCCGGGGCAGCATTCACCTCCCAGAATGACCCTAGTGCCTAGTGACTGCAGTCTGTGTGTGTCCTGCTGTTGATCCTGCCCCCAAGTCTGTACCCTGGTAATGGAGGCTGTCCTATGCAATTAAAAAACCCCTCCCCCCCCCTTCACACAAAGTCTTCTGACAAGGAAAACGTGACAGAAACAGTGAATAACAACAAACTACTTTTAATACTCAACTACACAGTGGGGGGATGAAACTTGGATTTGGGACTGGGTGATCCAGGAAGGGAAGCACTTCTCACACTTTAGGGAATGAGAGCTGTTTGGTACATGAGCGCTCTGCTGGGGTGGAGTGACAGTTTTCACAGCCCCTAGCGCCCCTCCTTCTTGTGATTTTTGGTGAGGGGGGGACAGGACTTTGTGGCAGGGGAAGGCGGTTGCAGATACAGTTCAGGGGGGCTCTCTGCTCCTGCCTGCGGTCCTGCAGAACATCTACAAGGCGCCGGAGCGTGTCCGTTTGCTCCCTCACTAGCCCAAGCAGCGTTTGAGTCGCCTGCTGGTCTTCCTGCCGCCACCTGTCCTCCCGTTCGCTGTGTGAGCGCTGGTGCTGACATAGGGTCTCCCTCCACTGTCTCTGCTCGGCCGCTTTGGCTCTGGAGCAAGCCATCAGTTCCGAGAACATGTCGTCCCTAGTCTTTTTCTTTCGCCGCCTAATCTGCGCCAGCCTCTGTGAGGGGGATGCCGAGGCAGTTCGTGAAAGAGCCGCAGCTGTGTGATGGGAAAAAGGAAGTGATTTCCTTGAAAAGATACATGTTTGCGAACACTGAACACAGTCTAGTCAGTTTCTGTGAACAAGACCATACAGGGCACCTAGTCTCACGAGCTCTCAGGACAAGTTCGAGATTTCGGAATACGCTTTCATTGGCTGCGGTCTTGCACAGGAGATCGGACAAGCGGGGCGGTACAGCTGAATCCGTGCAGCAGCCAGGCCTGGTAAGCACTACACTATAGGCTGCTTAACAGTTAATGGATAGCTGTGCCCTCCCGCTGAAGGCAATCTGTAAAGCATAAAGTCTGACCCTGTTCCAGCCCCTCGCGGCTGTGCACGGGAAAGATCACTGTATGCTTTTCCTCTGTGGCCTCCAACACGTGGCTGTTAAGCGAAGGTCATTGCTATGCAAAGTAAAAGTCAAGCATTCACAATAGTAACAGTACACTAATTGCCCTAATTAGATGCAGCAGTCGCCGAACGAGATTAGCCTGAGGCGGGTCACTCGGAGAGAGAGAGAGAGGATGCTGCTCGAATCCCTGCACAGACCAGGACCGTACGCTGCAATGCTGGTGGAGGCAATGATTCCGCTGTACATTAGGATGGCCTGGCGCGGAAGAGTGTGCTTCCACGGAGCACCAAATAAGGCACCTCTCCCCAGGAACCTCCTGCGGAGACTTTTCGAGCTGCTCTCCGAGAGCTTCGTGGAACTGTCCCAGGAGGATTTCTGTTCCATCCCTATCTGTGTGGACCTTCTCTTTATATAGTTTTTTAAGCAAAAGGTTTTATATAGTTTTTACATATTTTTTATTCCTGTTTTTAAAAAAATAAATGTTTCCATGTTTATAGCACTTACCGACTGATCCTTCCCCTGATTCTGAGTCCGGGTTAACGGCCGGGAAGGGTTGGTAGTGGATCTCTGTGAGGGTGATGAAGAGATCCTGGCTGTCGGGGAAAGCGGTATTGTAAGCGCTGTCGCCTGCGTCGTCCTCCACAAACCCTTCCTCATCTTCCCCATCGGCGAACATCGCCGAGGAACTGCCCCTCGACACTATCCCATACTCAGAGTCCACGGTCACTGGTGGGGCAGTGGTGGCAGACCCACCTAGAATGGCATGCAGTGCCTCGTAGAAGCGGCAGGTCTGGGGCTGTGCTCCGGAGCGTCCGTTTGCCGCTCTGACTTTTTGGTAGCCTTGTCTCAGGTCCTTGATTTTCACGCGGCACTGCGTTGTATCCCGGCTGTATCCTCTGTCTCTCATGGCTTTGGAGACCTTCTCGTAGGTCTTTGCATTCCGTTTGTTGGAGCGCAGCTCCGAAAGCACAGACTCATTGCCCCACACAGCGATCAGATCCAGGACTTCACGGTCTGTCCATGCTGGGGACCTCTTTCTATTCTGGGATTGCATGGACTCCTCTGCTGGAGAGCTCTGTATCGTTGCAGGTGCTGCTGAGCTCGCCCTGATGTCCAACCAGGACATGAGATTCAAAGTGCCCAGACAGGAAAAGGAATTCAAATTTTCCCGGGTCGTTTCCTGTGTGGCTGGTCAGAGAATCCAAGCCTGGACTGCTGTCCAGAGCGTCAACAGAGTGGTGCACTTGGGATAGCTCCCGGAGCTAGTAAGTTTGATTTGCATCCACACCTAGCCTAATTCGACATAGCCATGTCGAATTTAGCGCTACTCCCCTCGTCGGGGTGGAGTACCGAATTCGAACTAAAGAGCCCTCTAGGTCGAACTAAATGGCTTCCTGGTGTGGACGGGTGCACGGTTAATTCGAATTAACGCTGCTAAATTCGAATTAAAGTCCTAGTGTAGACCAGGCCTTAGTCTCACTGTAACTGAGGATATCTCTGCTTGCATTCAATGGGGGAGCTTTGGCTCATTGCTTTATAGTAGCAAGCAGGACTTCTGTGGAATTTGCACATGGGTGCATGAGCTGGCTCTCAAGGCAGATGTGCTCTACAGCACCACTCTGGTTCTCCATAGACATGTTGGGAAGAGAGAGTCCTGAGACTTCATGGGCCAGATCCTACACTTCTGTGAAGCCCTGGAGGTAGCTCAATTGAAGTCCATAGAGCTAGGACATTTGACACCAGCTGAGGATCTGGCCAAGTGTATTGGTTTTATCTAGAGCCCCAGAACTCCAATCTGGATTTAGGACACCCCAAATTTCAGTTTTGGTTGTGGACTCTAGTTTTAATATTTACTGGAGAGTTGGGAAGATTTCTCTCGAGTTGTCTGGGCTGAGATTGACTGTGGCAGCAGAGAGGAGAAAACACACTTGAAAACCTTGACCACAGCAGCAGAAGGTAATGGAACTTTTTTTTTTAAGGTAGGGAGCTGTAGGAAGAAGTGCCTTGATGGCATGTATACATGTCAGCCTTGAATTCCTCCTAGGCATTTAGGAGCTGATGGCCATGTCATATAATTACTAAGGTAGTTTTCCAAGGAATTGCAATAAGGTCTCAGGCATGACTTTGATTTGATCTCCTTGAAGATAATACATAGGCAAGTCAATGTCTGAGTTTTTTAAAAATTTACAGTGTGGGGGAGAAGGGTGTAAACTCCCTGTGAAAGCGGGGGCAGAAGGATGGGGGAGAGTGAGGGGAGGTACTGAGACCTGACCAGGGAAGGGCTGGCTCCAGACTGGGAAGGAGAATTCCAGGGGTTCCTACTTGCACCTAGGGCCACTCCAGCCCCTTTGGGTCTTGCTCCCTTCTCCCCAGGCCAAGCCTTGGCCTCATGGTGGCCTCTCCAGTTCCTCTGGGGCCTGGTCTTGTCTCCCCCTCCCCTCATCCCCCTGGGTGTGCACAAATTTACATGGGGGCAGAGCCCCCATGAGATTTCTATTGTGGGGACACTAGCCCCTCCATTGCCCACCTGGCATCTGCTGCCCCTGATTTACAAAGCTGAACTCTTATCAACTAAAACTTTTTTTCATTTCTCAAATTTAGCATGTTTGCACCAAATGCACCCATTCCTTAGCCAGGTAACCCTATTAATAATATTTATAATATTGAAGGAGAACAGAAATCCCACTGCCAGGTAGTGAGATGAAACTGTCATGTTTCATGGCTGTGTCACTAGAGGCTTATTTACATCCTTGGCATATAATGATATGCATCTGTGGTATGTGCACGCACACTGAGGACAAAAACTGCTATTTTTGATGGTAGTTGTATGAAGCAGGTGCTCTGAGCTTTCCTCACAGTCTCTTCCTTGAACATAGGATGTATGTCTTGTCCATTGGACCCAAATTTAACTTCACTAGAACATCATAAGTCCTATCTTTTTTTTCCCAAGGGTCCAACATGCTTAACATTTCATAAAGAGAAAAAAATAATCAATCTGGCCTTCAGACAGGTGCAGTGCTCAGTATTTTTTTTTCTTTTTTCTGTATCATCCAATATATTTTATTCCATTTGCCATCACGGCAATTAACATCACTTAACAGCTTTTCAATGGGATAATCACCTGTTGTTCTTCACACATAGCTCTCATTGAAATGATAAGGGCTGTCAGGACACTGCTATCCACACATTCCCAAGCCAGGTATACTCCACTCCAGACTGGATGTAAGACGGTTAATGGGCTGTGCTGTCTCTCTGAACAGCAGCCACAAAAGGAGAATTCTCCTGAAAAGGATTGTCCCTGAGGAAGCCATGGAAGTAATTCCCATCAGTCTGTGTGGAGTTTTTTTTTGTTTTTTTTTTTAGAAAAAGCAAGATTATGAGGAGCTGGACAAAGGAAGAGAATCCAGCATCCAACCGTAAATGAGCTGGGAAGGATTCAAATTGTGCTGAGTCAGTGGGTTATCACCAGAGCAGAACTGTGGATTTTCAGCAGGCTTTGTGAATTGAATCCAGGTCAAAATGTTGCCATTTTCTGTAGACATCACAGGGACTGAATTCCCCACCTGGCACTTACCTCGGCCTGCTAACATGTCTTGACCTGACAACTGTTTTGTCCACACTAGCTTTTTACCACATGGGAGTTAGCGTGTGTTAGCGAACACAGGGTAAGAACTAGGGCTACCAGATGTCCCGATTTTATAGGGACAGTCCCGATTTTTGAGTCTTTTTCTTATATAGGCTCCTATTACCCCCCACCCCCATCCCGATTTTTCACGTTTGCTGTCTGGTCACCCTTTTTCCTTATGTTATAAATCCTCTCAGGGAGCCTACTGTTCACTCTGACCTACTAACCTGTGTGAGAACTACCAAGTTCCTCACTTTCACCAGCATTCTCCCCTGTGTTAGCTAATGTGAATCAACCTTTTTTCCTAGTGAAGACAAGGCCTGAACATTTGTACAGCATCTAGGACAATGGAGCCCTGGTCTTAGCTGAGTCCTCTAGGTGTAGGTGTAATATAAAACAAACCTGTTGTCATCAGTGTGAACTGACAGTGCTAAACAGATGCTTCTCAGCTCTAGCTAGATCTAGCGCAGTGGTTCCCAAACTTTAACAGCCTTTGAACCCCTTTCACTAGCACGTCAAGTCTCGCGAACCCCCTCTTAAAAATTAATATTTCCAGGGATTTTCTCCTGTACCTGAGTATAAATTATAAAAGCAGTGATCTTGGAAATATAAAATTTGTTTTTATGATATGCATATTACACACTATTTATTATTAATTATGTATCATTATAGTATTTTTATTACATTATGAAAACGGCAACACTCTTCCAAGATCGCACTCAAAAGAGTTCCTCCTACACAAGCATTCAGGTCTTGAGCAGTCCAGGCAAACAACACACGTTACAAAAAAGCTTAAACTTGTTCTTCATAATAATTTAAAAAACAATACTAGCTGCCTATTTAATTTTAAAAACAGCAAAAAATATTCACCTCCCTTTCCGTTTCTAATAAGGAGTCTTGAAGTTTAAATCTCCTCAGCGTGATAGATATGCTTGCTTTGATCTGCTTAGCTCTTGGAAGTCTAGGGCTGCTGGCCCCATGCTGCCCAGCGTCCCTAGCAACAGCTCTGTCTGCCATTAGGGAATTTTTTTCCCAAGAACCCCCTGGAGCCCCCAGCGGTTCACGAACCCCAGTTTGGGAACCATTGATCTAGCGCAATAAGAATTTTGCCAGAAGATGGTGTGTTGGATTAAGCCTTGGATTTGCATATCCAGCAATGATGTAATCCTAAACTGCAGCATGTCCCTGCCAGCCTGTTCCTCTAACTCCACCCCCACACTGCTCTAACCCTGCCCCTCACGTTACTGGTAACGGTGTGATGCAGTGGAGCCAGAATGCGGTTCCGATTCCACTAGACCATTGATATTCAGGAATTATTTTATCCACCATGAAGAGGCAGATGCTGCTCAGCAGTTTAGAACAGGAAGTGAAGAATATTGAATCAAGTGTTCAAAGAGATGATGATTTTCAGGCTCTTACATGCATTGCCATACAATGTCATTTATTTAAAAAAAAATCTATGCCTCTGAAAATTTTTAGCAATTTAAAATATTTGTTAAAAGGCGACATTGGGGAGGTAATGCCAATGCGGGGCTTTTGTTAGGGTTTTATGCACTTGCTCAGCCTGTTGTTGAACTGCTCCTTACTGCTGTCAAAGTGCCCCATGTATGACTTCATAATCAATGGCATTAAGGGGTAGGCAGGGTCTCCCAGGATCACAGTGGGTATTTCGACTTCCACTACGGTAATCTTCTGGTCCAGGAAGAAAGTCTCTGCTTGCAGCTTCCTGAACAGGCCAGTGCTCCAAAAGATCCATGCATCATGCACCTTTCTGGACCAGCCTGCATTAATGTCCCTGAATCGCCCACAGTGATCTACAAGTGCCTGGAGAACCATAGAAAAATACCCCTTCTGATTAATGTACTCGGTGGCTAGGTGTTCTGGTGCCAGAATTGGAATATGTGTGTGCCATCTATTGCCCCTCCACAGTTAGGGAAGCCCATTTGTGCAAAGCCATCCACAATGCCACGCACGTTGCCCAGAGTCACGGTCTTTCGGAGCAGGATGTGATTAATGGCCCTGCACACTTCCATCAACACGAGTCCAACGGTCAACTTTCCCACTCCGAATTGGTTAGTGACTGATCGGTAGCAGTCTGGAGTAGCCAGCTTCCACAGTGCAATCGCCACATGCTTCTCCAGTGGCAGGGCAGCTCTCATTCTCGTGTCCTTGTGCCACAGGGCTGGGGTGAGCTCAGCACACAGTCCCATGAATGTGGGTTTCCTCATCTGAAAGTTCTGCAGCCACTGCTCATCGTCCCAGACATGCATCATGATGTGATCACACCACGCAGTGCTTGTTTCCCAAGCCCCAGAGTGGTGTTCCACGTGGTCAGCACCTCTGTAAATGCTACAAGCAATCTCATGTCATAGCTACTACGCATGGCGAGATCAATGTTGCACTCCTCTTGCCTTTGTAGTTTAAGGAATAACTCCACTGCCACTTGTGATGTGTTAGTCAGAGCGAGCAGTATACTGGTCACCAGTGCGGGATCCATTCCTGCAGACCGAAGAGGTAGAGCAGAGCGCACAGTACACAAACCATAGAAAGATGGCACCGAATGTGGATGGAAGCACAGGGATTGCTGGGATGCATCACAGGGCATTGGGACAGGGCCCAGGATGTCCCATGACTCCCTCCGCCTTCCAACAACTCTTAGCGGCACCACTCCGAATACCTCTGTAAGTTCTACAAGTGTGAACACGCTATTGCACAGGCAGCTGACAGTGGAAACACACAACAGCGGTTTTCCTTCAGCACTCTCTGAGTGGTGCTGTAACTGCCTGCACTCTAACTCTGCCAGTGTACACATACCCTTAGACACAAGATAACTTAGCAATGCCATTCAAGTATCCATAGCGGGAAAAGATACAAGAGCAGAAAGTGAGTAATTTGGTTTCAAGCATGGACTTGAAGCCAAGTGTAGTGCAAAATACATATAACAGCATTTACTAAAGTGGAATTTATGAGCACCTAAAATTACTACCCACCTTTTCGCAGACTTTGTCTTATCAGTTCTTCTTCTAAATGAAGTATAGAAAAGCAAAAATAGGCATTGATATAAAATAGCTATCTCTGGAGACCTGGTATACACTATTTTGTTGTCTGATATTTCATACAAATATAATATTATTACTGTTACAAAATTAGCGTGACTAACTGTAAAAAAAGAGTGGTCATTTTCAAAGCTACTTAGAATAAACGAACTGAGATCCAAAGTGCAGAAAAGCCACTTGAATGCCTTATCCCTCATGGTGATAAATATGGAGTTGATCCAACAAACAGCCCAAATTATAATTAAATTTATTCTTCAAACTTTGAAAACAATACAGAGCAATTAATAATTTTTAATGAAATTGTTTTCTTTTTATCTGCAAGCAAATGAAAGTCGGCGATTAGGTCGTCAAAGGTCATTTTAATGACAAAAAATGTTTCAATGCAAAATTGGTGGCTTCCTTCATGGTACTGGATCTGCCTCGTCAGACTCATCCTCAAATTGTTTTCTTTTATGAGGAGAACAGAACTCATGTTGATAGTATCAAAGTAGCTCTGCACATTATAAATCGTCAAACTGGTAAATTGATTTTTGTCCATCTTCTGTAGCTGAACGCTGGTCAGTTTGAACTGCGGAAGCCAGTGTTCCAAAAATGTGCTGTGAAACCTGTCTCCAAGTGTTCCATTTTCTTCTGAAGAGAAACTACATTTTTAAATGATTGTCAGAAGCCTGATTGGTACCTTTTGACAGATCCTCCAAGGCTTGTCAAAAAATGCTATAGTTTTTAAACAATGCCAGGCTAGAATCAGCACAGCGCTACACCATCACATATCTGACAGACTTTGGAGAGTCAATGATTTCTGGCTAGTGTCAGTATTTCCATTGTGGAAAATAGTTTTCCGTCGATATGTTGATGCAGAGCAGCAATAGAACAGTAACTGCATAACCCCAGCCCCCCACACACACCCCAAATTGACTGCGCCTGAGCAACTGTTAACACTGTTGACTCCAACTAAATTTAGGGAATGTGCAGTGCAGAGCACATCCTGTATTAGTGTATTTTTTCCATAGCAGATGGGCCTGTTGTAGACCATGGTAATGACCAGCCGCATTACTAGCATTATCTTATGATTGTCTGTGGCAGTTACAGACATCCAAACCTAGGTTATTTATCATAGCCAGCACAGCTTCAGCCAGGTTTGCATCTATGTGGTTCTCGAGTAACTGAAACCCAATGAATCGCTCAATTATTTGCCTCCTCTGAATTAATAAATCAGAAGATGAATGTGAGCTGGTCTACATGTGCTACACATCAGGCATTGAATCAGCAATTACAGAGAAATATTTGGTGTGCTGTAATTCTTCTGCTACAGCGTTTTTTATTTTCTTTCCCATCAGTTCAATGAATTTGCCACATATAGTTTGACGAAGCTGCATTTTCCAAAGGAAAACTATTGCACTGAACATTTTGTAAACAGCTCTTGTTATTACAGTAGTATGTGTAAGGCCTGTTCTACACTAAGGGGGGGGAGGGTCGAACTAAGGTACACAAGTTCAGCTACGCGAATAGCGTAGCTGAACTCGAAGTACCCTAGTTTGAACTACTCACCCGTCCAGACGCCGCGGGATCAAAGTCCGTGGCTCCAAGGTCGACTCCGCCACCGCCGTTCGCGGTGGTGGAGTTCCGGAGTCGACCGGAGCGCATGGGGAGTTCGAACTATCGCGTCTTGATTAGACTCGATAGTTCGAACTCCGAGAAGTCGAACTCTCCGCGTCGACCCGCGCGGTAAGTATAGACCTACCCTAAGATGCAAGGCTCTGCATTAAGGATCAGTTTTTGCCTAGTTTCTCTGCAGCTGCTCAAGGGTAGTATGTGGCACCAGAAGTCTCCTCATTATCCCATGCACAGCAAGCAGGCACCATCACAATTCCTATGCTCCCCAAAGCCCAGGGACTCCTCCCTTCCAGTGTCATCTGGGCTTCAAGACACCCCAAAGGGGCAGAGAGGAAGCAGGGATGGGGGCCTCCATCCTTGGCTACTGGCCCCCACAGCTGGTGGGCTGCACTGGAGAGCATACTGTGTACCCTCCTATGGGATGCTGCAAGCATGCAATCAGCTCCAGTCCATCCCAGTATGGGGAAAGCTTTGTTTTCAGTGATTTGCTGGATGCATGTTTTTTTCTCTGCCTGGTGGCTGGAAAGGACTTCAGTGCCCACTGGGGTCAGTCATCAGCTGTGCTGAGTGTAAACTCAGTGCGTCTGAGATGAGTGGACAGGGAAAGTGGCTGTAAAGCAGTAATCCAGTCCCTCAGTCCTGGGCTGACCAGAAGCCAAAATGGAACCATGTCTAACTTAGAGCAGCCCCAAGATTGTTCTAAGACACACTGCCTCCCCCGATAAGGCAATCTGAACCAGGGCCCAAGACTGAGCCCAAAGGCTGCTATATTCAGTAGTGCTGATAGACATTGGCCTACATTTATTCCAGAACTTTTCCTTAAGAACTGAGCTCTTTACTTGAGTTGCTCACTAATTAGCCCATCTCCAATAATGAAGCTGTCAGGGAAGATGAATATAGCTATTGTTATTATCTTTCTTTCCGTGATGCTCCTGGGGTAATTAAACTCACAGTCCATCTCCTCTCATTTACACAACAGGGAAAACAGGAGTAATTCCACTGAAATCGATAGAGGAATAGTGCAAGTGAGAGGAGAATGAGGCCCACTGTGTCTGAGGGCACAACAAAGGAAAGATGAGACTTCCGTGGGCTCTGGCTCACTCCCTGTTTGCTGAGACACCTGTGTTCCCAGTGTGAACAGCTGTGTTCTTGGAGTGATCTGTCTCCAGAACGTGTCAACACCACATGTCACCTGCCTGATTTAGGGGGGACTGGCAGAAATTCCACCCCAAGAGTAGGAAACCTCCTATCTACATCTCACTTCTCTCCCATTTCCTTCCTCTCTTCATTTCCCTGCATGTTCTCCCTTCATGCTTCGTGATGGAGGCTGACAACACAATGCACCATGCAACCTCAGCGGGGTTCCTTTTGAGGCAATTCCTTTGGCTATCAAATTGCTCACCCCTTTGCTTTTGGATGGCACTGGGCGACTGGGTCAGATTATCCCTTTCCCTGCCCCATGCACCAGGATGGGGCTGGCTGGAATGCGGCTACCTCGGTGGGCGTTCATCCTGATCAAGTGCCCGTTTTGCATTGCAATTCAAACAGTGCCAAAGCTACCTGTTTGCCAGCCTGCTGCTGGGAAGGTGTGGGACTAAAATATCCCAGGGCAAGCAGCTTCCTTGGCTGAAGCTACAAATAGTCGAGTTGCCACGCCTATGTGCAGAACACAGGAACTGTATAAAAAGTGCTACATTCTAAAGGAATGCATGGTTCTCTGGATGCATTAGTGAGCAGGAGAGAGATCATTTTGCAGCCAAGTTCTCCTGAAAAGTCCCTTGTTGACCATCTTGTTTTTTGCAACTTTGGGAATTATTCCTTCCCTGCCCCCACCTGCCTCCTTTGGGGGCCCTATTGGTGTACGTAGCCGTGGGGACACCGCTAAAGATTTATCCGTCATTCCCCCGCACCTCCTTTTGTGTCGCTTTTCCAGTTTGATTTCATGTTTGCCCGTCTCCAGCCTTCAGATGCCAAAGCTGCATTCCATTCTCACCCATGTCCTCCCCCTTTTTTTCTCCTCCCTCCCCTGCCCTGGGGCCTTGTGTGACTTGTGTAGTGGAGGCAAACCAAGAAAGGCCTGTGCGACTTCCATGGAAACAAAAGCCTGTTTTCAAACACTGTTAATAGAAACTGTTTCTATCTTAGGCCTTTAATGACCTGAACTGTCCCTCTTTGGAGAACAGCAAAAAAAGCAGCTTCTCTTTTCTGCTGCGTTTAATTTTGATTATTCTTTGGAAGCCGTGTGTTGGCTGGTTCTTGGTTGTCCACAAGCATTTACTTAGATAGGATATTAACAAAAAATTAATATTTTGTGCCTCCTGGCAATTATTCCCAATAGCGATCGATGGGCTCATTTTCAGCGGCAGTTTATATTTTCCCTGTGAGCGGAGTCCTTAGGTATTTCAGTGTTGAATAAATAGTTCTTCATGGTGTGTGCAGTGGCTCAGGGGCTCCCCGCTGAGATCATGTCCTTAATACAAACAATACACCACATTTATTCTAAGCTGACCGCACTGACCCCCAAAAGTTTGTTCCCTCCACTGGGAGTCCTCAGCCCTTTCACTCAGCTGAATGGCCCACACAAAGACCTTGTCTCATCTACAGTCCCTTCCTAAACAAAAACTGGGAGGGGAGGGGAGAGGAAGGAACAGACAAACCTTGACCCATCCACCTAAAAGAAAATTAAGGAATTTGCATTTTAAACCTTAAGTGGCTGTCCCTTATCCCACCCCCCTCCCATTTTAATACTTTCTTTTCTAAATGCCTGAGAAGTTCCAGGCCCACATCATACTGACTGAGCTGATATTCCAGCAAAGATCAGAATCCCTACTGGGATGAAAGACTCTTTTTTTCTCTCCTTTACATTCTTATTTCTCTGGAGATTTGGGGGGGAAATGCTGCTACTTAAAGAAATAGACTCTTTCTCCTTCCTTTCCCTCACTACCACTTTTTTTGGGGTGTGAGGGAAGGGGCACCGATGACTGTCTTTAAAGATTTCACTGAGTTTTCTCTCTTGCTTTCCTCTCCATGCTAATTGTTTTTTAGCCTTTATAAATGGCAGATCTTCCCAGGCAAGAAGTTTACAGGTTGAAAGTGCAGATGTCCTGTGAAAGTCTGATCCCATCTCCTTCCCGCAGCAATCTCTCTCTGAATGGTGGGGTGTGTGTTTGTTTTTTAATTAATCCAAACAAATAGGGCTTAACCTTCTACAACTTGAAGGAGCGCCTTTGCAACTTACAAAAGGCTGGCTGACATGAAAATGGCCCTTAGATTCATATTAGCACAAGGTGATGTTCAGGAGGGTCCCGATGTAGGTACCAGTTGAATTCTATTGGGCCTGCAAAACTGACCATGAGAGCCAAACTCTCCTTGCATCTGCAGTTCCTTCCAGCCACTTGCTGACTTTGGTTGGGCTATGTTAGCAGGTGATAGTCCCACTCTGTTATTAACACACTCAGGGCAGGTCTACACTTCAAACACTGCATCAGCGCAGCTGCACCGATGCTGCGCTTGAATGAAGACACTCCACACCATTGAGAGAGAGAGAGCACTCCCTTCAGCATAGTTAATCCACCTCCCTGAGAGGCAGTAGCTATGTTGGTGGGAGAAGCTCTCCCATTCACATAGTGCTGTCTACACTGGGGGTTAGGTCGGTATAATTATGTCGCTTGGGGAGGTGGCTTTTTCACACCCCTGAGCTACATAGTTCTATCAATATAGGTCTGTAGTGTAAAACAGACACGCACACCCCCCCGCTCTCAATATGTCTTCACTGCAGAGTTAAATTGCATGATCAGCATCTGAGTCTCAACCCCAGGCTTGGGCTCGCCTAGGTGCGATCAGTCACATGCAAATCCCTACCTGAGTTACCATGTCCTCACTGTTACAGCACTTCCCCCGTGTATGTCACTAAGACTTCTCCAGACCTGGTTGGTTGTGCTGAACTGCTGTATGATTCTTTCCCAGTTAATTGTGGGAAAACTTGTGTGTCCTTATGGTACATGGGGGATTCGGGGAATTGTGGGAAGATATTGGAGGCCCATCCGCATTTGAGTGACTTAACCTGAGTCCCCATTGCAAAGATGATGAGTTTCCAGCTCAAGTGTAAACCTCACTCTGGTTTTAGCCTACAGCCACAGAAAAGCCCAGCTAACCTGGGTTAAATGCACCACTAAACTCAGGTCAGAGTGTTTTGTGTGTAGATGGGAGGGGAGTTAGAGACACACCTGAGTAAGAGCCTGGGCTAACTCTGCAGTGAGTATCTGGTTCACACTTACCCCATTTCTGTGGTTTACTTTATTATTTTAAATAGCAACAAACCAAAAGAGTAAAGTTTTCTCCAGAGCATGGCTGTTCATAGGGCTTTCCCTGCTGGATCTTGGCCCAGCTCAGGAAGGGAAAGAACATTCAACACTTTCCCTGGAATGAAGCCCCATTTGCTACTGAGTAGCCTGACATTGCTCTGACAGCTCCAAATTAGAACAGGGTTACTTGGAGAACAAGCCGCATCTCGAGGTGCATTCATAACGAGGCTTGGCAGAAATAGATTGTATATGTATAATTTTGACTGATAACATCAGTATTTATTTTTAAGCTTTTTTCCCCCAATTTTTATCAGTTTAAATGTTCACAGTTGTGAGAAGTGAAGCAGGGGTTGTCAGCCAATTATTTAATGAGACTAGATGTTGAGATTTAAAAAGTTAGAGGTTGATGACCGTTAAAACGCAAATAGTCAAAATATACCAAGTAAATATCCCTAAATCAAACTCCAAGTTCTCAAGCAGCATTTTTCTTTCTTTACCTGCCTGTAAATGCCAATGGTTATCAATGGAAATATTTTTGTCAGTTTGTGTGTGTGCCATGAAATTAACATTTATTGACATTTACCGATAAAAAATCGAATTCTTCTTAGTCTGTCATACCAAGCCACCACATGTATTTACTCTTGTTCTCTCTTCCCACAGTGTTTGTTGCCATGTTTTGACTGATCACAGAGTGCATTAGTATTGTTGGCTCCAAGCTTTCAAAAATCATGAATCAGGCCACCCATGAAATCATGTCATTTGTCTTTTTTTTAAAAAAATCACAATTTAAAAAAAAATAAAAATAAATGTTGGGTTCTTTTTATTGGCTTTATGGTTATGAGGTTTCAGGGTCCAATGGAAAAGAGAGGGAGTAGAAAAAATGATAATAAGTGGGAATTTTACAATAATTTTGAAATGGAAAAAAATTGGTGGTATTACTCCCACCCACCCCTCCCCACAAAAAAAAAGTGTATTTTGTTTGGTTTGATGTTTGGAAAGCTTTTTGAAAACAAAAAATTTGACAAGAAACAAATATGTTTTGTGGAAAAATTCAGTGGCAAATTCAACCAGCTCTAAAAACCTTACATTTTCTTAAAATGGAAGCTAAAATTCTCCTGTGTTCACATGACTCTAGCAACTGGGGCTCTGAGAAAAAAACTCTGAAAAATCAGAGTTGGCAGCATTGGTGATCACTCCTCAATGTTGGTCCCTTGTGTTTTATTGGCCTCTGTTGTGTCAAATAGATGTATGGTTCATATATAATAAATGAATAATACTTTAAGCTCTTCAGAGCAGACCCATGTTCACCTCCATTTTTTGCACAGCACCTAACACAATGAGGCCCCACCCTGAACAGGACCTCTGGATGTTACTCTAATAGAAATTAAATAATCATACAATACCTGAGCAGTGCTGGTTTCCACAGAGCTCAGGATTGGGGAGAAGGAAATCTCCAGGTATGTCTACACTGCAAATTAAAGACGTGTTCTTAATTTGGGTTAACTAACATGTATGACCTAGCTCAGGTTAAAATAGCATCGAAGACACAGCAACTTAGCTTTTAACTCAGGTTAGCAACTCAGGTTACCCCAGAGGCTTGAACTTCAGCTGCTAATTTGAGTTAAAGGTGGGTTGACGTAACTTCTTTGCTATTTTAACCCGCTTTTGCTAATGCCACATTAAGAACCTGTCTCTTTCTACAGTGTAGACATACCCTTGGGGTCCATAAACTGAGAAGGAAGGGTGGGATTTGGTAGAAGGTAGAAGTCTGGCAAAATAATTTGCCAAACCAAGGGAGAAACAGAGACATGATCAGTGTTGCAATGGGGCTTTTTGGTTCAGCGGGTGGGAAATGGCTGAGTGGCCTAGATATCAGACTCCGATCTAGGCTGTGAAGGCACCATTCAGCCCTTCACCCTGCAGGTAGTTTGTTGAGTTCCCTGCATTTTACTCAATGGATTTTTCAGATCAAACCTTAAGAATGGAAGGCCACATGCTCAGCTAGTGTGAATCAGCATAGCTTCCATGAAGATAGTGACATTATGATTTACACAAGCTGAAGATCTGGCCCAGGGGAATCTCTGCCTGCTGTGTTGTGGTCATAAAAGAACCGTGATTCCTTTTGTAGATGCTGCAGATGTTTTGGAGCCAGATCCTCAGCTGATGTAAATTGGCTCCAGTGACTTTAGTGAAGCGTTGCTGATTTACACCAGCTGAGAATCTGACTCTTTTTTCTTCAAAAAACTACAGGACCTCTACATTACTCCAGATTTACCCTTGTGCAACTGCACTGATTTCAGTGGGGTTACGCTGGCCTGAAACCAAAGTGACAGTAATGAATCATACCCACAATGTCCTAGCTATATTTTTTCCCTCCCTTAAGTTATTGATTTCTATTTAAGGCCTTAATGCCAGCTCAAACATTTTGTCTGGGAATTTAATTGTGTTTGCCTGCCTTCTATTGAATATGTGTCTTTATGCTGCAATACAATACAATTTTATTTAGCATCTGGTAATAAGAATCGGTGACTGCCAGTCAGTCCTCTAACATCCTTTTCACGTGCTATCACCAACTCAGGCCACGTCTATGCTAGGAACTCCTCTTTGCTGGTATAGCTGTAAAATGCTAGAACGCACTCCTAGTATGGACCCAGGGCATCCTAGCAAAACTACACATTTGCACAGTTTTGCTGGTATAATTGTGTCTGCAACAGGGCTTTTGGCCAGCACAGCTGCATCAGTCAGAATCACGACTTTTCACACCCCTTCTTGCAGAAGTTTGCAGTGTAGATAAGGCTTCATTGTGCAGCCTTTGGCATGTCACGTCAACCTGGTCTAAATTTAAACGTTTTACTGGGACAACGATTTTTGTTAGGGGGGTGATTATTTTTTTTTCTGAAATAGTGATATCAGCACAACCCCGCTCGTGTGGATGCAGCTAAACTGGTATAAGGGCACCTTTATACTGGTTCAACTCTGTCCACATTAGGATGAATTGTACTGTTTTAACTATAATAATTAAATAATTAAAATGGTACAACTTTTTCTAGTATAGACAAGCCCTTAACCTCTGTTCCTCAGCTTGCCCAGCTGTACAAGGGGGATAATAGTATCTGTCCCACAGGGTGGATGTGAGCATGACTTAGATAATGTCTGCCATGTGCTTTGAGATTCTCTAGCGAAAGGTGCTATTGAAGTATCACATGTACTGTTATTTGTTTCATATGATGTAGATTGTAAGCTCTTTGGGACAGGGATATTCTCTCACTAGTTGTGGCCTCTAGGTGCTACCGTAATACACATAACTAAGACTACCACTAAAACGCATACAGCCTGTGTATTAGAATGGTTTACAGAACTAAAGCCAGGTCTACATTAGTAACTTTTGCCTGTACAGTAGTAATGTTGGCTATGGGCGTGATTTTCTGCTGACATTTCTATGCCGGCGAAAGTCCTAGTGTAGACACAGTTATAGCAGCATACAAGTGATTTTGCTGAGATAGTTTATTTTCCTCAGAGAACTGTACCAGTTTCTTTGGGGTGGGGTGGGGAGTATGTTGGGGGGGAGGGGGGTTGGTGGATATAAACTTGATGTATGGTAGAAGGGGCTGCCTGTGTAGCTATACTGCTAACATTACACCAGCCTGCCTTTTCTGCAGATCTAATGTAAAAAGAAGCAAAGGGAGAAAGGCTGCATGTTTTCAGGTTAGAAACCAAGCTGCATATAGGTAGGCCAGTCTAGTGGTTGTGTCACTGCACGGACACACAGGAGAGCTGGGTTAAAATCTTCTAAAATGTGGATAACGATGCTTCTTTTCTTTGCCTCATCTATTTAGCTTTTCTCTATTTCAGTGGAGCCTAAAGGAGTTAGGCACCCAAGTCCCACTGATATTCAATAGGATTTGGGCACCTATTGGTTCCTTTAAAAAAATAGCCTTGGGTTATGTATATGTACACCTAATACAAAGGGGGCTCTGATCTCCGCTGGGGCCTCTAGGTGTTACTGCAATGCAAATAATGAAATAGAAAAATAACTTGTGCTGTGAAATAGCAGGCTGGAGGTACTGTGTGTCCTCTCCGAGCTCTTTGAGACAACATTTCAGGGATTTCTGCAGAAAGGAGCAGGTTCCCCAGGTTGGGGTGGTTTTTTTGGTTTGTTTTTTTTAAAACCTTCCTCCTCCAAAAAGAGTGCGCTATTTACTAACTACTTACCCTGCCTTACACAACCATGTGTCTGCTCGGTTCTCCCTGCTAACACAGCCCTCAGCCTCCCAGAGGTTTTCTGACTTTTCCTTTGCTTACCCAAGGAAACTGCATGACCATTTCTGTTTGGAATTTGTTCTCTTTTTCTCTTCAGTGCTTTTCTTTTTAGGCTCATTAAGAAATCAATAACTGGCTCAGCAGGGCTTCGCTTAACCTGATTCTGGGAGTATTTCTAACCCCTGAAACGTGAACTGAGTTTTCAAATTGACTTAGCTGCTTTTGCTTTTGCTCATTTCCACTTGATAATATTTTCTGTACTGCGTTCCCCTCCATCCCCCTCCTCCCCAAATACACACACAGATTTAGTGCCAGTGAAAAGTCCTAGATTGACAGCCCTGCACAATAAAATCCTCTGCTTAATCACAGAACAGGTACAGCAGGAGCAGCAGTCTCTGTGTAAGTGTCCTGGCAATCCTCACTCCAAAAAAGCTGTCTATCTTGAACCTGGCTGCATGAATTAGAACAATCTCCTTGCCCAATTCGTCCTTGGCCTTTCTGTTGAGACGGCCACTTCCATGTCGATTGATGCAATGGTTTTTATGATGTGGACACATATCCTCTAGGACCTGGACTGATGTCACCAGCTGGTTTCACACAGGACAGCAAACAGCCCTTAGATGGTAATGATTTAGTGTCACTACTGTATTGGGACAGATCTAGAGGCAGAAGGCTCTTTATCCCTTTACCTTGTATTCCACTCGCTATAAAACATGCAAGCAGAGGAGGCAATTGTCTCCTCTGGGTATAAGCGAGATGCTCTCCCCATGCTAACACCGTTAATTAGCTCTGGCCTCCCTGACCTTGTTCCCCGTATCATGGGCCTCATGCTAGAGCTGTTGGAAAAATGGAACATTTCTCCTGCGAAAAATTTCAGGTTTTTGATTAAAGAATTCAAAAAAGAAATTTTCATTATTTCGTTTCAAATTCACATTTTTGTTTCAGTTTCTGAAAATCCCCAAAATGTTAGTTTTTAGGTTTTATCTCCCTTTATATTTCCCTTCACCTTTTGTCTGCTGGAAAAGGTAGAAAAATAAAACAGAGAGAAAGTGAGGGATTTCTCAATGGTGAGAAATCAGTTCTCACCATTGGAGCCAAATTTTCAGAAGAGCTCTGCACCCAGTGCACACCAACTGCGCTCAGGGCCGGCTCCAGGTTTTTTGCCACCCCAAGCAAAAAAAACCCAAAACCAAAAAATGGAGTGCCGCTGCTGAAGCAAACCCCTGCCCCCCCAAAAGGAGTACCGCCCCTTGAAAAGTCCCGCCTCAAGCACCTGCTTGGAGCGCTGGTGCCTAGAGCCGGCCCTGACTGCGCTGCACTCTTAATGAAAACCTGGTCCATATTGTGCATCACCTACAACACAGCCATGAAGACCCAGGTTTCTGGTGCAATGGCATATGATGCACAACTAAGCATGAGTCCAGAAATCTCTCTCACACGCACACCTAACAGGTAAGCACAGATGTGCACACACATTATCACATAAGCACTCAAACTTAGTCTCTGTCTCTTATACCCATCCACGCACACACATTTTGATGTGCCACGCATGCAAACTTCTTCAAAACAATTAAGTTAGTCGATCATACTCCTAGCAACCAAACCCAAATGTTGCAACTATGCTGTGGCTGAAATCTACCACTTCAAGAAAGTTACCACACCTGTCCCTCCTAAGATGGGAGGTCAGCCAGATTGGAGTGACCATCTCCACTCTCCAAGGTCTAGCAGCTAAGTTCCATCACTGAAGACACCTGCTATTGAGTGTGCACACCTTCTTTTCTGTCTTGGGCATGGGGTTACTTTTTTCTAGTATACCCCTGTAGGCCAACAATGCTCCCTATGGAATAACGTTATGCTAACAAATGGCCCCTGCAACATATCAAAGGGAAAGGGATGTATTAATTTCCTCTTTGGACATGATGAACTGCAAGTTTCTCATGAACTTCATATGCTGTTATGTTTCTGCTTTCTACTGAAATGCTGACCTGACAGTGACATTATGGGTCCTAATTTTGCCCAAGTTTAGACACCTCATACCAGTTTGACACTAATAAAAGCTTGAAATATCTCATCCATGAGAAACTCTGACATTTTAAATTATTTTTTCCCTTCTGATTCGGATAAAAAAAACAATTTTGAAATGTCTTTAAAAAATGTTTTTTGGTGAATCTAAACATTGCATTTCAATTTTGATTTTACTTTTCTATTTTGATCTAATTTTTTCATTCTTTTATGTTTTATTTTCATATTATAGAGTGATAGAAAATAAAAAAAATTGAAAATAAATGTTAAAATGTTCCATTCTGACAAGGTTGACATAAAGTGTTTCCACCTTATTGAAATGATTCATTTCAACTTTTTAAAATTGAAATGTCATCAATATTGACATGGTCCTGCAGCATGGTTAGATTTTGACAAATCAGCATTTTCCAATGATTTCACTAAATAATTTTTAATCTGCTCTAACACCAGGTTTTTCAGAAGTGCTCAGTTCCTGTTTAGGCACCTGCATGGACTGGCCAGATTTTTTAAAAGTGCTTTGAACCAAATAACTCCCACTGTTGTCTAGTGTAAAAGAAACAAGGGAGCAGGGTCAATGTGTAATAGAGGTACTGGAGCTCCCAGCCTTAAGTAGCTTCCAAGGATGGCAATGGGACCAGTTTTAGACAGACCCCAAAAGCTTGACTCCTGAGAGGTTTCACAATGCAAATGTTGTCATTCTATTTGCTCTTGGTGTAACTAAATTAAACACCAGGATGCTTTGTGATGCATCACAAACTCAGTTCTAGTCTAATTCAATACACCTATTTATTTCAAAAGGAAACATTGGGTTCAACAAAATGATGATATATAAAGCAGCATCATTTCTTCACTGGAACAACAATCCTGGTATCTCAGATCTTTGTCAGCTCCCTTCTCTGTCATTTCCTCCTCCAAAAATATCACCATTTCTTTTTTGTTTTCTTTAGTTAAGGTGTCACAGTCATTTAAAAACAAAAACAGTTGCAGATGTCTGCAACAGGAACTATTAGATTACAAGCCTGTGCTGCAAATCCACTTGCATTAGCAGCACTGACAATTTAAAGAAAGAGCTTTGGGAAATATTTGTTGCAAAGGTTCCTGGGATACATCTGAGCTCCAAAAATGGTAACTGAGCAGAAACAGGGACTCTCTTTTGGAGTAGGCACTGGAAGAGTAGACTGAGCTGAAATTCAGGAGTTGGAGAAGAATTTGGGGATAGTATGTTGGTATGTGATCACTGTTCTCGTACCCATTTTAGATGCTACATGCTAGAAAATTGCCCTAGACTATATCACGATATATGGAATTGTGATCCATCTTAAACGGGGGGTATTAATTAAAGAAACAGATACAAACTATGCATAAGTAAGCAGACTTCCACACAGCTCAAGTTCCAGCTTTGTCTCCATTGTTTACCATGGATCATGCCCTATTTGGAACTATACAGCCTGCAGAGAGACATCTACTAGTAGCTAAATAGTATACTAAGAAAAATACCTTATTACAACCCAGAGTCCTAGTTCACCATTTTTCTGCGTATTATCTAGTATGCAAAGTGGGTAAAATAATACCATTCGGTTTCAGTACTACAAATCCCCTTTGCATGGATATAAACAGTTACACAAGGTGCAGGGCAATGGTGAATGGAGCTCTGTGCCTTTGCTGGCCTTTCTTGTCAGGCATTTTGTAGTAATGGTGGGATTGTCAAAAACATGGAGCAGATTAGCACCTTCTGTGAGCAGCAGATGAGAGCCCAGTATATTTCTGCATGTCAGAAGTCTGATCAATCCACTCTTCGATCTTGTGTTTGTGACATAGAACAGAGATTATTCACCAGACCCAAAGAAACTGAAAGACCCAGTAGAAGCTAGTCCCTGTCTGTTGTCTTGTTTTATTGAGAACAGGTTGTCAGGGCCACGCTCCTTCAACATAACACTATATGGTTGTAGCCCCTTCTCCCCACCCTTGCCATTCCACAGTCAGAAGTTGCTGCATAGGGGACTGGGTTAGAGAGAGAACTACATAAGAGGAGAATATCGTTCAAAAGGGCTTTCATCTTGTTAGACATTTAATCATGGGATTAAGGAGATCTGCCCTCATGGAATGCCTTAATATGATTCTTTGCACTTACAGCTGTGACAGCAATTGCAATCCCATGCAATATCTTTGGGGGCCATATTGTATTATGTTTATGTGTCACCATGGGCCAGGGATTGTATGCAGCTCCAGGAGGGAGGGTTACCACAACTCCTCTATGAAGGAAAAACTCTGGAGAGTGATTAAGGTGAATCGCTTAGGATGTAAATGCCTTCCGAGGGGTACCACCCCATGCAGCGGCTTGCATAGACTGGTTCAAATTGGGTTTTCCAGAGACCAACAGACAAAGAAAGGGCTTTTGGCATAAAAAGTTTCCATTTAACTGACTCGGGGCCTTCTTTCTGATCCAGCAAATGAACAGGACCTGCTGTCCAAGGGGTCTCCAATCCCTGTGGAAGAGTTGGAAAGATTTTGGTCTCCTAGAGCCCCATAAAACTGATGGATGACCTCTGGTGAGCTTTTACCATGAGTATAGGAACTTTTATTGGGTTTTTAAATATGTTTTCTCTGTAATGCTTTCACCTTCAGAACCAATGTGCTTGCTGAGAGGGAGCGGTGTGGTAACTTGTGACAGCTGGCAATGCACTAGTCATAGTCCTCAGAGAGAGAAAAGCACAAGTGCTGGCCATCAGGCAGACTGGCTTACTGAGAATGTCCCAGTGTAAGGCAGGGAGCTGTGCAGCCTTAAAGCCCTGGGTCAGAAGGGAGTGGGACAAGGGTCCCAGCCCAGAGACAGGGGATCTGAGGCCTGACTGGATATTGCTGGAGTGGGCAATGGAGCGGGTGGAGGCAGGAGCAGTTGTTCTATTGTGATAACAGCATCTGATGCTTCTCATTTGAGGATCTCAAAGCATTGATCCATGCAGCTCCATAGCACTGCGGAGAGACAAGGATTACCACCCCAGTTTGCAGGTATCTGAACTGAAGCCAAGAGACTTTCTAAAGGTCCTATGGCAAGTCGTTGGCAGAGACAGGAATGGAACCCAAATGTCTTAGCTCCTAATCCCCTGCTCCAAACCCCAGGTCACTCCGCAGGAGCTTGTTCCAACCTAATATAGGAAAGACAACCTCTGCCTTTGTGAACCAGCCAGGGCAGCCCGAAGCTGGCAGTGCCTAAAAACAAAAGGCAAGGCTGCAAAACTGCTTTCCTCTGCTGCTTCCTGTGTAACTCACTGGGTCTCCGCCCCATGCAAGGGAAGTATGAATGCAAAAAGCATATGAAAATGTAATGCCCATAACCAATGAGGAGTAGTTATCTGTCATCCCTGTCTCTAATCAAATATTCCCGGGGTGCTTCCAACCTGGGATTTGGCAGGGGAAGGCTGCTATTCTGGGGTGGGGTTTACATCTTATTTTTTGCAGGGCCTGGAACGAACAGCCTCTCAACTTTATTCCAACTTTAAAAGCATCGTAGAGAAGGGGAGTGGAGAATGAAAATCCCTTTGCTGCAGCACTGTCAGCCCCTTAGTTTTCCTTCAAGTCTGACAGGCCCAGGATGAAAGGTTTGGTGACAGCGGCCTGACAGTGCACATCAACAGCTTTGAATGTCTTAACAACCCAGCTACTGGAGATGCATTCCGAAGAATCTGTGAACTGCTTTTCCCCTTTAGAGCTCTTGCTAGCCCATGTTGTCCAGTGAAATCTTTTGTAGTTAAAAATGTGTAGAACTTTTTTTTAATGCCTGTGTGCATACGAACACAAAATGCTTTAATCCATTTCCTTGGTTTTTTTTTTTATGTCTGGCTTTCCTTGAATTGCGTTTCTGCCTTAAAAGTTTCCTTCTTAGACAACATGGTGAATTTTTATCCTTTAATTTTATTTTAAAGCCATAACTCCACTCAGTTGAGCTAAACTGATCTACTCCAGCTGAGGATCTGGCCATATGTATGAGACATGCAAAATGAGTTTTTAGTCAAAGGAAAAGGAATCTATGATCACACAGCACTCCAGTTCTTGGAATTTGCATCATAAAATATAATTCACTAGCCATTACATTTGCATATGTCTTGAACTGATGGTCATTGATTGCAATAACCATGGTATGTCATTATTTGTGATACAAAATAATTAAGTTTACATGGTGTGTCCAGTCATTGGCAGGAGTGTAGATATGTTTCTATTGCTTCAGTTTCCAGGCAGCAAACACAGTTTGATTAATTGATTTAGTAGGGAATTTTTGTAGTGTCATAGGTAATATCTAGAAATAACGGAGTAGCTCTGAAATCTGAAGGTTCATTCGACTGAGTACCTCAGATCTGGATGTTTTCTCCACTTTTGGATCTGCAGAATTGAAGTGGAAAATCTCATGAGAAGAAGGATTTCTTACTGTGGGCTTCACTTTTAGCTTACAATGTAGCCTGGGCAATGCTGTTTGAAAATGTGTTAAGTGGCCTTCGTTAACCCTAGAGGTGAATAAAGGTTCTCCTTTAGAGGCCTGTGCTTTAGGAACAAAAAGATTTTTGTTCTGTCTTTCCTGCTGTCATTGTTCTGGAACAGCCTTCCAAGGGGAGTTAGTGGAGGCAAAAAACCTAACTTGTTTCACGACTGAGCTTGATACGTTTATGGAGGAGCTGCTGTGATGAGGTCGCCTACAATGGCCTATGGCCCATCCATGACTACTATTAGCAAATATCTCCACCAGCTGGTGATGGGACACTAGATGGGGAGGACTCTAAGTTACTACAAAGAATTTTTTCCCAGGTGTCTGGCTGCTGGGTCTCACCCACATGCTCAGGGTCTAACTAATTGCCATATTTGAGATCAGAAAATAATTATGAGCAAATTGGCTGAAAGAAGGAATTTAAATAGAAAATCGTGAAAGATAACTGGGAACTGTCTGAGAACGTTTTACTCAATATCCAAACCGCCATAACTGAGAAGGGAAGATACCCAGATTAATAAACCAGGCCTAGCTTAGAGGAAAAGTGAAAACAGCCATAAAAATATACATATAACAAATGGAAAAAAAGGAAGTTAATAGCAATTAATATAAATTATCAAATTGACAAAGCTAATGGATACAAGGAGAAGTCTATGGCTAGCAGAGTTAAAAAAAATTAAATAATATTTTGAGTATATCAGGAAGAAAAAGAATCGTAATCATAGTATTGGTCCATTACTAGACGGAAATGGTAGAATTGTCAATAAAAATGCAGAAAAGGCAGCCATGTTCAATAAATATTTCTGGTTTGTATATGGAAAAAAGCCAGATAATGTATTAATCTCAGATGATGATGATTAAATACTTGCCAGTCCAATAGCAACCAAGAGTGATGTTAAACAGCAGCTATTAAAGTCAGACATCTTTAAATCAGTGGGTTCAGATAACATTCATCCAAGAGTTCAAAAAGAGTTGGCCAGGGAGCTTTCTGGCCTACTAATGCTGATTCATTTTTTTTTAAAATATGTCTTGGAAAGCTAGTGAACTTCTAGAGGACTGGAAGAAAGCTAAGTTGTGCCATTATTTTAAAAAGGGTAAATGGGATGACTGAGGTAATTATAGGTCAGTCAGCCCTCTAGCCAAGTCATGCTCCACTGAAGTTCTCTTACTGGCTCTACCCAGGGCCTCCACCCCAGAGGAGCCTAATCTGTTCCTGCAGAGTTCCTCTTATGTTGCTTCTTGTGTAGTTTAAGGCTCTTTTACATATCATGTTGTGGGGTAAAGCACCTTAAATAAAGGAATATCTGGTCCAGTGGAGTTTTGGCCTCTTATATCAGGTCTGAATCTGGCCTATAGGATTTGCATATCTAAACTGGCCCATAGAGCCCACTATCCTATGTGTTGCACCAGCCAACGCTTGATGCATCAGAGGAAGGTTTAAAAAAATCCCCTTTATTCCATAATGCACCTAATCAGTTGAGCAGTGATATACATGATGGGAGGAGTGAGGGTAGGTAATCAATACCTCGCTGACCTCCACAGATGACCAGCTTGTGGGATGCGCTTACTTTTATTATGTTAGCATGTAAGGTACGTTTATTAATGGTCATAAAACTCTCCAGCCTGTCTTTAAATCCAGCCAACAGCATGACTCAACCACTGGAATGTTTGACTTGAAACCACCACAAAGGTTTTGAATTACTCATGGTGGCAATAAAAACATTCTTCTGGCTAAAGCTGTGCTTTATGGTTGGCTTTTTTTCTTTCCTGCCACCAAGATATAAATGGTTGAGTCTGGACTTCCCACTCCCCTTCCCCAAAATAATAAGAGCCAGGAACAGACAAAGTGAACTCAATGGCCGGAGCAAAGTAGCTGGAATGGTGGCTGGTTAATGAGACACATGGATAGGTTCGTGTTAAATGCTACTTATGGAAATGAGTGCAAGTTAAAAGGCCCTTCTGCTATGTATCACCTTTAGGAAAAGTTAGGTGTTTACAGCAGGGATTTTCAAATGGCCCAAGGGAATTAGGCACCCAAATCCTATTGCCCCTTAGTTGCAGTTGGGCACCTAAGTCCATTACATGCCTTTAAAAATTCTGCCCTAAATCTATACTCAGGCACATAATCAAGAGATGTGTTCTGCCATATACGTTGAGTAGTACCCGTTTCCTCTGCTGCAGTGCGGTACAACAGCAGGGAGTGCGGTATTGCTCAGCATGAGGCAGAGGGAACGTCTATGCTGTAATAAAAACCTATTGGCAAGGAGTCTCAGAGCACAGATCAGTTGACATAGGCTCACAAGGCTCAAGCTGTGGAGCTAAAAATTGCATGTAGATGTTTGGGCTTAGGCTGGAGCCTGGGCTCCAAGGTCTTGTCTACACTACTGGGGGGGGTCGAACTAAGGTACGCGACTTCAGCTACGCGAATAGCGTAGCTGAAGTCGAACTACCTTAGTTCGACTGACTTACCCGTCCAGACGCAGCGGGGTCGAACTCCGCGGCTCCAAGGTCGACTCCGCCACCGCTGTTCGCGGTGGTGGAGTTCCGGAGTCGACTGGAGCGTGTGGGGAGTTGATTAGACGCGATAGTTCGAACTCCGAGAAGTCGAACTCGCCGCGTCGACCCGCGCGGTAAGTATGGACCTACCCCAAGACACCCCCACCCCCTTTCTCTGCCCCCTTGTGGCTCGAGCCCGAGCCCAAATGTTTACACTGGAATTTTTAGCTCCATAGCCTGAGACCCATGAGCTCAAGTTAACTGACCCGAACCAGTTGCAACCATGCCCCGGGTCTTTTATTGCAGCGTAAACATTCCCTGCGGGTATGTCTACACTACGAAATTAGGTCGATTAAATAGAAGTCGATTTTTTAGAAATCGATTTTATGTAGTCGATTGTGTGTGTCCACTAAGCGCATTAAGTCGGCGGAGTGCGTCCAGAGTACTGAGGCCAGCATCGACTTTCGGAGCGTTGCACTGTGGGTAGCTATCCCACCGTTCCCGCAGTCTTCGCTGCCCATTGGAATGCTGGTTGAGCTCCCAATGCCTGATGGGGCAAAAATATTGTCGTGAGTGGTTTTGGGTACATGTTGTCAGCCCTCTGCCCCCTTCCCTCCCTCCGTGAAAGCAACGGCAAACAATCGTTTCTCGCCTTTTTTCCTGGGTTACCCGTGCAGACGACATACCACAGCAAGCCTGGAGCCCACTCAGCTCACCGTCACTGTACGTCTCCTGGGTTCTGCTGGCAGACGCGGTACTGCATTGCTACACAGCAGCAGCGCCTTGCCTTCGCAGCAGCAAATGGTGCAATACGACTGCTAGCCGTCGTCGTCGTCTCCTGGGTGCTCCTGGTCGACCTCAATAAGGTTGGTCAGGGGTGCCTGGGCAGACATGGGTGCTCCTGGCAGTCCTTGGTGAGGTCGGTCAAGGGCGCCTGGATATAAATGGGAGTGATCCAGGTCATTCTCTTCTTTAAGTTTCGTCTCATGGAAATTCAGCCCTGCCTGGAATATCATGCGAGCTGGAGGCTTCTGCCTCAGACTGCTCTCCCAGCCAGCAGCACCGCACAGTCGCACCTACCCCAGCCTACCTCTTGCTCCCATGGCTCATGAAGCCTGGACAGCAGTAAGGAGCAGTTCAACTATAGGCTGAGCAAGTGCAGAATGGTGGTAGAATGTGCCTTTGGACGTTTAAAAGCTCGCTGGAGCAGTTTACTGACTCGGTTAGACCTCAGCAAAACCAATATTCCCATCGTTATTACTGCTTGCTGTGTGCTCCACAATATCTGTGAGAGTAAGGGGGAGACGTTTATGGCGGGGTGGGAGGTTGAGGCAAATTGTCTGGCCGCTGATTACGTGCAGCCAGACACCAGCGCGGTTAGAAGAGCACAGGAGGATGCGCTGCGCATCAGAGAAGCTTTGAAAACCAGTTTCATGACTGGCCAGGCTATGGTGTGAAAGTTCGGTTTGTTTCTCCCTGATGAAAACCCGCCCCCTTGGTTCACTCTACTTCCCTGTAAGCCAACCACCCTCCCCTTCCGTCTTTGATCACTGCTTACAGAGGCAATAAAGTCATTGTTGTTTCAAATTCATGCATTCTTTATTAATTCATCACACAAATGGGGGGATAACTGCAAGGTAGCCCGGGAGGGGTGAGGGAGAAGGGAAGGACAAGGCCACACTGCACTTCAAAACTTATTGAATGCCAGCTTTCTGTTGCTTGGGCAGTCCTCTGGGGTGGAGTGTAGTTCTGATAGCATGGATTCCTCTCCCCATACAGCGGTCAGATCCAGTACCTCCTGTTCGGTCCATGCTGGAGCTCTTTTGCGATTCTGGGACTCCAGGGTCACCTCTGCTGATGAGATCTGCACAGTCACCTCTGAGCTCGCCATGCTGGCCAAACAGGAAATTAAATTCAAAAGTTTGTGGGGCTTTTCCTGTCTGCCTGGCCAGTGCACCTGAGTTGAGAGTGCTGTCCAGAGTGGTCACAATGGAGCACTCTGGGATAGCTCCCGGAGGCCAATACCATCGAATTGCGTCCACACTACCCCAAATTCGACCCAGCAGGGTCGATTTCAACGCTAATCCCCTCATCAGGGAGGAGTACAGAAATCGATTTTAAGAGCCCTTTAGGTCGACAAAAATGGCTTTGTCGTGTGGACGGGTGCAGGGTTAAATCGATCTAACACTGCTAAGTTCGACCTAAACTGGTAGTGTAGACCAGGGCTGAGTGTCAGAACCTGGAGTCTAGTTCCTGTCTGCACTGAAGAAATTTGCAACAGTATCAAGACATCGATGTCATGGCATTGGCACAAACCTCTAACATAGAGGCACTGCACCGAGGCTTACCTTAGTGCTGTTTGAGCCAATAACATATTGGATTATACTGCACTGGTATCAACCCCACTTCGCCCTGGGGCAGCACAACCATGTTAAGGGTGTAGTTGCATCAGTGTGCTTACAGTGGGGCAAATTTCTCTAATGTGCACAGGGCCTGACTGCCATGATTGTCACAGGTGACAAGGCGTTGAAGGCACTGGGCGCTGCAGGGTGCTTTGTATCCTGGAAAAGCAGGCTGAAGGGGACCACAGCTGACTGCCAGAGGATCCAGGGTGGAGAGGGGAAAAGAGAGTGGTTAGAATCCAGATCTGAATTTTCAGATGAGGCCTGTCAAGTTCTCATAGGGTTTTTCCAGGAGGCAGGAGACAGTTATGAGCAAGTGTCTAGGTAACAATTATCATCTTATATGAGTTGCAATGCAGGTAGCAGAAAATGAATCCTTCCCTGCTTACAAAAATGAATGCTAATGCCATGGGTAGAATTTACATATAATCCAAATGATAAATCAGAGCTTCAAAGCTTGAACCTGGAGAACCCTGGGTTTCACGTATACAAAATAAATACAATTAACGTGAAACCAAATAGCTGCTCAGATTTCCTTTTAATATCCTTCCTCTCTCTCCCTGTTTGCCTTTGAACCGATACTTAAAAGGGTCCCCCCCAAAATGTTTGATTTATTCCCTCCTTAGAGAGACATAGTCACATGGGCTGCAAGAAACACAGGGTATGAAAACAGTGGGACCGCTTTAAAGAACAACCCCATGGTGGATGGTGAGAGAGGAGTCCCATGAAAGTAGGGTGACCAGACAGCAAGTGTGAAAAATCGGGATGGGGGTGGGGGAGGGACAGGGGGTAATAGGAGCCTATATAAGAAAAAGACCCCAAAATTGGGACTGTCCCTATAAAATTGGGACATCTTGTCACCCTACGCAAAAGCCACCTTTCCTACAGGAGCAGTGATGCAGGAGCAAAGCAGCGGCCCATGTTTGGGATGGGATATTGAGAAATGAGGCCATTGCCACCATGTTTAGAGTGATGTTTGAAATGTCTAGCTGGAAGGTCACCTTTGCAATGCAACGTTTCTTGACATGAATGTGGATGTTGGATGCCCCAGAGAAATAATGTATCAGGGATGACCCCACAGTGCTGTCCAAAATAGCACCTGGCTAGGACTTGAACTGCTATGGGCCTGCAAGGCTCAGAAAAAACTTGTCCTTGAGAGGTGTGTAAAAGAGCCTTGTGTGCATTTTTCATGGTGCCTAATAAGATTCATGATGTCCACAGTGGCTGATTATATAACCAAGCCTGCTACTTTCTCATCCTTTATGTTGTTCTCCCAAAGTTCAAGTGACAGGGCTCTGTGGTTTTGGTGCAGAAGGTCTCAGGTTCTATTTCCCACTCATGACTGTGGCATAAAAAGAAAAACCCTACAACTCCAGCCCAGAAGTTCTGTGGAACCCAGAAATACAGACAATATTGAAAGGGAGGTGCGGGTGAAGGATATTGGATGTCATTGACAAAGTGAAGAAGGAGAAACCCAACCATAGCAATGTACCGCATGATGCTGCTGGTGATTTTCAGTGATGAAAACTGGGATTTTTAGTGGAGTCTCTGGGGATTAGGCACCCAGTTTAATGGGAGTCAGATGCCTAATTCCATTTGTTCCTTTGAAAATCCCAGCATTTAATATTCCTCTGCACTTTTCCTAAGGGCTTCTCTAAACTAGCACTTTTGTCCATAGAACTTATGTTGCTCTGGGGTGTGAAAAAACCACCCCCCTGAGCGACATAAGTTACACCGACAGAAGCGCCAGTGTGGACAGCACTATGTCAGTGGGAGAGCTTCTCCTGTCAGCATAGCACGGCTACAAGAACGATCTTACAATGGCGCAGCTGCATTGGTACAGCTGTGCTGCTGTGAGCTTGCTACTGTAGACAAGCCCTAAGAGTAGGCACGTTAGCTGGCTAAATCCCAATCAAGATGGTCATACATTGCCTCCCTAGAACTTCTGAACCCAGCTGGTGGGTTCCTATAGGTGTGGTTCCACATTTCCTCCTCCCCAGCCTGCCCCAGTCCCTAGTAATGTGAAGTGCATCACCTGGAGCTCGGCTCAGGCGCTCCTCTGAGCCAGTCCCAGGCATCCTACCCCTGTTCCTTGCACAATGGAACCTCACCTGTTCTGCTGCAGGTAAAGTTCTCCACAGTGGCAGAGGAGTAGCAGGCTTGGCACCACAGTACAGACAGGGACCAAGCTGGAATGAGTTATAGAAATCCTGAAATCCTCTTAAATAAAGGACACCTAAAACCTGAATGGAAAATTAAGCAGTGAGCTGCTACAAGCCACTGTTGCTCTCCACAAACCCAGCTGTTACCCCCTTGTGACATGCAGTGGGAAATATAGCGTGTTAACTCGAGAATCCCTCCAATCAGGCAGCATCTGGGGAGTTCTAAAGCGTGCACCGGATAAAGGTGCCTCTTTCCAATCTCAGCCAGCATGCATCTGAGTCTGAGTGACGGGCAGGGAGGGTGAGAAGAAAACAGGCCTGATTTGGCAGGCTTGGAGAGCTGGAGACACCAACCCCCTTTCTGTGTGAGCTCAAAGCGTTTGCATAAAGGCATCTCCTAAAGGGGGCATTTGTTTGGTTTGGACTTCATTGAGTGAAAAGCTCTCAGCCCCATGAGTGCTTAGTTATTCTCTTGTCTAGTGGCTCCTCTACAGCTCCCACCAAATGGGAGGAGGCTTCCTATTTGTAAGAGTGGCCCTGCTTGTTCAAATTCTCTAGTGACTTAAGTTTATTGGTTTTTCCTGCGGTCCAGTCATTTGAATTGCAAACAACAACCGACTCCCCCCTCAGCCCCACCCCACCCCCAGCCTGAACAATGCATGGAGCCGAAATAAAACTAGGCAACGGGCACTCTTGAAATGGAGCATGATTTCTTTATGCATGAAAGGGGAGGGTGGAAGTTTGCTCCCTTCCGGTCTCGCTCATTGTTCCATGGGATGTCTATGAAAGAGGAGGGTGGGATGGAAGGGAGGGGAGTGAAGGAGGCCGACTCATGTATGATAATCAGAGATCCCTTTCGTTTCATTTATTTATTCCCCCTGCTTAAAAGTCACTCCTGAGAGGAGATTAATGCTGACAAATCTAGTAGGCAAGCTTGAGGAGCATGAGAGAGAGAGAGTGTGTGCGTGTGCACACGCACTGTGAAATAAACCTGTGCCTGAGATAAATTGCACTGTTGTCATACACTTGATGGAACAAATCCTGCCATGCAGATTGGATCAGATTCTGAGCCCAGGTTAAAAAAAAAAAAAGGGTAGCTATTGGAACTGATGGTGTTATGCTGGATATATGCTTTTGTGAATGACCTGAGAATATGATCCTCACAAAGGCTACCAAAAAAAAAAAAAAGACTTTCTGTCATTTACGGTCTGATTTCTTCTCTCTCACTCATTTTATATCCAGGTAGATGCACTGACCTGTGTGGAGTTTAATCCTGGCTTAAGCGGCTGGAAGAAAGAACAGAATCATCCCCTCAAGCTGCCCCATCACTGTTAGCCAATTAAAAGATTTGTTGTGAATCATATTAGCAACACACAACTCAGGATTCATTGTTTTAAAGTCATGGAAAGTTTCCCAAGTTGCACTTTTTACAGGTTTTGTTCTCGGGGGAAAACAAGCCAATTTCCTCTGCTAAAATGAGTGTTTGAGGGTAGCTAAAATGTGCATCTGGGTGTTTTAAATGCATGCCTGAGTCCACAGTTTGAGTGGATATGCTTTGCCATGTCTATTTGGCTGCTTATCCTCGCCACTACACCTTCCAAGAGGTTGTACTGATGAAACTGAAAGGAGAATCCTGGAGTGTAAATGTGCCCTTTGCTCAAAGCTTCATGCAAACAGTGGAATACAGAACATACTGGCTTCAGAGCAAATGTGGCTCTCCTATACAACACTGTCCATCCATTAGGTACCTCCAGGCAGGGACTTAGGGACGTGGTGTGCAGTGACTTGTGAAGGGGAATCAGGCTTCACTGACCCAGCACCCAATTAAACATACTATGAGGTCAGGCTAGTGGCCCCATGGAGAGTGCTCTGTATATTTCACATGACATTACTTGCCTCTGCGGTATTCTAGCAGTAATCCAGGAGGACCAGGGCTACGCACTGTCTATGGGTGGGTTAGCAGCTCTAGGCTTTTGCCTGTGTTTGTTTTCCAGATCTGGCATCACTTACAGATGATAATGATTTTGATTATCTCAATTTAGTCCCCGGCATGTCTCCTTCATGTTGTTTGACGTGAATTTTGCTGTGTTTGCTTCATAAAGACTCAGGGCTGGAATAACTGGAGGGTGGAGGGGGTTTGAGGATCTGGGGGCATTTGTGGCAGAACAGAGAGCAGGAAGCCTGCCCTATGCCTGACTCAATCCAGTGTTGTTTTGCGTTCAAAGTTGGACATTTTGGGCTGCAGTCATCCCTGGTGTAAATCATTTGGCCTGCACCTCATCTGAGCTCAGGCCTGTATCTTTGCTAATTAATACTGGGATGCCAGTGTTTTCTCAGCTACGAATAACAATGCTTCATCTTAATAGGAGACAAAGGGCTAGATTATGGCTGCACAAAGGGCGAGGAGTGTCTCCTGCGCAAGAGCAAGCCACAATGTGACTAGAGAATCCATGCCCTGTTCCTTCCAAGCACGCCTCCATATAGCCAATGAGGGGAGGCGTGAGGGCAAAGCCATGGCACTGCACTACTCATCCCCTGTGCACAGAGGAGGGAGTAAATTGCACTGCACTGTCATCCAGTGTGGTGCTGCCACAGAGCAATTCTCGCCCAGTCAGCGAAAATCCCTTTTGAGCATCCTGGCTCTGGCCCTGCAGCCTGCAACACACCTGAGGGTGCCAGCAGCACATTCATAGGATCATAGAATATTAGGGTTGGAAGGGACCTCAGGAGGCCATCTAGTCTAACCTCCTGCTCAAAGCAGGACCAATCCCCAGACAGATTTTTACCCCAGTTCCCTAAATGGCCCCCTTGAGGATTAAGCTCACAACCCTGGGTTTAGCAGGCCAATGCTCAAACCACTGAGCTATCCCTCCCCCACATTCCAGGCCTGAGAATGTGAAAGGCCAAATCTTACTCATTTACGGGGATCAAGTCGTGGCCAAACCTCCATTGTGCCAAGAGGACCTTTGCCATAGCAAAAGGCTAAGGACTTGGAGCTCAGTTTTGTCTTTGATCTGGCTCTCCCCTTCTGCATTCTGAGTTAGGCTTTTTGCCTTTTAGTGGAGGCAAGACTCATTTCCAGCCAAGCTTCCTGAATCCATTCGATATTTGTCTCTTTCTCCCGTAAATTTCAGAGCTGGCCTGCATTCTCGAGCACCAAAGCTAACACACTCAATCACACTAAACTTTATCTGCTTTACGGGGAGTTGCCGGATCCAAAGGCATATTGCTAACCCTTACTCTACAGGATGTAACCTAAGCAGAGATCAGATATGCTCGTTGTCTGGTGGATGAATTCCTATTTATCTGATCTTGACGCCTTGGCTTTATCTCCCCATGGGCTACTAGAATTGCTGGGAAAAGACAGTCCTGATCATTCCCCCCGAAGCCACAAATCACTGATTTAAAAACCTTCTGCTCAGTGGGGAGAAAATAAAGCAGGTTTTAGTTAGACAGAGAAGAAGGATCCATCAAGTGAATTGACCCTTATCTTAATAAGAGTCTAATGAATGGCCAAATGTAGCAAGTGGCAGAATGCTGCTCCTACTGGGGCATTTCTTTGCTGCAAACCTCGCTGGAGTCTAGTTTTGCCCCATGACTAGCAGCAGTGGTGCCACTGAAATGTTCTGAGAGAAGCTGTCTTGGTGGGATATTCAACACAATCAAGCCCCACAGGAGCTGCTGGAAATCTTGGGAGAAAGGTTGATGCTGTGAGGGATCCAGTCTAATTTCCACTGGTTCTAATGCAGGGGTACGCAACCTATGGCACGCGTGCCACCTTCAGCATGTGAGCTGATTTTCAGTGGCACTCACGCTGCCCGGGTCCTGGCCACCGGTCCAGGGTGCTCTGCATTTTAATTTAATTTTAAATGAAGCTTCTTAAACATTTTAAAAACCTTATTTACTTTACATACAACAATAGTTTAGTTATATATTATAGACTTATAGAAAGAGACCTTCTAGAAACGTTAACATGTATGACTGGCACACGAAACCTTAAATCAGAGTGAATAAATGAAGACTCGGCACAGCACTTCGGAAAGGTTGCCGACCCCTCTTCTAGTGGTTCTTCAGATACGCTTCAGAATCAGAAACAGGGCCTGATTTGCTGGTTTTTACAGACCCTAGCATAAGGTCCCAATACCATGAAGTCCATGGCAGAGAGAGAGGTTGTAACAGCAAAAGAGCCCACAACCAGCATGGTGCTGAGCTGACGTGATGATGACACAGATTGGGTGGTTCTAGCCAGGAAGAGGTGGGGAGCGTGGTTCTTTGAGTAGCTAGAGAATCTGCTGATTCCTCTCAGGAGCTGTATTGAAGATGCATGTATGGAACAACAACCTGAAACCCAAACTGTCCCCTTTTGGGTAGGAAAACTTGAGGGAGTCAGTAGCGGTAGCGGGGGGAGGCAAGGCTAAATGAAAGCAACCTGGGCCTTTACAGACATGTTGTGGCCCCACCTCCCCTTGGGGTGAGAGCAGGTTTCAGAGTTAAGATGAATGAGGCAATTGACACCCCTTGGAGCTATTGTTTCAGGCACTCTGCAAACTCAGGCAGACACTAGTTACAATTGGTTCATGTTTTCAAGCTTTTCTTTGCATCTGTGAGAGCTAGAAACATTTTTTTAAAGAAGAGCTGAGCTTCTGATCTTATCACATGTCTCCAGGAGCTGGGTCTCTGTGCACAGGCCTATAGTGTGTATACTAGCCCTGGGGTTGGTCTCTTGCTTTTCCAATGCCTATTATGATTATAACTGTACTGATGGTGCAGATCTCATATCATGGCTGTGGCTCCGTCAAAGAGAAGCACCCTCATTTAATTCAATTAATTTTGAAGCTGTTTTCCTCCTCCTCTTGGGTCCAGTCCTGCCCCCTTTGAAGTCAATAGCAGTTTTGCATTTGCCTTCAGTTGGAGCCGGTTTGAGCATGCCCTTTGCAATGGAGGATTTTACAGTGTATTTCAAATAGGCATGTACAACCTCACTCCAAGGGACCAGATCCGGCTCCAGTTGCAGTTCTGGCAAAACTCCCATTGATTTCAGCTGGATCGGGCTCTTCTTAATCTGTGGAAATTTTCCTCACTGAAATTGTCATTCAGGCCCGCGAGGTTTGGGAGACTTAATGAACTAAAGTTTGTAAAGTACTTTAAGATCCTCAGACGGAAGGTGCTTTATAAGTTAAAAGTATTGTTGTTTTGTAGGCACTTTCCAGCTTACAATATTGCAGTGAAATGTACCTTCACCCTCTGTGGATTTTCAGCATTTGTTTCTGGGTTTCTTTAAGACAATGAAAGACCCAGACAATTAACAAGAATAATACTTTGCACCATTCATCTCATCCCAAAGCAGTTGACAAACATGAAGGATCCAATTCAGAGACCCTTGGACTCTGCCTTCACTAGAAATGCTGCTGTGGCACAGCTGTAAGGCTTCAGTGTAGCCCCTCACAACAGTGATGGAAAGATTCTCCGATCACTATAATTAATCCACCTCAATAGTTAGGCAGACAGAAGAATTCTTCTGTCAACCAAACACTATTTACACCAGGGGTTAGGTGGGCTTACCTATGTCGCTCAGGCATGGTGATCCAACTTTTTTGTGTAGACCTGGCCTTATTTATTTTAATGTATAGTACTTTAGGTCTTGATCGTGCAAGGTTCCATGCACTCTGGCCTTGGTCCAGCAAAGGACTCAGGTACTACATCTTTCATGGGTGTGGATTTTTCACTCGCCTGAGCATCATAGCTGTTTTGGTTTAACTTGTTAGTGTATACCTCACCAGGGTGTCCATGTGTAGACAAGCCCAATGAGACCACATGTACTTAAAGTTAAGTTAGAATTATTAAGGTATGCCAACTTCTTGAACAGAACTGTGTCTGTTTTCAGGACTTAGGGCTTGTCTACACTACCCACCGAATCGGCAGGCAGTGATCGATCCAGCGGGGGTGTGTGATCGATTTATCACGTCTAGATGCGATAAATCGACCACTGAGCACTCTTCCGCTGCGGTAAGTAGATCTAAGTACGTCGACTTCAGCTACACTATTCATGTAGCTGAACGTGCGTATCTTAGATTGACCCTGCATGGTAGTGTAGACAAGCCCTTAGCATGAAAAACATGCAGGTCTCCACATTTCAATGCATTTCCAATGCAGAGAGAGAGTGAGATATTTTGTCAACCTTTGGTTTAAAGCAAAATTTACAAAGTTACATGGAACGATGACAGTTTTGATGTGAAATTCCACAAAATGAAAGTGATGCACAGCGCCTGATCCCTTGCTCAAACTATTAGACTGTACTCCTACAAGGTGACCCTACAGAAGTCCCTGTTGTGCATTATGCATTTTGGATTGGTGTAAAACCTCTGTCCTGCTCTTCCTGCTGAAGTTGTTTAGGATTACATTGTGTACAAAAACAGCAGCCCTCTTTGTCTAATATGATAGGATATGATGGGTAAGACACTTGGAAATGAATATGTAAATAGTTATATGATCTCCAAGGAATCATTGCATTGTTGTAAAATAGTCTCACCAGGAAAGCACAGAAACATGACAAGATGCATTATGCTTTGGGGATAGACAAGCAGCCCTAGATAAACATCTGAACTATTTTAGACGTCGTCAGGATTTGATTTGTGGAATTAATATAGAAATGCTGCTCTGTTACAACTGTTATTTAGTGTGACACTGCACAGCTTCATGCTAACTCGCCAGCATAGGAAGAGGCATTTTGGTTTATCTGATTGGATAGAGAAAACTCACAGCCTTAGCCTCCAGCAACCGTCAAGAGTTAACAAGCTCCACATTTGATTGATAAGCATTGTAATCCTCCAGAGCTTGGAATACTGGAGTTTGGTCATACTGCAAAGCACTTTCTCCTGGGGAGGGGCAAACTGAACTGACAAAATAAGAACTGACTTGTGCCTTTGCCCCAAACTCAAACAGAATCTGACGCCAAACCTTTATTTTGAGGTTGAAAAAAGATGATTTCTTGACTTTTTGTTTCATTTTTCTGTTATGTTCATAGTCTCTGCACTGGGGCAAGTCCTGATTTCAGTGGGGAGTTTACCTACGTATGGACTGAATAAAAACCAAAACCTGAATAGGCAGTTGGCCCTAAGGATGGACAGCAGACCTCTACAGGTTCAGCATTTGGGTTTGGTACGTTAAACACCTACAAGTTTGGATGCTTCTGTGTCTGTCTGTTCTTCCTTCTAGCTACAGTGTCTGCCTGTCTGTCCATCCATCCTTTTAACTGCAGTGTTTGCCTCTCTGTCTAGGCTTTTATAGCTCATTTGTCACCAGAGCATCTGAGAACCTCACAGCTTTAACCCGCCCACATCCCCTCTCCCCCCACTCCACACACACTTAGCATCACAGAGTTAGTTATAGCCTATCCCTACAAATTTATTCAGCCTGCAGAATTTGACTGGATATCTTTGGGGAACAGTTGTTCTCACGAGTATCTTACTCAGTGTTCGAGTGGCACCAGAGCCCCTGCTCCCGATGGAAAGCCCTGGTGCTGCATGGCACCTCCCCTCCTGGGCTACGGGGCTCAGGAAAGTGCCAGCGTCTCTCCTCCCAGTCCGCAGCACCAGAATTCCGGCAGGGGCTCCCCTCTTGGGTGGGGATGTGGGGTCCCCAGCCCTTTACCTATTAGGTTGGTGCTGCCTGCCCTGCTGTCTTGGGCACGGCCAGGAAGGGAAGCAGTGGCTGCTGGGTTTCCACCCAGAGCCATCCAAAGTGAGGGCCTGGCTCCCCTCCTTCATTGTGCCTCTGGTCCTGCTTCCCCTATGGTCAGTGCCACTGGCACCCCTGGGGGGAGTCCTTTTCTGCTGCATTGGCTGAACTGTCCTGGCAGGAGTGTAGTGATAACACTCACCCTCATCTTTGCTGCCCCTGAGTGAGTGGACCCAAACTGGTGTCAGCAGGGCTCCAGGGGGGAAGTGAGCTCCAGCACTTCTCTTTTTAGGACTCAGACACTGGTCACCTCATGTCCTACCTCGGCTAGAACCTAGAATTATGTAAATGGGAGAGACTTTAAAAAGTGAAGCAAATATTTCAGAATCTTAACACAGCTCTAGGACAGCTTCAGTGCCGGATATAGATTCAGGGTGGATTTTGTGAATTGTTTTTCCTTCCTTGCTGCATATTTCCTGGTCAAGAGAAGTAGCAGAAGTACAGTAGGGAGGTAGCTTGGTCTCATTGATAGGAAACGATGCTGTGCTTGGGTACAAATGATGTCATGCTTATGCGCAAAGAGGTGAAAATTTTGTTATTCTGGTCTGGGTATTTGTTTTATGGCCAATGATGATTTATTTCCAAGGCTAGTCTAGCTCAGGTGCTGTCTATCTGCAATGCTCCATTTTCTAGGAGAAATAAAATGAATAAACCATGCGAACCGACAAATTGCTGGGTGGAGGACAAAAATGGCAACCTGCATTGGGCCTCCCCAGTACCCGGTCTGAACTTAAGAGGGTCGGGAGGGCAGAGATTGGGAAAGTCGCTCATAGGCCAGTAAATGCTTTTATTGGTGCCACTTCGGTCTGAAAGAGACACGCTATTTTCTTAAACAATCTCCAGCCCGCGTTCAGCCCCAGCCAGTGATTTGGGGACAAAATCAGGTTTTACAGGGAGCACATTCTTTGGCAGTGCTCTCTCTCGCGCGCTCTCTTGCTCATTCACTCTGTTCTTTTATTTCGTTTCCCCTTCAAAAGGCCAAGTTGTTCCTTTGGAGCCCTTTTGAGGGGAGAGAACCATGGCGGAATTCCTGTGTTGGCATGGCTGATGTTAATGGGTAACACTGGGGGCAAAGGTCCCTTCAAGCCCCCACATCTGCAGCTTTGTACAGGCCTCACCTCCGAAAACGCCTCAAAGCGGGTAGCCAGGCAGGGCCTAATGTGCATTAGCAAGACAAAGGCCCAGGGAGGGGAGGAAAGGGGGATGAGCTTTAATTTAGTGAAGATTTATTAGGCCTCATGAAATCGGCCTGAACCACCCATTTTCTATATCATCTGCCTACATCTAAAGGGGGCGGCTTTGTTGTGGGGAGATGGTCATTTAGAATTATCCAGCAACAAATCTCGCCGGCATAAAAGGGACATGGACAGAAGCAGGACGTAGCGGAGAGTTCACGCTCTGTACACAGAGCCCCAAATCTGGAAATATGGAAATGTGGGAATGCCATTCAGGCCTCGAGCCTGCCGTTCCCTTCCACTTTTGTTTGGGGGATGCCGGCTGATGTGTGTTCTTTCTCCTAAGCCTTGTTTACTCAAGCAGATGAATGAGGGTTTGGGGGGTGGGGGAGGGGATGAGACAACACAGAGGTACTGAAATCACGTGAAGATTTTGAGTGTGGGGGAATGATTTGGGGGAAATTAATAATGATTAGAGGTTTTTTTAATAATACCTTTTTCCACTCAAATATTTGTGCCTTGTTTGCGACAAACATAAGCTTGAATGTAGGGGTGCCATACAGCATGTCCAACGCAGCCTTAATGGCAGAGTTGTTTGAATAAGTCTTCTTAGAGCCATCCACTCCCCATGCTGCCAGCTCTCATGACATTATCATGAGTCTTGTGATATTTTTTCTTAAAGCCCCAGCTGCTGGAATCAAGTTATTACCTGAGAATTTCATCTTCCATTAAAAATTAAAAGCAAATTTCTAGCCCTCATGGTTGCGGAGAAAAGCATGAAATGGTGAACCCTAAACACTCCAACACCAGAAGGCAAATAAAGAGAAACCAACATTTATTATTATTATTATTTATTTATTTTAATCTCATGATTTTTTAAGCCAATCTCAGGATTTTGGGGGAGCTGACATATGATTTTTGAATATTTGCACTTGGAGATACCACACTGTGATGTCATAACTTGTTTCTTTTTTCCTGTTTATCTAATACTCTCATTATTAAAAAAGCCTTTGACTCTGGGAAATGCCTTATTATTTAAGCAAAGCCAGTCTTTCAGATTGCCCAGCCGCACAGCAGTAATAGGCTTGGTTATTTCATTATTGGCTACTAGCTTGGCCTGAAAAACGAGTGCTCTCACTTACACCACAATGCCAGATGAGATACACTATTCTAAAATAAGTACAAGCGAAGTCACAATTAAGCCCCAGGCCAAAATAGCCCAATGATGTTGGGAATCTCTATTTTGGGTTGCCCGACTTTAGACACATTGGGTCCTGCATTTCAGAAGTGCTGAGCATGCACAGCACCAGTTGAAGTCAACAGGTGCTCAACCTCTCTGCAAATCACACCCTCTGGTTAAATAGCAGGAAACATTTCCTAGCGGAGAAATGGTGGAGGCCCCATCACTTGACTGGTGAGAACACTGACGGATATGCAGGAGGGAACCATCCTGCATAGGCCGTAGAGAAATGAACTGGAGGACCTGATAGATCTTTTCTATCTGTAATTCCTTGGATTCTGTGAAGTCTATATTGGATGGGAACCTCTGGTAAATAGCCTTGTGCTGGAGCTCAGCTCACTGTAGCAGGTGCTTCTGTTCAGTGACAGCAGTTAATCTGTAGAGGAGGACATAAAAGCAGGGCTGGCTCCAGGGTTTTTGCCACCTTAAGCGGCGGGGGAAAAAAAATGGTATGTGCTCAGCTCTAGGAGCGCCTGGGCCTAGTCCAGGTGTGTCATTTGTGCAAAGGTCTCCGAGAAAGGTAGGGAAGAAGTGAAAAGGAAACGGAAATGTTGGAAAGTAAAATTTCCTGAGAAGAGAAGCCACATGGAGCTGGCAAGCAATGGTTTGAAAGCATCAGTCAGAGAGTCTGTTTGCATGGATTTAATCATCTTTTTGCTTTGCGCGCTGTAAAGTCGCATCAGCCCACATCTGTCATTAATGAGATCCCTTTATGGCGTGAAGGTACAGTCACCCGCTAATGCAAATTAAGCCACAGTTGTCTTCTCTGTAATTCTCTAAAGTAGCCAATCCCACTTCCTTGCTGAGCAAACTCCCCGCTCTATTCCCCTGGAGGGCTGTTACACGCTATGTGCTTTGTCTCTTTCTTCTAGCTTTCCTGAGTATTCGGTTATTAAAGGGATCTTTCTTCTTTCATGCAAGCAAATAAGGGCCAGATTTGGAGGACACACATGAAAAAGATGCATTCTGCTGGCAGTCTTCAAAGCCATCTTCAGACATTAGCCAAGTTACCAGAGGCTTTTTCCCCTTCATTTCAGAGCTGGAAAACAAATTCTAGCTCCCTTATAATCTAAAGAGGCACTGGGGCAGGGTTCAGCTCTCACACTGGTGTAAATCAGGAGGCTCGAAATGAAGTGCACGAAGTTACAATGGTGTAAAATGGGTGTCAGAGGAGGACCAGGACCAGCGTGTGTTACAATGAAGTCCGTGTCACTGATGGACTTAAGTTAAAAGTATCTTTATTGCACCTCATTCTGTCTCACAGGATGGGTCCCTAGTGTGAAAGCTTCAGCAAGGATCCCCTTTTTTTTAAAACACACCTCTTTCAAAAGGAAATATTAAAAGCAAAATATTATTGTTACAAGCAAACTTGATGGTTATTTGCATTTAGTTATGGAACAAGAGTAGTGCAGTTTTCTATTCAAATTCTTCGGGCTTCTGGCAGAGTGCCAACATGGCTCACAACGCCGCAGAGTTGCTTCCCGTGTATGGACAGCATCGATCAATGGTTCTTTTATAGCCCAAATCCCTGTTGGCGCAAACAAAGTTCAAAATACTGTCACAGTAAAACTACACGGTGTAACAGAGGGTGTTGAGGTGAAGTTTGGGCTCCACCAGGACTCAGCACGTAGCCTGTTACTAGTCAGAATTGGCATAGACTACTGGTGCCTCCCCGGAGTGGAGGGGCACAATCTAAAGGGGAGGACACGTGACCGCCCCATGTGTCTCCCTTGCCCAGTGACCCCTCTCCGCGTCCCTGCGCCCAGCCTGGGGCCACCATGCTCTCCCCGCCTCACCTTACCTGTGGGGAGGGGGGCAGTTCTGTCTTTCTCTCCCTGTGCCACCTCCGGCATGTTTGGCCACTCTCCCTGGTAGCCGGGTGGGGAGCGATGGTCCACTCCCTGCCCAGGCTTGGCTGCCAGGGACAGGGGCCCAGCACGCCAGATGATGGTCCAGTCCAGTGATGGACTTTATAAGTAATCAGATCCAAATGGAAGGTGGTACAAAGTTGATCTGTGCATATGATATTGTGTAATTGCTGATAGTGAGGAAGATTTGGTCCAGGCGATTGCCTGCAATAGGGAACTAACAAACTATGGCCTCAAAATGAAAAAAAAAAAGTCTGAAGTCACATGGTGTGGCTCACGCAGAACCAGCACAGATGAATATCAACCTCAAGGGCCAGCGCCTAAATCAAGTTTCTGCTTTTAAGTACCTTGGGGGCTGGTTAACAGCAAATGGAGAAATCAAGAGAGAACTGGAAGCAACCCTGCTGGGAGCGGGGGAAATCTGGCATAAGATAGTGGAGTAATTTTTGATAAACGGATACCCAGACTACCAAAGAGACGACTACACAAAATCATGATACGATCAGGTCTTCTGTATGGATCAGAGACATGGGCAACCAAAGAGAAGCACTTAAGACAACTTGAAACTTTGGAAATGAGATGTTTGAGGGCAGTGACAGAGGTGACGCTGCTGGACCACATGCAGAATGATGTCATCAGCAGTGAGACCATGGTCGGCAGTATCAAAGAGAAGCTGCAAGAGAGGAGGCTGAGATGGTACCGGTGTATATGAAGGATGGATGAAGTGAATCCTGTGAGGGAGACAAGAGTTCAAGGGCCAAGAACATGAGGACGGCTAAGAAAATGGTGGCTAGACTGCATGTGGGAGATTCAGTGGATATGGAGCGAATGATGGATTGACAAGCCTGGAAAAGACTGATTCAGAAACCCAACCCCAGCTAGCTGGGAAAGGGGGAAGTAACACACACAAATGTGAGACTAGGACTATTTACACAAACCGGGTCTCATCAATGTAAAGGCTGCTTGGTTGGACCCTCAAGGGTTTGAATGGATCAGAACCTTAATTAGTAACAAGCCAGTACTGAGAGCGTGCGGAGTCGGTCGACACTACACCCAGCTCATGAGACAGCTCATGGTGTCCGACACCATCAGGTTGTCCAGAGACATCTATACGGAACACATCACGGGACATTGTCAATTCTACATTGACATGCATCCGACGAATTGGGTATTCACCCACGAAAGCTCATGCTCCAAAACTTCTGTTAGTCTATAAGGTGCCACAAGACTCTTTGCTGCTAATACTACACTGAGTAATCGAGACCGCCGACCAGGGAAATAACACACTTCCTTCCCTGACGAACCAAGGGACACACCCCACCCATGTACTTATTCGCTACACTGATACTGACTTGGACTCTTAATACGTTCCTTGTGTGGCGTACCCAAGCCCACTTATCCACTGATGCTTTAAAAACTCCTGCACCCCAATCTGGGTCTATGGTGGTTACATGATATGTATGTATCTCGTGATCCTTGTAAGCGATACCTGTAATCCCTCATAACTCAACCCTGACCCCAGATGTACAAGACCTTCCCTCTTAACTCGTGTATATTTAATTTTAAACATTAACTTTAATACAATTTTTAAATCTCTTTGCTTCCCAGCTAGCTGCCTTATTCTGATTTTCCTGCTCCGGTGAGGGGGCTGCTCATGCTTCTCAGAGGGTTCTATTGACAGGGAAATGCCTTGGGAAATAGCTTCCCAAACATTGACTCAGTGTGGATTTGGGTTTAGAAAGATATTCCTCCACCCTCAGAGCAAGAGGAAGGATGAATGGCCAACAGAAAAGAGACAGGAATGATCAGAGTGAGCAAACATGTCACCTTTGGAAAGCAGTCAAAACAAGCTGAAAATGCATTTTAGATAGAGAGCTGAGCATGAGGCATCCAGAGAAGTCAAAATAGACTGCTCAAGTACTTCACTTCAAAGCCTTCAACACCTTCCATTCCCAAGCATCCCAGGAATGCCATTGCTCTTCAAAGGTGGGAGGGAGCAATTGCTGTGTGTCCTGCATTTATCTCCTTTGTACCAAGAAGGCTTAGGAAAGCCTTTTACAGAACACTCAGTGTGCTCCCTCCCCTATGAGGCTGATAGATCTGAATTCTCTAACTTCCGTCTGAATTTTCATGTTTGGGGGCTGATTTTGATCTCACACTAGGTTTACACTAGGGTAACAACAGTGGAGTTAATCCTGGTTTACACTAGGTAGTTGGGAGAAAAACAATACTCATTGGACTGCCATGGAATTGCTCCTAATTCAGGCTAAATGAGATCAGAATCAGACCCATAAGGTTTGTCTATACTATGAAAGTTACCTGTTGCTGACAGTGGGTTTCAGCAAGCGCAGCTGAATCTGCACTCAATGCAGTTCAACCACAAGTGTACACCAGTTCCGCCCCAGTTCATTTATGTGCATTGCTGATGCCGACTGTCAGCAGCAGGTAATTCCTGTGCAATAACCAGGGTGCTGGAGTCTGTCTCCTCTCTTCCCAACACAGATGCACATTCACACTTTTGGTTTGCTCCAAACAAAAGGATTGAGTTGAAAATAATCAATTTGCTTATTAGTCAATACATTGGTTATTTTCTCAGGGGACAATAATAATTTGCATGTCTGTACTTTCTTTCACCTGAGGGTCTCAGAGCATGTTGAAAACATGAATTAAACTTCACATCACTCTAGTGAGGTAGATTATTAATCCAGGTTATAGATGAAGAAGCTGAAACGCAGAGGCCTACATTTCCAAACATGACTTGTGATTTTGGGTGGCCAGTTTGGGATGCCTTAGAGGGGGCTGATTTGCAGCGGGTGGGGGCTCCACACTTCCTGCAAATCAGGCCCCTTGAAAGTGTTTCAAGTTGGGCCCCCAGAATTACTAGTCATTTTTGAAAATTTCGGGTGGGGAGGGTTAAGTGACTTGCCTAAGGTGTGGCAATCTCAGGAACAGAACCCAAGAGTCCTGGCAACCATTCCCTAAATCCCTGCACTAGGAACTGCCTGCGAAGTCTGTGTTGAATGAAGCCGAGATTTTTGTTAGGCTTTTCCCCAGAACAGCCCATTAGTGCTGCAGTAACACTAAGCAGGATGTGCAGTGACCAGCTGCTGAACTTCAGTGACCGGGAAATCAACACGCACTCTGGCTTCAATTTACTGTGGCCCCATCAGTATGGGGCAGAGCAGGACAGCAAGGCCTGTGACAGCTGCAGTACAGCTGAGAGGGTGCAACAAGGAAGTCACTAAAATATTTGTGTATCCTTTTAAGTCAAGGGCCAGATGCATCACTGGTGAGAAAAGGACAAACGACCACACTGGCAAAGCGCACACATTTCCCCTTTTGTTAACATAGTGCATTTCAGAGGACACGGACTATTTTAACGCAGGAAAACCAAAGCCTCAAAGATAGCGGTTTGTTTATACAATACCAGAGAACTCGAAGGGATGATGAGAGTGGTTATAACAATGACTCACGTTTTATAGAGAGCCTTTCTTCCAGAAAGATCCCAGTGTTTTACAGCAGTCGCTTTACCCACCTCTGGGCTGAACATCTACATCTGTTTAAAAGCAACAGCCCAGTGCAGGCTAGGGCAGAAAGGCCTTGTCTCGCCTAGCACTCGTTTCCAAATCTCCCATCATTTCACCAGGGCGGCTCCGCAAGTGGCAGCCCCAGTGAGACTGATGGTGCAGCCGGGCAGCCAGCTGCTGCCTGTGTTCTGACCTAGACCTGCTCTGAGAAGGTTTCAGCCTGGTGGTTAAAATGCCAGTGGCTGGTCTGTATTCTCACCCCTGCGTGGGGCAGCTGCCATTGATATTGTGGGGGAAATGGCTGGAGAGCTCAGAGGGTCACTATCATGCTGTCCCAGCCACTAAAGCAGGGGTCCTCAACGTGGTGCATCTAAATGCACCCGCGTCCTGGCCAGCGGTGGAGCATCCGCCGAAATGCCACCAAATTTCTGCGGCGTTTCGGCGGCAACACCTCTCGATGGTGTCGCTTGTCGGCGGCAAGTGGTGTCATCAAAAGGCGTCGCCGCTGAAACGCCGCAGAAATTCGGTGGCGACGCCTCTCGATGACACCACTTGCCGCAGACAAGCGACGTCATCGAGAGGCATCGCCGCCAAAACGCCACAGAAATTCGGCGGCATTTCGGCGGATGCTCCACTGCCGCCACAGTCCTTCGTCTGGAGCCCACCAGATGAAAAGGTTGGGTACCACTGCACTAAAGGGTTATGAGGGAGACTCTCCAGCTCCCCAGCTGGGGCTGATCATGACCCACTGCAGCAGCCGGAGAGATAAAAGGGCTGCAGGTCAGAAGGGAGGGTGAGGAACCACTGAAAGTAGAGTCCCGGGAATCTGCTCAGGTAGATCCAGAAGAAGAGGATCACAGAAAGTGAGTCTGAGCAACAGCCTACTAGAGAGGTGCAGTAGGTAGCAATAAGCCTAGGGACTGGGAGAAACTGCCTCCATCTGCTTTGTGCAGTGTCCCGGGACTGGAGCCTAGAGAAGTGAATGGGGCAGGGTTCCCTTACCAACCCTGGCCCCGCAGACCCTATAGAGCAAAGAGGGCTAAATCTCAAGATGCTGCAGACTGCTGGCCGTTCACTAGGTTTACCAGCCTTCTGACTCACTAGACTCTTTACTCCTCAAGAGGGGAGAGGCTATTCATGACCTGGCTAGAGGGTTGGTGTCGGCATGAGGAACTGCCAGACACAGAGCTACATAGTGATTGGCTGAACAAAAAGGGGAAACTGAGGCAGACTTGCCGTACTACCCGCTCAATTGCAGCAAGTGCCAGTGGTGAAAGCAGACCTGGACAGTCGCCCTCTTCGTGGCCATGCATGACTTAGTGAATGCTGCTCAGAACGGAGAGCTGCCTGCTGCACCCAGCAGCGGGCTCTGGTTGGCACACTGTTCAGGGGATGCAGCGTTACGAATAAAAGAGTGGATTTGTTTAACACAAGCTCTCCTTGTGTTAGCTTGGAGAACAGCACGACTCCCGCCCCTGCTGCCACGCAGCACCAGTGTTAGCAAAATGGTGGGAGAGACAGAAAATGACTCGGCCAGTGCGGGCACAGCGATAGCAAGGAGGAGGGTTACAATTCAACCGACACCAGATAGGAAATTTGAAGTGTTCGAGGCTGAATGGAATTGCTTGTGTTGGAATATGCCCAGCACTCTGGGGTTAACACCGCTACTCCTCTGAAAGGTGCTGTAGGATCTTTAATATTGCTAAGGGTTCCGGATCAGGTTTTACATCCCATCCATGAAATGGATTTCAAAAATACACCAGCTACTGTTGCCACTGCTGCTGGGAGCTCCCATTTGGCAGAGAACTGACAGGCTGGGCATGGAGTTGGCCTGGGGGAACATTTTCCGAAGGGCCTTAGTTGTCTTAGCACCTAACGTCTCATTTTCAAAAGTATGTAGGCACTTAGGAGCCTACATCTCACTGAAAGTCAGTGGGACTTGGCTTCTAAGTCACTTAGGTGCTCTTGGCAATTGTGCCCCTGGTCACTTAGGAGATACTTGGTTTCTGTGGGGTTCACTACTTTGCATGACAGTGGAGCAGGGAAGTCAAGCTGGATGAGTTACACTGGCAAGAACAGACACAAGGTGGGGAGGTAATATCTGTTATTGGACCAACTTCTGTCGGTGAGAGAGACAAGCTCTCGAGCCCCATGGAGCTCTTCTTCAGGTCTGTGAAAGGCACTCCCAGCATCACAGCTAAATGCCAGGTGGAACAGATTGTTTAACATAAGCAGTTAGCACATATTGTAAGGGACCATTCAAGGTAGAGTGGCCCGTTAACACCTCTGCGGTCATAGGATAAAGAGGGGGTTAGTGGGTTACGGATTGTTTTAATAAACCATAAATCCAGTGTCTCTGTTCGGGCCATGTTTTTCAGTATCTAGCAGGGTCATGAATTACAGCTTCCAGGCTTGTCTTTTGAAAGTGCTGTGCAGGTTTCCTTTGAGGCTGAGGACTGAGAGGTCAGACATAGAGTGATCTCTTTGTGAAAAGTGTTCACCTGCAGGTGATAGATAACAGGGTGTCTTTGTCTTTTTGTCATTTTCCTGTGTGAGTTCATTTGCGAGCCTAGTGGCTGGCTGGTTTCACCCACGTAATTGTTGCAGCATTTCGTGCTCAGAAGAGAAAGTCTTGAAAGGTGTGTTGTGGGGGACGTTGATCATTGTAGCAGTGCGGATATGGCTGCAGGTTTTACATCTGTTCTGTTAGAGTCTGATGCTGCCATGAGTTGGTGGGTCCTTATCTGATGGGAGCTTGCTTCGGATGATGAGCTTGGAGAGATTCGGGGGTTGTTTGAAGGCCAGGAGTGGGGGTTCAGGAAAGATTTCTTTAATGGATTTTTCAGCTAAACATGCTTAAATATTTTGCTGGATCAGGACTGCAACTTGCAGGGTTGAGTCCTCAGTACATACATGGGGAAACTTTAATAATGGGCTTTTAACGGGGCGGCTTGCCTGTGGGCTGGAGGGCCTGGGGCTAAGCCAGACCAGAATGAGCCCCACCTGAGCAGGATCAGGTGACTTCCCCTATGAAGAGTCGCTGCAAGCTGCTGCGGGGAGGGGGTGAAGATGCTCAGGGAGAATAGAGCAGGGGGAAGGTCCCAGAGTCCGGGCTCTAACCTGAGCCTGCATGTCTACATAGCAATTTGGAGCCCCTCGAGCAGGCCCGGGCCAGGCAGGTCTTTTATTTCAGTATAGACCTCCCTTAAGGCTCCAGCTATGAAGGGCTAGGAGTAGCCTGCGAATGCAGGAGAGACACTGAGCAGCAAGGGCAAGAGTCTAAAAACTCTCCAGGCTGCAGGGAGGCCTATAAGAAGGAAGAGAAATGCTTGTTTGTGGACCTTTAATTTGGGGCTTTGAGTTTCATTTTGAGTTTCATTTATTTTCTGTGAATAATCTCAGAGCCCGGAGAGGGTATTTCCACATCCGAAGAGCACACGGAGTCTGTGTAAGGAGCCTCTCAAGGGAGAAATTATAAGCAGGGCACCGCAGAGAGACACCTGGCCACACAGGGGCTCACAGGAGGCAGCCTGCCCTGTTTACAGGACTCTTCAATCTAGCAAAGGTCTAACAGGAGTCAGTGGCTGGATGTTGAAGCTAGACAAATTCCGGCTGGAAGTAAGGTGTAAATTTTTAACAGTGAGAGTCGTTAACCACTGGAACAACTGACCCAGGAGTGGTGGATTCTCCATCACGGACAGCTTGCAAATAAAGATTAGATGTCTGCCTGAAAGATCTGCTCTAGGAATTACTTGGGGGCAGTTCTCTGGCCTGTGATATGCACTAGGTCAGATGCAGTGATCACAGTGGTCCCTTCTGGCCTTGGAATGAGCCTCTGACTGATCCTGCAAGATGCTGAGCTCTTCTAACGAGTGCTGAGCCCTCTCGACTCGCAGTGACTTTGCTGGAGGTGAGGGTGCGCGGCCCCGCTCAGAAATACTGAACATCTTGCAGGCTTCAGTCTCGGAGACCCGTGTGGAGAAAGAAGCAGCTCTGAAGAGCTAGCTGAGCAAAGCCTTGTATCTGCTCTGTGCCAGTCCCAGGTTGGTACGTCCACCCACAGAGCCTGCGGGACTAAGGCTGCTGCCCTTGGTCATGTAGCATTTTGCATGATAAGACCTGGGTGTTGCTTATAATGGAGCTCAGCATAATTGATGGGCGCTGTCAGCAGTGGTACAGTTACAGAAACTGCCTTACAGGGGAGATTTACTGTCTCTGGAAAGAAGCCCAAACTCAAAAGCCTATAATTGTTTTAATAGCAAATTAGAGCAATGTAGGATGTGTTCCTCTGGTAGGGCCTCCTGTGTCACTGCCCTGGGCAACAATACAGACTAGCATGGAGATAGCCGAGATCTCACTACCCAGACAGCTTTGCAACAGCCTTTATTAATGATCCGTCAGTAATATATGATGACACCCAGCAGCAGAAGAATAGTCAAGGGTTACACAAGTGCTGCCCGTCTTCCTTGGCCTCAGTCTAGTTAGTGAGGTGTGGGCCTGATGCAGAGGTTATTGGGTGAAATCCAGTGACTGTGTTATGCGGCAGGTAATTGTATTGGTCCCTCACTTCTGGCCTTAACATCCATGAGTCTGAGCTTCACTTCATGGGTCTGATCTTGCTTCTATGGAAGTCCATGGGAGTGGCAGGTGAGCAGTACTTCTTAATATTGGGCCAGTTATGTAGGCTCCTAGCAGGGGCGGCTCTAGGTATTTTGCCGCCCCAAGCACGGCACTGCCTTCGGCGGCTTGCCTGCGGGAGGTCCCCGGTCCTGCGGATTCGGCGGCAGCCTGTGGGAGGTCTGCCGAAGCCGTGGGACCAGCGGACCCTCCGCAGGCATGCCGCCGAAGGCACCCTGCCTGCCGCCCTCGCAGCGACCGGCAGAGCGCCCCCTGCGGCTTGCCGCCCCAGGCACGTGCTTGGCGTGCTGGTGCCTGGAGCCGCCCCTGGCTCCTAGAGGTGGGTTTAGATGGTTAATGTTAGGGAATCCAGTTTGAAAATATTTCTCCACGGCTCCTCTGTACAATGGAGACAGTGCTGCTAGCAAGGACGCCGGAACAGGGGGTCCAAGGGGCCATGGCCCATTCACTTTTTACTGGCTGTAAGGGCGAGCAACAGGGGGAGGAGGTGGAGAGGAGAGAGCGGGGGATGGGACCTTTGGGGGAAGGGGCAGTGCAAGGGAGGGCCTCGGGGAAAGGGTGGTGTGAGGGTGAAGCCTTGGGGGAGGGGAATGGGGCCATGGTTCAGGTGCCAGTTCCTTCCCCCCACCCCACACACACTTTTAGGGAGCTTTTGTCACTGCTGACTGCTAGCCTACATCACAGGGGGGTTGTGATGCCTAAGTGATGTTGGTAAAGGACTTTTGAATTCATCAGATTAAAAGCGCTGCCTAAAGGCAAAGTATTCCTATTAGCTGCATGTGAGTGGGCCAGTTCCCTAGCTGGTGCAAATCACTGGAGCGCTGTTCACCTCAGGGGAGCTATGCCGGTTTGCAGGTACAGGCTTTCCCTTATGCCTGGGCATCAGAAAGTGATGTAAAGGAGAGAAGAGTTTAGACCTGATCTAGACTGCTTTAAAGTGCACCCTTCGTCCTGCACGTCAGCTTCTGCTGACCCACAAAGGCTGCTCACCAATGCCCGGGTGCCAGCAGGAGCACCGACAGCTTTTTTGGTGCCCTAGGCGGTGGAAGGTCCCGCCCCCGATAGAGGCGGCGGAAGGTCCCGCCCCCAAAATACCGCCCACGACCAGGACGGCTGAAGATCTGGCCGCCGCGGTTGCTGCCCCCCAAATGTTAGTGCCCAAGGCGACCGCCTAAGTCGCTTAATGGGTTGCTCCAGCCCTGGGTGCCAGGCAGTGTGGAAGAGTGCAGTTCAGCAGTGGGCAGAAGAGCTCTGGGGAATGGCACTCGGGGTGAACCTCGCACTAGGTGACTTCAGGGTACTTTCTTGCACTCGGAGACATGGTCAGGCCCACATACAGCATTTTCTAACAACGCAACTGCCGGACCTTGCTCCCATTGAAATCAACAGCGAAACTGCCTCTGAACACACAAGGTGAGGGAGGGAATATATTTTATTGGCCCAGCTTCTGTTGGTGACAAAGGCACACTTTTGGGTTCAAGATCAGGCCCACAGACAGGGAGGAATAGAGGTACAACACAGCTAGCATTGGCTTCACCCGAGATGCTCCTGGGTGTCTACAGTAGAATTCCTTCTATACCAATATACCAAAGCAGAGGATGAAACTCATGCTGTGTCAGCAGCCTTTCTAGAATTCATCTGTTCATACTCCTGTACCATCCACAGGTAACTCAGAGAACTCTGCAAGCTGGAAATCCAGACTCAGCTCCTGTGTCTCCAAATGGCTCCATGTGCAAGCAGAATCTCAGTTCGGACTTCTCCTGAATTAATCCTAGGCAATCTTTTTTTTCCCTTCGGTGTTGTATATCATTAGCTGGTAGGGGTGAGCTTGGTTGCTTAAGCTTACTAGCGATTTCCAGGGTAAGAGCTTGGCTTTCTGCTACCTCCTGAGCCAGTGGCGATTGCTGCTCCACTAGTCACCTGCAAAGCTTTCGGGGATGACGTGGTGGAAATTGGAGGAGCTGGAGAGGAACTGCCTACTCCCCAAAGTGCAAGCAAAGGAAATGGTTGCTGACTCAGAAGCTTAGTGCTTTTAGAAACATATTCCAGTGCCATATCCTGCAGTTCATTGGCCTTTCCATGTCAAGATGATATTAACTACTGCGGTGAACTCACAATCTCTTGCGCACATGTGGTATTTCTCCTGCTTAAAGATAATGAGGGGCAGCCTGCTGAGTTTTCTGTGGCTACTCCTGTTAAGGGATGGGCCTCCTGGCTCTGGTGAGACTTGCTGTGTGTGCTGCTGTACACTGACATGTCTGTATTTGGGCTCTGTGTGGGTGGGTAAGGAGGCAAGTAGGTTGCTGCCTCTACCATTGTTCTGCCCTGTAGCTTCCACTGTATTACAGACTGTACAACTCTGCCCCGGACGCTGGGTAGGTACTCCAGAGTCTCCAGTGACTAACCTGTACTGCTGCAGCTTCATTGCCTTTATTGCTGGAGCTATTTAGATCAAATCTAGCTTGGATATGTTTGCACATGCTGCTGTCACACCTCTGATTGCACTGTAGATGTACCCTAAGATGCAAATGCCAATCCAACCCAGCTGCATAATGACCAAAAATTACCTTATGGCCCCGCGCTGCGCCCCTCTAATAGCCCTGGTCTCTAGCTGTTCAAATTCAGTCTCCAGGTGCTGAGCCTCAGCAGTCCAGCTCTGAATGAAGCTTTCACCCTTCCCTTCACAAATATTATGAAGCATATAGCACACAGCTATAAGCATAGGAATATTGTCATCAGCCAGGTCCAGCCTCCCATATAGGCAGCGGCAGCAGGCCTTTAAATGGCCAAAAGCACACTCAACAGTCATTCTGCACTTGCTCAGCCTGTTGTTGAACCTCTCCTTGCTGCTGTCGAGGTGCCTCATGTACGGCTTCAAAATCCAGAGCATTAAGGAGTAGGGAGGGTCTCTCAGGATCACAATGGGCATTTCGACTTCCCCTACGGTGATCTTCTTGTCCGGAAAGAAAGTCCCAGCTTGCAGCTTCCTGAACTGGCCAGTGTTCCGAAAGATGCATGCGTCATGCACCTTTCCAGACCAGCCTGCGTTAATATTCGTGAAATGCCTACGGTGATCCACAAGCGCCTTGAGAACCATACATAAATACCCCTTTCGGTTAGTGTACTCAGTGGTTAGGTGGTCTGGTGCCAGAATTGGAATAAGCGTGCCATTTATCGCCCCTCCGCACTTAGGGAAGCCCATTTGTGCAAAGCAATTGACAATCTTACGCACATTGCCCAGAGTCATGGTCTTTCAGAGCAGGATGTGATTAATGGCCCTACACACTTCCATCAACACGAGTCCAATGGTCGACTTTCTCTCTCCTAGTCGGTTAGCGACCAATCACTAGCAGACTGGAGTAGCCAGCTTCCACAGTGCAATCGCCACGTGCTTCTCCAATGACCGGGCAGCTCTCATTCTCGTGTCCTTGCGCTGCAGGGCTGGGGCGAGCTCATCACATAGTCCCATGAATGGGGCTTCCCTCATACAAAAGTTCTGCAGTCACTGCTCGTCATCCCATACGTGTATGACGATGTGATCCCACCACTCAGTGCTTGTTTCCCGAGCCAAAAGTGGCATTCCACTGTGGTCAGCACCTACGTGAATGCCACAAGCAATCGTGTGTCGTAGCAAGTATGCATGGCGAGATCAACGTCGCACTCCTTTTGCCTTTGTAATTAACTCCACTGCCACTCCGTGACGTGTTAGAGCCAGCAGCATACTGGTCAACTGTTCAGGATCCATTCCTGAAGCCCGAAGAGACAGAGCACTCAGTACACAAACCGTTGAAAGATAGCGCCAAATGAGGACAGAAGCACAGTGATTGCTTGGATGCGAAGTAATGCATCACGGGGCATTGGGACAGAGCCCAGGATGCCCCACGACTGCCTCTGCCTTTCCACAACTCTTAGCAGCAGAAGAGGAAGAGATGCTCTGTGGGATAGCAGCCCAGAGTGCACCACTCCAAATACCACTGCAAGTGCCACAAGTGTGAACACTAGGGTGACCAGATGTCCTGATATTTAGGTGTTTGTCCCAATTTGTCCCAATATTTCTCTCCGCTGGCAGCACTCTGCTTTTTTTTTGCCTCCCACTCCCCGCCATGTGTCCCAATATTTTCTTCCTCTCATCTGGTCACCCTAGTGAACACTCTATTGCGCAGGCAGCTGACAGTGTGAACACACAACAGCGGTTTCCCTTCAGCGCTCCCTGAGCGGCGCTGTAACTGCTGGCACTGTAACTCTGCCAGTGTAGACATATTTCTCAGAATCAACGTTTGACTATTGCTATCAGGCAGTGTATAAGGAGGATATAAGTCACCAAGGTATTTAATATATGCAGCTTGAACCAGATCCCTTAAATTTTGAGGAAAACTTGGATCTGAATTTTGTGTCTTGGGCCTCTCTGAACACTCCTAAATTTGGAATCCTAGCAGCTCCAACCTTTATCCAGATGCTATCACAGCCCCATCTCTAGTACCTGTATTACCCCAAATGCCAGAGAGTGTGACAAGTTTAGTGGCAACCACCCTGGACTGGGACACCTACCAACAATTCAGTGAACTGTAGTAAAAAGGAGTGCATTTACTTTGATCTCTCAGGTTTTATCATTTGTAAACATCTCTTAATTGGCTGTCAGGCCCAGATCCTTATCGTCTTTCAGTCTAATTTCCCCTCTTCGATACATTTCCTCCGCTATAAAAATACCCATCACCCATCCCTGTCAGCACAGATTAAATCTAACGCTCTTTCTTTCAGCTCCTTTCTCCAGTGAGGTTGTAAAGCTGTCAGCTCCACAGTTGACAAGAGCCAGGCTGCCTTCCTTCCCTTTGTCTCCCGAAGGAGGGAAATATTGAGGTGTCATTGGCTGGATGGCTGCTCTGGAAGTCAACAGACCTCAAACTGATCCATTGATCTGATGCTGTGAGAGTGGAGGAGGGAAGAATTTCCACCCCGAGCAGCTGTGACATTCCTGGCACAAGGAGGCCATGTGCACCCCTCCTTCCCAAATGGCATCTTCGGGGACCAGCGTCCCCTGCCCTGCCTATCAACATGCTTAATGCTTCTCAGTTGTCTGCATGCCAATACTGTAGCCTTAGGAGAGGGGAGTTGACAACGTCGAGGGCTTTGGAGAAGGCTTCCAGTAGGCTGAATGTCAGCACAGCAGGGCAGCTGCTGCTGCTGCTGCTGCAGCCATCTGAACCGCCAGCCACTTGCATAAATAGGACATCTAAACAGCCTTCGGATCTTGAAGACGCTGGCTGATTAGGCAAGAGCGGACAGCACTGAAGGGCACAACAGCAGCCCTATTCAAAGGGGAGGTGGGTCCCCAGCCTGAGAGCCAAAGAACACCTATTGAACCCTAAGATGTAGGATGAGCATTACTAAAGTGCAAGATGAGCATTACTAGAGTACTTAATGCCTGTATTTAGGTAAATGGTTAGTAGAGAAGGTGTTGGTAGGTGGTGCTCAAGAATATGTAGCATAGTTCCTGGGTTTTGTAGGACCAGTAAAGCATCTTGTCACTGTGCACTGCAAATGGATCCTTTTGAGTAGCCCCCTGCATCAGTTCTTACCAGCACAGAAAGCCTGTTTTAGTGTTTGTAGTACTGCTGCCCTCAAACAATAAGCAATTTCCCTTTGTCTGTTAAAGAAGCCACAAGGGTCACGCTTTTCCACACATGACAAATGAAACCAATATTTTCCACTGGGAAAAAGGTCAATGCCCTGAGCACGTGTGTGTGTCACCCTGTAACAGGCTGTGGTAAATTAGGGAACAAAATGGCAGGTTTATTTGCAAAGTAACGGTGCAGTACACAGAAAAGAAAAACGTCCCAGTATCAGGCTGGGAGAACATGACTAAGGCTATGTCTTCCCAGAGTGCTTCAGTTTAGATACTCACTACGCCGACAGGAGGCTGTCTCCCATTGCTGTAGTTAATCCACCTCCCTAGGAAGCAGTAGCTGGGTCAACAGATGAATTCTGCTATTGACCTAGAGCTGTCTACACTGGGAGTTATGTTGGCTTAATTACGTTACTCAGGGGTTTGGATTTTTCACACCCTTGAGCAAAGTCACTGGGTAGACCGAACTCTTCAGTGTAGACCTGGCCTTAAGTTTCTTTATTTACATAAGAACATAAGAACGGCCATACCGGGTCAGACCAAGGGTCCATCTAGCCCAGTATCCTGTCTACCGACAGTGGCCAATGCCAGGTGCCCCAGAGGGAGTGAACCTAACAGGTAATGATCAAGTGATCTCTCTTCTGCCATCCATCTCCATCCTCTGACAAAGAGAGGCTAGGGACACCATTCCTTACCCAAGGATAAACAAGTGTACTGAGATGTGTAGGAGTGGTCCTTGGTCTCCTAGCAAATTTCCAGCGTGTGGCTGCTAGAAGAACAGATCTTGGGTAACTCTTGTCATAGAATACAATAATGCTGTTGGTGTTTTCGTGTAACTTGTGACATTAGGCAAAGGGGCCTAACAATACATTTAATGCACGGTTAGGACTCCATTAACTATTAATTAAGCCTAAAGAAATAATGTGGCCAAAACTGAGGGAAGAAAGTGCTTATTTTGTTAGCATGTATTTTGACCTCATTGGTTGACTTGTGATAAGAGCTCTCAGAAGCAAGGTCTTAGTAAATAGCTGATTGAAGCTTCATTTGAGTCATGACTACAGTATTAAGGAATGGGGTTTCCCATCCCCTAAGACTTTTTGAGAATTTAAAAACTTCTCCCATCCCAAATTGGGATGAAAAGTGGATTGGTTCGGTTGAAATGTTTTGTTTTGCTAACTTTGAAGACTTTTATTTTGATTTTGACTTTAAAAAAAAGTTAATTTATAATAAAAATGTTAAATTTCTAAACAAAAAAGGTCATCCTGATGGAAAGAATGGACCTTTTTTTAAAAAATGGGATATTTTAATCATTTCAAAACTGTTTTCAAAACGTTTGGGGAATAAGAAATTTGTGAAAGCCAACCCTTTTCTAAGAACAGCGTTGGTTTTGACAAATTAGTATTTTTCCTACAAAAAAAAGCTTTGAAAAATTCCCAGCTACCTCAAGAGAGTATTTCAAGTCTCTGTTAGTTTATTTTTATTCATATTACTCTTGAACCTAGAGACACCAATCAGGGATCAGAGATGCAGTGCTTTACCAACCACATATGATATACATTAGTGCTTGCTGGAGCTGGTTGGGATATATGGAGGGTCCTGACTGAAAGTGCCCTCCTCTCTCTCTTATCTCCATGCTATAGGGGAGGCATCTTCAGCCTGAAGGAGACTGCTCCTCCCCTAGATGTCCCCTAACCTTCAGAGCTACCAGCTGGTACAGGTCTTCAGGGTGTGTCCCCTTTATGTTCTTCTGTGACTTAGGTGTGGGGAACCCACCCTCCCTCTGCAGAATCAGGGATGGACTTCACCTGTACAGTACCACCCTACCACGATTCTGGGACAGTGTCCTAGCCTCTGCTCAGTGCACACAGGGCTGGTGCAAGGAAGTTTCGTGCCCTAGGCGAAACTTCCACCTTGTGCCTCCCCCAGCTAACCCTGCCCCCCCATGGCAGCTAACCCAGCCCCCCCACCCGGGGAGCCTGCCACCCCCCACCTCCCCTGCAGCAACTACCCCCTCTCTGCAGCTAACCCCACCCCCACCCCCGCGGCAGCTAGCCCTGCCCACGGAGACACCCGACCCTGCAGAAGCTAACCCCGTCCGGGGAGCCCACCTCCACGGCAGCTAACCCTGCGTGGGGAGCCCCCCTGCAGCAGCTAACCCCACCTGGGGAGCCCGCCCCAGCTCACCTCGGCTCCGCCTCCTCCACTGAGCACGCTGGTGTTGCTCTAATTCTCCTCCCCTCCCAGGCTTGCGGCGCCGATTGGAGAAGAATTAGAGAGGGGGCTGTGTGCTCAGCGGAGGAGGCAGAGTGGAGGTGATCTGGGGTGGGGAACAGTTCCCCTGTGCGCCCTCCCCGTTACTGTGGGCGGCCCTCCCCCTGCCCCAGATCACCTCCACTCCACCTCCTCGCCTGAGCGGGCTTTTAGGCGCCCCCAACCACTAGGCGCCCTAGGCGGCCGCTTAGTTTGCCTAAATGGTTGCACCGGCCCTGAATGCACACAGGGAAGGGATCGGTGGCCACATAGTAGATCATAGCTTTTGCTTATTAACATACCTGAGGGGCCCATGACCACAGTAGCTGGGCATCACACAGTGGGTGCTATGCAGCTGTCTGTGAGCTGGCCTGCCCTCATTTCTGGGCACAGTCATGGTCAGCTGAAGGGTTTGAAGAGTATTAGCCCCCCACTAGCACTGCTTCTCTTCTTCTTCTCTGGCAGTTCTTTCACCGTGCTCCTTCTCTCTTTACATTTGTCTTCACTTTGCCTGACAAAAAGCTGTTTTTAATAATGTATCACGCAAGGCTGTTTATATACTTTTACAACATCAATTATTTAAGCCTGGTGCTTGTGCACTTTGTTAATCAGGTTTGTTCTGGTTTAATTTTTCATGTGAAGTTAGTGCTGGTGGAAGGTGTTTGCCCCCTTCCACAAAGTAGGTGCAGCAGGACAATCCACACCATTGCACACACAGACATGACCTTGCTAAACCTGGGCAACACCCTGGGCAGATCTGCTGCTAGGATGAGATCAGCCTCCGTGGCCCATTCACCTCTGGATGGCCAGCTATGTTGCAGGCACCTGCTTGTTGGGAATTGGACCAACAAAATCATTTCCCCTAGTCAGCCATCAACTGGTAACAGTTTTCTCTTGCTATTCAGTTTGGGTAGATCTGAATCAGCAGCCTGGAACTGAAAACCTATATAACCCTTTAGTCCCCTGAATGAACATCTGAGACTTGAGCCCAAGCCATCCTGCAATTAGAGAAGAAAAACACTCCTATATCAACAAGCCACCTGGGTTTATTTTCTTGTGATGGGGAGGGTGGTTGGATTAAATAGGTAAAATGTAATTCAGCACCCCAAATTTATGGAGATGGGTACATGAAATTAACACCAATAGGTTACCATGTTGTTGTTACTGCTCTTCTGTATTTGACACTGACTGAGTTCTCTGGCCTGTGGAAGATACTATCTCTGCTCTAAGGCATTCTGACAAGCGAGGATGGTTTAGTGGTTAAGCCCTGGAACTTAAAGTGAGTTCAATTCTCAGCCCTGCCAGAGACTCCCTGTATGATAAATGAGACTGTCACTTAACCTACCTGCTCAGTGAAAATAATGATTCTTCCTTTCTCGCCCACCATTTGTCTATCCTATTGATTAGACTATAATCTCTTTCAGGGTAGGGAATGTCTCTTACTGTGTATCTATGCAGTGCCTAGCACCAGGAAACTATGTTCTTGGTTGGGGTGTCAAAGTACTACTGTGAACAAGGACCTTGTATGTAGAGCTTATTGAGAATTTTTCATTGAAAGTCTTTTCATTGGAAAGGCTCCTCAGGTGCAGGATAGGATGTCTGAGAATAAAACCAGCCCACCCCAGAGCAGGCAACAGCATGGTAGCTAGAGCACTCACCTGGCATGTGGGACACCTGGTTTTAGTCTCACACTCAGACAGGATGGGGACATGAACTGGGGGAGTGCCCTGACCGCTGAGCGGTTGGTTACTGGGGGAGAGGGGGCACTTTCATTGTGACCAGATATAAACGTTAAGTAGTTCAACAACATGCCTGTGAAATAGTTAAGTAAGCATCATTACCAGAGCTGGTGGGGAAATGACTCGCTTTTTTCCTCATGAGAACTGTGACAAAAAGGAAAATATTTTTTCTCAAAATACTTTAGGTTGTTATTGAAAAACAAACGTTCCATTTTCCCAGCACCCCTCCCCACTTCTTACAGTAATGTACTTTCAATGAAATGTCCCCGTTAGTCATTTTCTGTTTATATAGAAAAACCACTGCAGCAGTCCAAAATCTTTTGTCTATAGTTATCCCTCCATTTTATAAGTGGCAAACTCAGGCACAGGGAGGCTAAGGCCTATACTCTCTGAGTTCCCCATTGTGAGCTGCCTCAACTGTAGGGTACCAAACGTGAGAAACTTTTGATTATTTTGACCTGAGTGACTTGCATCGACTCACAGAATGAGTCAATAACTGAGCCAAGAGTAGAGGACAGGCACGAGTTGCCTACACTAACCACAAGACAAAACAAAACTTTGGGTCCTTTAGCATTTCCAGCCTATCTTCTTACTTGTTTAAAGCAAATTTAGTGTTGGTGAAAATTAGCAGGATTAACAATTCTGGAAACTGAAGTTTGGTCTATCCACAGGCTGCACAAGCTTCCCCGTCCTATCCACCCAATGTGTCTCAACCCTTAGCCTATCTGATGAAGCAAACAAGCAAACTGTCAATTAGTACCACTTGTGATGGTGGGGAGGGGTCTGGGAGGTGGACATCTTTTAATTAGAACAAGAATGAACATGAAACCCCCAAGCTCATGAATAGCCATCAGATGGTATTGACTTACCATCACTCCTAATCGGGGCAAGATTCTAAGTGGTGACCCTGAGGTGAAAGGTTCCACATTCCATGAACAGCCCCTTGAATTTGTCAATCCGACAGAGAAAGATTCCTTTAACTGAGCTGTTTCTTTCCCTGAGACTTTACCAAGCTCTAACTTCAGGCAACAGTCAGACCATTCCCAGTCACTACACCATTGATCCTCAACAGTAAGCACTTTGTGAATGAGTAAATAAATTACCAAGAGGGCAGTGCTACACCTGCTCAAAAACTTCTGTCAGCTGTAGAGTGCTGTTGTTATACAGCAGGGGTTGGGAATTTCCAACAGGAAGAAAAAAAAATCCAACCCTAAATGAGGTGAATTAACTTTAAACTAAGGGCAGTGGTGCTGGAGCAATTTGTATAGTTGGGGTGCTGAGACCCATTGACCCAAGCTGTAAACCCTGTATATAATGGAAACCACTTCAAGCCAGGGTGTCTTCACAGCGCGGGAGGTGGGTTCTGGCCTGGTGTTACCTAACACATGGTAACTGACATGATGTTAAAACACTAGTGAAGACAAGGCTGAAGGGTGGGTGAAAGTGCTTTTAGCTAGAGTCAACCCCAAGATTCGAGCATAAGTCCTTGTTTTCAGACAAAGGAGATTCTTTGTTTTCTATCCTTCTGTCAATAAAAATGTACTCCTTGGACTCATCACTGGATGAGTCTCATGTGATTGTTGGAGCAGAATATCGCTCCTCTGATGCCATCTCATTAGTTTCCATCATTATTTTGTTCTCTGTCCTGAGCTAAATGCTGCTGGCCAGTGTAAAGGTGAGACGGGAAAGGCGGTCCTCAGTTCTCAGCTACACCCATTCTCCACTACCCCCTTTGGGTTAGTTGCATCCACAATAGTACCGAGTGGGTGAGACTCACAACTTGACATTAGTTGTGAAGTCAGGAAATGTTATTGCGAGCCAAACTCAGGTTGGAAAAGCCTACTTAAAAGAGCTGCTTCTCAAGGAATCAAAAGCAGTACCATGTTGTAAGTAATAATGTGTCTGCATTTTGAGGCAGGTTTGGCACAGAACTCCTAGAGGAGGCAGGGACAATTCCCACACCTGTTCCCAAGAAGATAGCAAGAATATTGCCGTCTCAGAGAATTCAGTTATATTCTTTGGGCCCTCATAGTTTCATACCACTGAGAATTAAGAAGATGAAAATTCCCATGCTGCTACTCTGCTAGCAGTAATGGGGGATGTTTCTGTAGTTTACAGATAATACAGCATGTCCACTGCTGGCCAGAGGTTTGATTACACAACACACCTCATTTAAACACCAGACTTGGCTTCAATCTCATCCTCTGTGTTACAAAAAACGAAAGGTGCTAAAATTCACATGGAACAGCTGATCTTTTTATTGCTGATGTGCCAGGCTTTGGAATGCATGAATGTGGGTTTCCAGTTAGTTAGAATAATAATACTTTGGACTTCTTTAGTGCCTTTTGCCAGAGCATCACATTCGCCAGAGCATCTATTCCCGATTAACTCCATGTGTGGATGCTCTTGTTCCAGAACAAGAGTGCCTTATTCCCACTCCACCACCTCCCAAGAGACTTGCTGCCTTTCCAGCTCTGGTTTGCAGCCCAACGTTCACTCTCTGCTCCTCCTTTCTACTACAGCCACAAACTACTTCCCAAGCTCAACTAAGGGGCAACCCTTTGTCAGACAGCAGTGCTTCATGGGTTCTGAAGTACACAAAGACCCAGGGTCTAACGGCCTAGATACTGTGTTGATGGGCATTACAGAAAATGTTGACAAGCTCAGCTAGTAATAATTTCTCACACTCTCATTGTTGCGTTGACCCAATACTCGTTGGAGTCAACGCGAGCCTTTCCAATGACTTCAGTGGGCTTTGGATCAGTCCGGATGTGCAGCGTACCATCAGCTGTATAACTATGTCCAGTCTATTGCCCAGCTGATTAAAAGATTAATGGATAGGAAAGAAACTCCCTAGTTAGAGGTTCATTAGCAACTGGGCACATCTCTTCAGTTCCAAAAACAGCCTCTTCTGAGGAAGACTCTCTGTGTATTTCTAAGTCGGAACGGTAATGGAGTTAAATTATCATTGGCTATTTAAATACAGACAAGATCTAAGCCATTTCTGAATTGCAAGTTAGTCTCCTGTGGAAATTACTCTTTCTGCCCTGAATCCCTCATTTTTTATTATGCTACATTGCCCTCGGGGCTTTTGCATTCCCACACCACTTGACCTATTGACTCTGTTATCTCCATCTCAGAACAAACAAGAACCATTTTATTCCCACCAGCAAACTGTCATTCACATCAGCAGCTTCTGCTGGAAGTTCTCGGGTTGTTTTTCTGCGACTGCTTTCCTGCCCCAGTGGGATCTGTGCCTCCCGTGAGGTGGAAAATACAGGCATAATAAATCTATTCTTCTTAATGCTTTCAAACCGCTGCTTTTCCTTAAAGTGGCAGGGCAGATTTATGGCAAAGTTGTTCCGACTGGATTTATTTTCTTCTCTTCCTGGGTACCTTTCAATCAGTCATAGAGATAAATGGGAAGGTACAAGTGAATGCAACATCAGATAACAGACTGATCGGTCAGTTGCAGTAATGACAATTAAGATAACTCCTAAGCAACATCTTGCTTTAGTCCCTTCCTCTAAGGTTGGCTGCTGAGAGGGAAATAATTGTACACACCAGCTCCAACCTTAGCCAGAAAGCAAATCTTCTAGAACCTGGCTCATTTAATCAATCCCAAATGGATTTACAGTATATTGATTGCCCTCCCAGTTCAATAAACAATTCATTTTCAGTGCTGCACTCTCACAGGTTAGATCTGCTGTCTTGCAGTAGTAGTTTTGAAAAACCATCAGCTAACCCAACTGAATGACTGAACTAAGGGTCTCAGGGTTTGTCTTCTCTGCAAAGTTAGCTCATGCTCTTTCCAGAGTGTCCCCATTATGCTCTTTCTGTCCACTCACAATCTCTCACCTGAGTTCATTGGTGCTTTCAGCCAGGCTTGCTGGCCTGTCTGGGGTTATAGGCTAGAACTCGGGTGGCGCTTTTACTCGGGCCGGTAACCCACCCACTTTGCAGTGAGGATGCATGAAAATCACTCGAGTGCTGATGGTCCTCCAGTGCTGTCCCACAATTCCCCCTGTGTACCTAGAAGGTCAGACAGGTTCTCTCACAATTCACTGGGAAAGAAGAATAGAACAGTTTGGCTTATGGCAGCACAAAGCTCTGTGGGATATGCCCCCCTCAAAATCCTAGCACCACACAATGGTGAGCAAAGTTCCAGTGAGGACATAGTAACTCAAGTAGGGCTTTGCAGTATGGCTGCTTACATCCAAGCTAGGCTATCCCAGGTGCTCGGACCTGGGTTAATTCTGCAGTGAAGACATTAGTGACATTGGGGCTTGAATGGTGAGTCAGGAGTGTGCACCCAGTACTCGTGTCTAAATGCACTGGGCCAGATTCTCAACTGCAGTAAACTGGTGTAGCTCCACTGCTTGTTAATTTCCCCATATTGGGCTGCAATATAATGCATCATGGTTGATGCAATCCAACATCACAATTGCAGTGCATCACCTCGGCTTAAGTCTTTGAGTGAAAAGGCCCCTATGGTGTCAGGTGGGTTTCTGGACGTAGTCCAAATACAGGCAGTGATTGGATAGTATATAGGGATCGATGGCATTGGACTACAAGTCTTCTGTGCACCGAGCTCCCATTGAACTCCACACACAGAGTGCTTCTAGGAACAGGCCAATAAACTGTAGGGAGGAATCCTGCTTGGGCATGGGATGGACTAAAGGGGGTCAAATATGGAGGAAGGATGGTCTTGTTGAGGCACAGGACTGGGAGTTGGGGCATCTGGATTTTATTTCTGGCTCTGCCAGAAACTCCCCGTGTGACCTTGGGCAGATCAAGAAATCTCTCTTTGTCTGAGTGTAACTTTAGCGCCCTCGTGGCCAAGATGGAGTCTGCTCTGCAGGCAGCTCTGGCCAAGAGACAGCGCGCGCAGGAAGGCAGCAGGAGAAATCCCTTCCACCCCAGGGGCACCTGTTCCAAACCCCCCAGAGTGAACACACACACCCACAGGAAAAGTACAATGGACATAACAAAGGGAGATATTTATTTACAGAGGGCTGGGAGGAGAAAAACAACAAGGAGAAATATAGGGGGAGCAGTAAAACAGGGCTGCATTCAAACCAAGGCCCCACGGACCCAGTGGTAGCACAGTCTGGAAGGGCAGACACTGAGCAATGTGTCTGCACACAGAGTTCAGGAGGCCTGAGCAAAGTTCCAGTGCGGTGGTGAGTCTTGGGTGCTCCTGGTCGTCTTCGGCGCCAGTGAACTCTCCCCAGCAAACCCCTCCGGTGCCCTCTTCTGCCGCTCTCTGCAAAGCCCCACAGAGCGACCACCTCCCCACTTAACTATCTAACAGCCTCCCTCCTTATTCCCAGTGCAGAGTCACAAGCCCCAGTACTCACAGGCCCAGGCAGCTCCGGGCAGCCGTGATACTGGATCCAGCTCTGGCCTGTCCTTCTCGGGTGATTCCCCCCGGCACAGGACTCCTCCTGGCTCCTGTCCTGGGCTGTCCCCGATCGGGCTTGTCCTCCTCAGGCCTCCGGCAGGTTCTCTCTGCTTCCTTCTCCAGGGCCAGCCATGCTGCTTCCCCTCTCTCTCTCCCCAGCTCCAGCCCTGCCCCCTGGAGTTTCCCTCCTTTTTCTTGTTCTCCCCCACCCCCTTGGGAAAAAAGATTTAAAGGGGCCATGCTCTCTAGACCCCAAAGGGGTTACATGAGTTTGGCCATTTCTGCAATGGGGATAATGACAGCATGATGGCCGCCATCTTGGCCAACACCGTGTATTGAACCAGAGAGATCCAGAGCTAAAAGCGCGAGCAGGCTTAGATTTAGCTGAAGCTCTGTATGTGGGCACTGCAACAACGTATTCTCTGTGGGACAGTACACAGGAAGACATGTAGCACACACGCACCAGGGGAGTGAGGTGCTCATATACTAAGGGGGTGAGTGCCATGAAGATACCTACAGATAAATCATATTTCTACCTGTAGGGGCCCAATAATGCTCCTTTGGAAATGAATGGCAAAATTCCTATTGATTGCAAAGAGACGGCCCAAACATTTGTAATTCTATGGTAGACTTCCCATATATTCTTATAGCCATATCTCCTTGATTTCCATAACAAGAGGTATGAGATTCTTTTCTTTACAAGGAGTTATCCAAAAGTTGGTAGACTTCCCAAATTCATCAGGCTCCAGCCAGTCTCCCTTTAGCTGCACATAATAATATCCCCGAGCACAGGTTCTTGTTAGTGTCTTGATGCAACACTGTACGTGTGCCATGAATATGCATCAGGGATATGATTTGGTTTTGTTGCCATACAAAGTGACTTTGTCATTTAAAGGACAATTTACCGATCTCCAGGGCAGTTTTAATCAACACGCACATTTAGCATGTTAGCCTGTTCCACTTCACTGAGTATTATTTTGTTTACAAATATTTTGGCAGTCACTCAAATATCTTATCCTAGCTCTGTCTCTCTCCTCTGCACAGTCCCAGGGTCTGTGGTTTGCATTGCTTTGTCATGGGGTGGGGAGGATCAGATTTACCGTCCACCAATTTTTTCCTTACTTTGCTCCATTTAGTGATGATCTGAGGAGAGGACTGCATGAATTACATCTAGAAGACCACATGAGGCAGGAGGTTAATGTGTTTATCTCTTCAGCGACCTGGCTTCCAACATGGCCTGGATGGAGTTACAATAATGTCAGAGTCCACCAGGGCCGATCCTTGGTTGTTTTAGTAGGAGCTCTGTCTTGAGCTGCTCAGAGACGTTAGAGTGATTGTAAACAGATCAGCAGATCACTGATCTACCAAATCCAGTATCTTGCCCCTAGCAGGGGACAGTGCTTCAGAGGAAGGTGAAAAAACCCAAATTGTACCCGGCCAATTGTGCAAAGCTCTACGTTGTTATAATAATTTGTACTTCTGCAACACCCAAGGGCCCCACTGTCCTGGGTACTTCACATTTAGGCAGATCCCTCTCTGCAAGGGCTCACACACTAAGAGAAGCCACAACAAGGTCCACGGGAATATAGGAGGGAAGGGTCCGGGGCAGAGGATGAAGGCAGCGGGAGTAAAAATGGACAGTTGCATAAGCTAATCAAGTATACAGAACTTGATGCTGAAGAGGCAGCATGAGAGAAGGCAGCAAGCCCTGCGAGGGGGAAAGGCAATGAAGGCAGTGAACTAGGTTCCCAGGTATCAAAGTCTACAGGCTGTGGTCTTTGGCCACACAAGGCAGGGCAAGAGGTAATGGGTTTAAACTACAGCACAGCAGATTTAGATTAAAGCCTAGGAAAAGCTTCCTAACTGTAAGAACAGTAGGACAAAGGAACAGATGCCTCGGTAGGTTGTGGAAGCTCCTTCCCTGGAGGGTTTCAAAAGAAGGCTGGATAGTCATCTGCCTCGGGTGGTTTACACACAACAAATCCTGCATCTTGGCAGGGGGTTAGACTAGCTGACTCTAGTGGTCCCTATGGTTCTAAGGGACAATCAGAAGAAAGGATGGAGGGAGTAGGGAAAATGGGTGCAGAGATGTAGGTAGGGGAAACAGGTGGCAAGGAGGAGCTTGGGTCGGATCCAGTAAAGCACAGGAAGCCAATGGAGGGATTCAATTAGGAGGCCAGAGGCAACATGGGAGTAGCATGTGGGGAGCGGCAGATGGATTTAGCAGTGACGTTTGGGACAGACCAGAGTGGAGAGAGGTGAGAGGAATGTCTATAGTTCCTCAGCCTGAGCTCTAGCCTCTATAAGAAATGATCCTGTCATGCCCACCACTTAGCAGAGAGGTGTGCATATGTGTGACTATCTTCCCTGGTCTTTAGCACAAGCACTTTTCCTTCTAACACTCAGCAGATCCCAGGCTTTAGAGGAAAGATGCCTGCCAGGAATTCTGAAATAAGTATTCCTCCTGTGCTCAGATGCCTTGGCATCATTCCCATCACAACTGCCAAGATGTCCGGACCTGAAACAAGCAACACAGCATCTTTAATAATTCACCAGCGGATGCTTTTTAAAACATTGTGGTTTATATTCATGCCCACCCCATTTCCCATCCCTTGCTCCCATCCTTCTTCCTCCCCTTTTCTTGCAGGTGGTTTAGTTCATTTCAGTTTCAAGCAGGAAAGTTCTGTGTCCCACCCTATTCACTTCATGTTTCCAAAATCCTTGACATTTCCTTTCCCCCTTAAAAAAAAAAATCCCCACTCCCAAACTGAGACATTTCCCCGAGTCTGTGTAAAATCTGGCCTCACTTATACCTGTGAAAACAGTTGGCTCCCTGGCAGGAAATGGCTTGCTTCAGCACATGAAATCTTTAAACATGTCAGTTGTTTTTTGTTTTTAGTGGTGAGACTATGACAAAACTCTGCCCGCTTTCTGGAAGGGGTGGCTAATTCCCATTTATAAGCTCCGGATGCATGGTGCCTCTTTGGAGGGCGACCAACCATTCGTATTTGAATTATGCTAGCACCTAGCGGCTGCAAGCAAGATCAGGACTTCTTTGCACTAGGTGCTGTACACACACCTAATAAGGGACAGTCCCCGCCTTAAAGAACATACAGTGTAAATAGACAAGACAGACACAGGGGTGGAGAAAGGAATACAATGATCCCCATTTAACCACTGGGAAACTGAGAGCAATTGAGTGATTTGTCTCAGGTCACACAGGGAGTTTGAGGCATTGCGTGGAATTGATCCCAGATCCCCACACCAGAGCCAAACGTCCCCTTCACTCCATCCTTCCACTATGCACTAGAGAAGAGGAGAAGGTGCAAGTGATGCCCGAGGGCCTTATAGCTTTGTATGGCTCTGAAGCTGACAGGAGCATGGTGAGGGGCAGAACTTGCTGTGTCTTGGAAAAGCTATAACCAGTGCTCCTGCAGTGCTGATTTGGGGGAGGGGTTGTGTGGGATGTGCTTCCCCAAGACAACACCACTGCTAGCAGCCATAATCTTCCCACTCCAGAGATCAGCAGAGGCACAGCCATTGGCTGGGAACTCCTCCTTGAACAGTGGTTATCAAACTCTGGTCCATGAGCTTGCAACCTATATAGACAAGAGTGAGAAAGGGCGGGGGGGGGGGGGGGAAGGAGGAAGTATGTAGCACAATTACTGGTGGTCCAAAGAATGTAGGACTCCTAGAACCAAGTAATGGGAAAACAGGGAGATTGGGTGAGTGAGAGGATCTGTCCCATACACAGTGATTTGCAGAATGAAAAGGATGGTGCAACCCCATCTTAGATGATGGTCATGCCATATGTCCACGGAAATATCTTAATATCATGAGAGTTCATAATATACTCAATATATCAATTTCTCTGGTATATAAGTGTAAGTTGCGTCGCCTGGCTTACCACTGCTAGGGGCGATGGTGAGCTAGTCTTTCCCTGGCTGGCTTGAGCCCCGCCCGGTCTCGGATAATCAGTGGCAGGGGGGACACCGGCGAACGTCTGCGGCGCGTCCCTCAGGCAGGGGAGCGCGGCAGGGGTCTGTAGCGCCCCCTCAGGCAGGGGAGCGCCGGCAGGAGCCTGTAGCGCGCCCCTCAGGCAGGGGAGCGCCGGCAAGAGTCTGTAGCGCGCCCCTCAGGCAGGGGAGCGCGGCAGGAGCCTGTAGCGCGCCCCTCAGGCAGGGGAGCGCCGGCAAGAGTCTGTAGCGCGCCCCTCAGGCAGGGGAGTGCCGGCAAGAGTCTGCAGCGCGCCCCTCAGGCAGGGGAGCGCCGGCAAGAGTCTGCAGCGCGCCCCTCAGGCAGGGGAGCGCCGGCAAGAGTCTGTAGCATGCCCCTCAGGCAGGGGAGCGCCGGCAAGAGTCTGTAGCATGCCCCTCAGGCAGGGGAGCGCCGGCAAGAGTCTGCAGCGCTGTCGGGACCCAGTTCCTCCAGTTCACCCGGGTAGACCGCTGCTGGCAGCTCAAGCTCTCCCCCCGGCTCAGGCTCTTCCAGTTTCTCGGGGTACTCAGTGGCAGGCAGTCCTGGTGAGCCCCGTCCTTCCTCCAGCTCAGGTTTTCCCTGGTCCAGGGCCTCCCCTGGGGTGGCAGCAAGGTCTGAAGGGAGCAGCGTGCAGTCTGCATCTGCCTCCCTCCCTGGTGCTGCCCTCACTGAGCTAAGGGCCCCGCCCTTTGTACTTCCTGTTCCACCCCTCCCCTTCCGGGGGGCGGAACAAGCTTGGCCTGGCCCCGCCCACTCAGGTTGAGAGAGTGGCTGTTTACCCTCAGGCTCGGAGGGAAGCCACCCTGGCTCCCTACATACCCCACCCCTCAAATCCAGCTCCTGGACCTCGGAGCTGGCATCCCCAGCCTCCCCTAGGCGGGATAGAAAGTCCGCATTGGCATTGTCCCGTCCCGCCCGGTGGCGAATCGAAAAGGCGTAGGGCTGTAGAGTCAGGTACCATCGCTGAAGCCGGGGATTCGCGTCCTTCATCTTATTGAGCCATTTCAGGGGTGCATGATCTGTAATCAGTGTAAAGGGGGCCCCAAGGAGGTAGTAGCGGAGGGCGTCCACGGCCCACTTAACCGCCAGGGCCTCTTTCTCAAGGACGGAGTAGTTCCGCTCCCTGGGGGACAGCTTCCGGCTGAGATAAACAATAGGGTGTTCCTCCCCGTCCACCTCCTGCGAGAGGACTGCCCCAAGCCCCACGGCGGAGGCATCGGTCTGAACGATGAAGTCACGACGAAAGTCCGGGCTGAAGAGTACTGGCTCGCTACACAGGCGGACTTTAACAGTTTGAAAGGCCTCCTCGCAGTCGTGAGACCAGCACACTCGGCGGGGGCTATTTTTAGTCAGGAGGTCCGTCAGAGAGGCCGTAATGGTTGCAAAGTGGGGTACGAACCGCCGGTAGTAACCAGCTAAGCCCAAGAACTGCCGCACCTGTCTCTTCGTGGTCGGCGCCTGACATTCCTGGAGTGCTTGGACCTTCCCGACGAGGGGCCGTACCAGTCTTCAACCCAAGGTGTACCCCAGGTAAGTGGTTTCCTCCCGTCCGATTTGGCATTTCTTTGGATTGGCTGTGAGACCGGCTTCGCGAAGGTCCCGGAGGACAGCCGCTACCTGGTTGAGATGTTCCTCCCAGTTGCTGCCATAGATGACCACATCATCCAGGTAGGCCGCGGCGTACTTAGTGTGTGGTTGTAGAACCCGATCCATCAACCGTTGGAAGGTTGCCGGGGCCCCATGGAGGCCGAACGGCATCCGGGTGAAATGGTAGAGCCCGGAAGGGGTGGCAAACACGGTCTTCTCCTTGGATCGGGGTTCCAAGGGGATCTGCCAGTACCCCTTAGTGAGATCTAACGTGGTGATATAACGGGCTTCCCCAAGTCGATCAAGGAGCTCGTCCATGCGGGGCATTGGATAGGCATCAAACTTTGAAACGGCGTTGACCCTCCGGAAGTCAATGCAAAACCGCCGGCTGCCATCTGGCTTGGGGACAAGGACGACAGGGCTCCGCCATTCGCTCTGGGAGCGCTCAATAACACCCAGCTCCAACATTGCCTGGACTTCCTCCTCCACGGCCTCCCGCATTCGCCTAGGCAATGGCCGGGTTGTCCCCCGGACCACCACCCCTGGGTTGGTCTGGATCGTATGGTAGGCGAGTGTAGTCCGCCCGGGTTTCGTGGTGAAGGTCTTGGGGAACGCCTTCACTAAACAGGCAGCTTGTTCTTGCTGCTCAGTGGTGAGCGTCTCTGCTAGCTGGGGCCCACCACTTTCAGACTCCTCGGGGGGTTGTGGCCCCAGGTCCGGTTCGGGGGGGTACGGGGCAATTAGTAGTCCTTCCCGTTCCCTCCAGGGTTTCAACAGGTTTACATGATAAATCTGCTTTTCCTTCCGGCGGCCAGGTTGCCGGATTTCGTAAGTGACCGGCCCCACCCAGCGAAGGACTTCGTACGGGCCCTGCCAGCGGGCAAAAAGTTTTGATTCCTCCGAGGGGAGTAGGAGGAGGACGCGATCCCCTGGTACAAATGTTCGGGCCTGGGCGCCCCGATTATATTGCCGCTCCTGGGCTCTCTGGGCTGTGTTTAAGTTCTCCCTGGCAAGCTCACCCGCCCGGGCGAACCGCTCCTGTAGTTGTAAGACATACTGCAGGAGGCCCTGCGTTGCGGACGGTGTGCGTTCCCAAGTTTCTCTTAGGAGGTCCAACACGCCGCGGGGTCGTCGCCCATAGAGGAGCTCAAATGGAGAGAACTTCGTGGAAGCCTGCGGAACTTCCCGAATTGCCAGTAGTAAAGGGGGGAGTAGTTGATCCCACTGGTGGAGGTCCTGGGTGGGGAAGCGTCGTAACATTCCCTTCAGGGTCCGGTTAAAACGCTCGACCAACTCATCAGTCTGGGGATGGTAGACCGAGGTCTGCAGTTTCTTAATCCCTAGCAGAGCACACACCTGACGGAATAACTTAGAGGTAAAGTTGGTTCCCTGGTCAGTGAGTATCTCCCGAGGGAGGCCCATCCTGGCAAAGATCTTCACGAGCTCCGCCGCAATAGTGCGGGCGGTGATACTTCTTAAGGGGACGGCCTCGGGGAAGCGGGTGGCGTAGTCCATCACGACAAGAATATATTGATAGCCCGCCTGACTTTTTGGGAAGGGCCCGACCAGGTCCATCACTACCCGCTCAAAGGGAACGCCCACGATTGGTAAGGGGACTAGAGGGGCCTTCCGGACCGCCGCTGGCGCAGCATGTTGGCAGTCCGGGCATGACATACAATAATCCTTTACCTCGCGGTAAATACCGGGCCAGAAGAACTTGGCCAGGACCCTAGCTGTGGTCTTCTCCGGGCCTAAATGGCCTGCGGCCGGGATGTCGTGGGCCAGCTTCAGGACGGCCCGCCAATGAAGGCGGGGAACCACGAGTTGGGTCCGGACCTCTTGGGTTTGAGGATCTCGCTCCACGCGGTAGAGCCGATCGTGGCTGAGTTCAAACCTAGGCCATTGGGTAGCCCGCTGGGCCTCCACGACGTCCCCCTCCACCCGTGCCAGCTGTTCATAGGCAAACCGTAGGGTAGGGTCCTCCCTTTGATCTCGGCTAAAATCCACAATGTCCTCAGGGGGGCGCCCCGTCCCCCGGCCATCCTGCCCGGGCATGAGAAATGGGGCAGCGCCGGGGTCGGCCCGCGCACTGGGGCCTATGTCGATTTCCGAGGAAGTTCCCTCAAATGCCTCTTCCGGGGATAAGGATCGGAGCACTTCGACGAAACCTGGCCAGTCCCGGCCCAGAATAACCGGGTAGGCCAGAGATGGGGCCACTGCCACGCTCATTAACTGGGTTGCTCCATTCACCGTGATAGGGACCTGAACCGTGGGGTACGGTCTCACATCCCCGTGTATACACTGGATCCGAACCTCCCCCATGATCCGCCCGGCATCTGGAAGGAGCGCCTGGCGAACAAGAGTCTGCCCACAGCCCGAATCGATTAGACCCACCACGTGGGTCCCAGCGACGTCCATGGGAGCCGTCAACTTGGCCGCGGAAGGCGGGCGGGCTCGGCGCTCCCCAGTGTACACGCGGCCAAAGTCACACTCCATCGCCGTACAGTCTCGTTGCAGATGGCCGTACTTGCCACACCGAAAGCAAGGTCCTACCTCTGGGCGCCCCGACCGCGTGGGGGCACCAGGGAGGCCGCGGGGTTGGACAGGTCCTGGGGGTCGGGTCCAGCGTCCCGAGCCCGTATGCGGCGGAGCCTCTGGGCGTCGGGGGAAAAGAGGTCCCGCCGCCCTCTGGCCGTCGAGCACCAGGTGGTGTCTCAGCCTTGGAGTTGGACCTCCTTTCCAGTTTCTGAGTGCCTGGTCCCGAATCTGGGGGCCGGGCGGCCGGCCCTATAGGGGCCTCAGCCGCTAGAAAGTCCTCCATAAGCGTGACGGCCGCGCTCAGAGTTTGAAGTCGGTGCCGCAACACCCATGCCCTTCCTGGAGTTGGGAGGATGTGCACGAATTGCTCGAGGACGATCTGTTCCGTCACGTCAGCCGCGGTTCTACGCTCGGGCTGTAGCCATCGGCCAGCTGCATCCTTTAATTCCTGGGCCACGGCCCGGGGCCGGGCACCCAGAGGGTAAAGCTTTCCCCGAAACCGTCATCAAAAGGTCTCCGGGGTGATGTCGAAAGCATCCAAGATGGCTGCCTTCACTCGAGCGTAAATCCGGGCTTCATCGTCTGGGAGCCCCCGGTAGGCCTTCTGAGCGGGCCCCGTCAAATAAGGGGCGAGGAGGGTCGCCCACTGGTCCGGTGCCCAACCGGCTACTGCCGCCACTTGCTCAAAGGTCACCAGATAAGCCTCTGGGTGATCCTCAGGCCCCATCTTGGCCAGACGGATTGGTGGAGCAGGGGGGGTAGGCAAAGCTGCCCCCCCGGTGGAACCCCACCGGGGGTCGGCCACAGGGTGGCCAGTTGCTGGAAGCATTGGGTTTGTTGTTCACGGTGCTGGACCCCCAAGGTTTGAAGTAACTGCTGCTGGTGGGTTCCCAGCTGCTGTATGAGTTGCTGCTGCTGCTGCTGCTGACTCTCGGCCAGGAACTTAATAAGCGTCTCTATCTCCATCTTCCACCTAGGGGCGTCAAACGCCTCGTGGTCCTAATCCCTTCCAGCAGGGATAGGGTCAGGTCCCTGGTCAGGTGCCACTTGTAAGTTGCGTCGCCTGGCTTACCACCGCTAGGGGCGATGGTGAGCTAGTCTTTCCCTGGCTGGCTTGAGCCCCGCCCGGTCTCGGAGAATCAGTGGCAGGGGGGACGCCGGCGAACGTCTGCGGCGCGCCCCTCAGGCAGGGGAGCATGGCAGGGGTCTGTAGCGCCCCCTCAGGCAGGGGAGCGCTGGCAGGAGCCTGTAGCGTGCCCCTCAGGCAGGGGAGCGCTGGCAAGAGTCTGTAGCGCGCCCCTCAAGCAGGGGAGCGCCGGCAAGAGTCTGTAGCGCGCCCCTCAGGCAGGGGAGCGCCGGCAAGAGTCTGTGGCGCGCCCCTCAGGCAGGGGAGCGCCGGCAAGAGTCTGTGGCGCGCCCCTCAGGCAGGGGAGCGCCGGCAAGAGTCTGTGGCGCGCCCCTCAGGCAGGGGAGCGCCGGCAAGAGTCTGCAGCGCTGTCGGGACCCAGTTCCTCCAGTTCACCCGGGTAGACCGCTGCTGGCAGCTCAAGCTCTCCCCCCGGCTCAGGCTCTTCCAGTTTCTCGGGGTACTCGGCGGCAGGCAGTCCTGGTGAGCCCCATCCTTCCTCCAGCTCAGGTTTTCCCTGGTCCAGGGCCTCCCCTGGGGTGGCAGCAAGGTCTGAAGGGAGCAGCGTGCAGTCTGCATCTGCCTCCCTCCCTGGTGCTGCCCTCACTGAGCTAAGGGCCCCGCCCTTTGTACTTCCTGTTCCACCCCTCCCCTTCCGGGGGGCGGAACAAGCTTGGCCTGGCCCCGCCCACTCAGGTTGAGAGAGTGGCTGTTTACCCTCAGGCTCGGAGGGAAGCCACCCTGGCTCCCTACAATAAGGTACTATATATGGATTTGGGCCGAATCCTCAGCCAATGTCAAATTGGTTTAATCTGCTAATCCAGCATTAAATTCTATCCCTATTTACACCAATTGAGGATCATACCCTAGTTGATTGATTGATTGATTAATATATAATGGCGATGTTAAATGATTGTTAGGTTTGGGCTCAATATTTTGCATAAAACAGAGATTTTTTTTAAAATTAAGAATACAGTAGATCATCCCCAGACTGCCCTGCAACTTCAAAACCCAGGACCTCAAAAACAAAGAAATGAGAAGTTAAGTTACTTAATGCTATACACCTCCTACTTCTCCACCTATAAGCACACACCACTGCCCAGCCATTGCATGCCACTGCCCTCACATCACCATCTTAGCACTGCTCCCATGGAAGGGCTGGAAGGAAGGAGTTGCTTGGTAGAAGGAGGTGCTAAAAGTCCGTCATCCCTACAGGTAGAGAGTTGCTGTTGCAGTGCTTTTTCTGTGATGTGTGGTGGTTGTGTTAGGGGTGAAGTCTCTGTCTCTGAGAGTGGAGGACTACTGGATGTGCACTGATAGTTGGCTTAACTTTTCATTTCCTTCTGTGGTTTGGCAGCAGGTATAGTATGCATAGGCCAACCTTGACTGATACACAATACAATGTTTTTGATGGATGGAGGATTTGCAGAAGTGGCCAGTGATTTTGGTTACCCAACCTGAGACCCCTTACTGGGTCTTATTTCCAGAAAATTAGTGTTCAGTGTTTTCTGGAGAAAACAAATATAATATATATCTCCTCCTAATATTTGTGTGGCTGGTAGTCTGAAAAATACTAGTGTTTAACAGTTAAAAAACCAAAGAATGGGCTTTGCTATCTCTTTGGACCCACAAAACGCTAACTGGAGAGACCTCTAATAGTGACTTCTTGTGACTTCCCTCATTTCTCAACCATCGCCTCCCGTGCTTATGAAGCAGACAGCGCAGTTATTCTTGTTTGCCGTTCAGTTACACAACGGAGCTGTGACCGCAGCTCTCACAGCTGCCGGTTCCTGTTCAGCTTTGCAGCAGTATTAATAAGGGGAGTGTTTCAAGGCCTAAGGGGATATGGGAGCAGAGCGGCAAAATGAGCTCCTTGGAAAGGAGGCAGCAGTTTTTGTCAGGCACGCCTTCCCCATACTCACACTGCCTGTGTGTTCAAAGGGGCTTTGGAGCCAAACGCAAAAGCGATTTTCTGTTTTCTTCTAAAGAGGAGCGAGGACGGGGAAGGGAAACCGAATGGAATTCAGGTAGTGGGTACAAGGCCAGACTGGCATTCTGGGGGGGGCGGTGGGGGAGGGTGAATACAAAAGTCTTCCCGTTAGAGGAAGTGACAAACGTGAGGTGGGCGCTGCAGTCAAGTGCCTTCCTCCATCCCCCATCTTGATTGAATGAGTCTAACTTGTGAAATCGGTTCTCCCTCCCTTCACCATGTTATGGTTGAAGCCCCTAAGGCAGCGGTTTAAAACCTTTTTTCATTTGCGGATCCCTAAAATATTTCAAATGGAGGTGCGGACCCCTTCGGAAATCTTATACACAGTCTGCAGACTCCCAGAGGTCTACTGACCACAGGTTGAAAACCACTCTTCTATGGTAATGACAATCTTTCGTGGACTCCTTAGTCTGCGGACCCCAGGTTGAAAGCCACTGCCCTAAAGGAAGAGTCTAACCAGGGCTTAAGGACTCCCAAGGAAATGCCAGGTTTGACACAGCCACCTTCCTCCATTCCAGCCATCTCCAGTCTTCCCATACCCATCTGTGTCGATGCTTTTCTCAAAAATAACTAACATGTGTATGGCCAAAGCGATGTACAGTAAAGATGGTCAAAATATGGGGGGTTTTCCCCAGGGAAAATTTCAACTTTTCATAAAAAAAAATAGATAAGATTTTGTCTGAAAACCACACCAATGTTAATGGTGATGTTCCCATTTACACCGGGGTTGATTTTGGCCCTATGGTGAAATTATGCAGTGCAGTGTTCAGACACTAAGGTTAGTGGACACTATAAAAATACCAGAGATAGATTTTCTAAATCAGGAGTAACAACATGGAAGCCAATGGAATTACCCTGGACTGCAGAGGTAATAAAACTGAGATACATTAGAAAAGAATATGTCCCCCTGTGTGTTCCATTTTGGACAGAGTGGAGGAGGCAGTTGGGGTGTTTCTGATGTATTTAGTTCACCTCTGTGACTGACGTACACTACTGCAGAAATACCGCACAAGTGGATTATAGAGGATTCCAGCTGAAAACAGAGAGTATGATGATTACTTCTTCTATGAGCTAACAGGCCTTTCCTCCTTCATTTCTGCTTGAGATTATGCCCCCCTCTGCAGGCTTGTTCATAGGCTGCTCTATCCAAGCATTCTGTTTTTCATGGTGGACTGAGGAGAGATTTTGGAATCACATACAACCTGGATGTTGGCTTACACTTAGCAAATTTGCACAAAAATTGTATGCAATTGAAATGAGGCTGTTGGGTTTTACTGTAATGGGTTTTAAGATATTATGCCCTACATTCTGTCCTTAGTCTCACTCATCCAACCTTGGTAAAGTCAGTGGGGAAGATCTAAGGGCAGTGTTACAAACTTAACCCCCACCCTTCATTTAAAATAAATTAATCACAAGCACCCATCCCAAAGACAAAACGGATATGTGAGCCCTCCCAGAAATTAGCATCATGTGGATGGAGGTGCCAAAGGGTATTGTTTGACCCAAGGTGTGTGGCTGTGTGTGTGACGGAGACTAGGTGAAGGAGAGAAGACACAGAGAGACATTGAACAAGCCGCTGGCATCTCAACCCTGGAAAAAGCCTAGTGAGCTTTTGGGATGCTGGCTGAAAAGCCTGTTTTGGGTGCTGTGAACAAGGACGCTGTCCCCTCTTTGGTTCCTTCCTTTTGTATATTCTTTGTAAACAAACAAGCCTGCATCAAAGAAAATACTCAGCTCCCTGGTTAATTTCTACTCCCAGCTGGAACACCTGCAGGGCCCAGGCAGGTCAAAAGGGGTAACAGGCAGCATGGCTAAGGAACAGTTTAGTGCACAATCCCTTCTAAATTTACCATGAGGTGCATCTGGCCCCATTGTGCTGGGGTTTGTAGAAGCAAAGCCCCTGCCCTGAAGAACTAGCTATCTAAGCAATGCAAACGTCTGGAGGCAAGGGCCCAAGAGCAGCATGCAAGCCGGTGAACGTGGCCGTGATCGGCACAGGTTTGTTAGTTATGTATTTTGCTGTTGCTAGGTGTAAAGAGCTCAGTCAGGTTCCCATGGAAGTCAGTGGGAGCTGTGCTCAGTCTGCCTGTCAAAATAATTCCTCTGCCAGCCCTGCAGTTGCCACCTGAGAGGTGAGCACCCACCTGTGTTCTTTCAGCATTTTCCTCTGTATCAGGACCGGCAGTAAAGATTCTGCCTTCAGAACTTAGATGTGAGCTCCCTGGATGAGCCAGAATAAGATGGTGCTGGGTCTCCAATAGTTGTATCATTGCTTCAGGGCTAACAACTTGTCTCAATGTCCCAAAAGAAGTAAGCAGATGAGAACTCAAAGATGCAAAGTGAGCAGATAGGATGAAGAAGATCATCGTTTTTACATAGTAATTTTTCTTACCTTTGTAGAGAGGCAGCGTGGTCCAGTAGATTGACTCAGGGACCAGGGACTCAGAAAACCTGCTTTGCAACCGTAGGCAAGTCACTTCACCTCTTGGGACCTCTGTTCCTCTCCTCCCACCCTTCATTTGTCTCTAGAGCTGGTCAGAAAAACATGGGCGGGGGCATTTTCCAATGGAGATGTGTTCTATCAAAGCTATGAAATTGTGCTGACTTTGCCGAAATTTCATTTAGGAGAAGAAATGAGGGAGGCAGGAAATGTTGACAACATCAAAATATCCGACATTGTCAGAACGAAATGTTTCAGGTTTTTGTTTCGAAAGGACTTTTCATTTTGAATTTTTTAAATTTTTCATGATCGTATATTTTATGATAGACTATACAATTAAAAAAGGTGAAATCAAAACAAAACATTCTGGAATTCTCTTTCCTGAAGAATTTTGAATTTTTTTGGTTTTCATTTCTAATCAGAGCAAAGAGAAATGTCAAAATCTCCAAATCCTTCGCAAAAGAGAATTTCCTTCCTCCACACAGCTCTATTTGTCTTGCCTATGTAGATTGTAAGCTACTTTCTCTTACTCGTTATCTGTACAGCAACTAGCACAATGGGCTTGGAGCTTGGTTGAGGCTGCAGATGTTACTGTAATACCACTAACAGGAATAATTTGAAGATGAAATTGTCAATCTTGTTGTGACGAACATGGCAATTTCCTGCTCATCCTTGGAACACCTTACTGAATTAAGTCATTAATGCAATTGATTCTATTAAATGCAAAGAATATGTATTATTGTGGGCTCAGATTGTGTGTAACTTCTCTTGGAGAGATGGGATGTGAACCTTGGGAAATGTTATGAACTTCTAAGGGAAATACTGAAGAATGAGCCAGACAAGAATGGACTTTTGGGACAAACAGTATCAGGTGGTTTGTCTGGAGACTCTCTAGAGGGAGGTGAATGCAAATTCCTCACCTCTGGTAATGCAGAAATCCAGCCTTTTGAACCTTTGCCCTGTGGAGGGGACCATAATCTTTTGATTACCTGTTCTGGAGTCTAGGGTGACCAGATGTCCCAACTTTGGGATCTTTTTCTTATATAGGCTCCTATTACCCTCCACCCCCTGTCCTGATTTTTCACACTTGCTGTCTGATCACCCTACTGGAGTCTCAAGATCAAAGGCCCAAGCTGCAGAAAGAGACTGAGCAATTGGGGTGCTACTCCTGAACTAAGGTGGGGGTTGAGGGACTGACTCCTACCACAGCCCTTGTTGGAGTTGGGGAGTGATCTCTGGTAAGCTTATTAGCATACGTGTAGGGGTGGATTTTTAATTGTTTTCAATATGATTTCTCAGCAATGCTTTCACCTTACGAATAAATGTGCTTGCCTAGAAAGAACTGTGGGGTAACTCATAACTGTGAGCAACTGTACTGTTCATTGCCTCTGGGGAGAAAGCAGAGCAGGCCTGCTGAGGCAGTCCAACACCCAGTGTAGGCAGGGAACTGTGCAGCCTGGAAATGCCCCGGTCAAGAGGGAAGAAGATGTGGTTCTCTACCTGCACCCATGAGCCAGGAGTGGGTGCCCTCCAGGGACCATGGAGGGAGAATACAGGTGTAGTTGCCCTGAACTGTGACACATGTAAAAAGACTCAATTGACTCGTACTGGTGGTTCTGATGTGTGACATGGCAAACCCTCTTCTAGCAGCAAGAGACTCTTTTTGTGCCCTTGTGTAACACTGAAATCATAGTGCTGGGGTGAAAAACAACTAGTGCTTTATCCACTAAATCTCATTCTTCCTTCCTTCTTGATTTCCTAATGCAGCGATATTCTCAGAAGTCCTATTAATATAAACCGTATGGATTTTTATTGCTATAACGTGAAAACTTGTGTGACTCAGCATTTCCCCTCAAATCATTCTCCCTGAAGAAAACAAGAAATGAATCTGGCTTCGTATTCATTAGCCTTAAATAACATAGTAGTGAAAAAGAGAGTGATAAGATCAACTATATATGCTGCACGGGTATTTATGCTGATGGCTTGACTTACAGTAGACATAACTACTTAATTAAGGTCCACTCTCAACACATTTTCCCTCCATCTGTTAGACAGCAATCAGTGTGAAGCCTGCAGGCCTAGAGTTTTATTCTCTGTCAAGCTAAGAATCTGTCACTGCTGAGGCATTTGAGAAGTCCTGTGCTCAGTGTGAGTCACAGACCGAAGGAAGCATTGTCTAGACAAGACACACACACACACACACACAATTTTCGAGCCACAGCTATAGTGCAAGGAGAGAGAGAGACACAAAAAATGACAGCAGGAGTGATGGGCCCTCAAAGCTCAGATGTGTTTGTAAACACTGGATTACCCTGGTGCCTGACTGCCATTTCTTCTAGGAGAGGAATTCACTCTCCATTGAAAGGTAACACTTCCTAGCAAGTGCTGGCTGATAAGGAGAAGGGTCCAGACTCTTACAAGAAATTCACTAAATATTTAGACCGAGCAAGTGGTGGAGGAGTGTCTTGATGGGCTTAATGCTGGACTTCTGTTTCCTCATGCAGTTCCCACCTCCACCCCCTCCAGAAACGAGCAACTGCAGTGGTAGGACATGGGGAAAGAGGTGTGTCTCAGCCAGGATGGCACCAGACCATTTAGGGCTTTATAGCTCAAAACCTACTACATCATAAATTGCACCCAGAAGCCCATAGGTAGCTAGTGCAAACTGTGGCACACTGGGGTCATTTGCTCACAATGAAGTGCTTTGGTTTGATAAGTGGGTTACTGTAGTCTGAACTGGCTTCAGTTTATGAATGGATTTAACGGCCAGATCCTTGCCTCTTCTCCAGCAGCTATGGCCTCCTGTGGACGTTCCCAGTATGGGGAAACCTTCTTGTGGTGTAGAATCAAAATAGCTGTTCCTACGTCATCTCCCATTCTGGCTCTGGTGTAGGGGCATGGCTGGGGGAAGGAGAACATTTACATTTGGTTGTGTCTTGCAGAGCAAAGATTCAGGTAAGTTCTTATATTATCTGAACAAGTTGGCCCACAGTGCTCACTAGGAAATTACTGTCAATGGGTGCAGCTGAACTGGTGGTGAAACAGTTTAACTACAAGTTAAACCTGGGGATTACAGTGCACGAGAAGCTAGATATGAGTCAATAGTTTGCCCTTGTTGCCAAGCAGGCTAACGGCATATTGGGCTACATTAGTAGGAGCATTACCAGCAGATCGAGGGAAGTGATTATTTCCCTTTATTTGGTACTGGTGAGGCCACATCTGGAGCATTGCATCCAGTTTGGCCCCCCCCCCACTACAGAAAGGATGTGGACAAATTGAAGAGAGCCCAGGGGGCAGGGGCAAATGACTTATGAGGAGAGGCTGAGAGAACTGGGCTTATTTAGTCTGCAGAAGAGAAGAGTGAGGGGGGATTTGATAGCAGCCTTCAACTACCTGAAGAGAGGTTCCAAAGAGGATGGAGATAGGCTGTTCTCAGTGTTGGCAGATGACAGAACAAGGAGCAATGGTCTCAAGTTGCAGTGGGAGAGGTCTAGGTTGGATATTAGGAAACACTATTTTACTAGGAGGGTGGTGAAGCACTGGAATGGGTTACCTAGGCAGGTGGTGAAATCTCCAACCTCAGAGGTTTTTAAGGTCAGGCTTGACAAAGCCCTGGCTGGGATGATTTAGTTGGGGTTGGTCCTGCTTTGAGCAGGGGGTTGGACTAGATGACCTTCCAACCCATATCTTCTATGATTCCATGTAGATGGGACAAACTCTGCCCAGCACAGTTGGCCAGTTGTGTGTGATTTGATTTCACCATGTCTGGTCACGGTAAGGGTGGTAAAGGCTTGAGGAAGGGAGGAGCGCCATCGTAAAGTGCTTCAGGATAACATCCAAGGTATTGCCAAGCCAGCTATCCGTTGCTTGGCTCAACGTGGGGTGGAGGGTGGGGGTGTGAAGCGTATTTCGGGGTTGAGCTACGAAGAGACCCGAGGAGTGCTGAAGATGTTCTTGGAGAACGTGATCCGTGATGCTGTCAGTTACCCTTAACATGCCAAATGAAACGCTGTAACAGTTATGGATGTGTCTTTTTTTTAAATACTAATTTTGGAATAGATTTTTCATCAAATTTTTGAAAGTTGGCGAATTTTGACTAGATCTACTGACATTGTCATCTATTAGTAAATTTCCTAACCAAACCTTTGAAATCCCAGATGTCTTCTTCTGCTTCTAAACTACTCAACTTGGTGGAGAATGAGATTTTTCCAGACACACTCAATTTTAGAGACTTGAATGGAATTCAGCTATTTTACTGATTGTTAGTTCATAGCCAAGTCAACTGCTTTATTCTGAAGAGCTGGGGAACTACTTGACCAAGCTAAGAATCTCTTTTTAGGTGAAACCCACTGAAGAGGATCCTTTTTCCTTCTGCGAAGGAGCAGACTGCAATATTGCTATTTTTTAAAGAAACTAACAAAAAAAGTTTGAAACACAGTTATAGCTATACAAATAGCTGAAATTTAATTACATCTCCTGAGCCACAGATTTTTTTACTGCTTAATACCTGATATTTTGAAAATCTTTGAAGTTTTCGGAGAGCTCCTTAGAGGATATATACCACATTTTAATATAAATGATCTTAATCTCTATTTTAAAGGAGGACGTGGTGTGGAGAATGTAATTATATATGCTTTTGATATAATTGGATAAATATCCCCGAGTTAAAGAGCCCACGATGGTCATTTAACTTTATTCAAATTTATACTCCTCTGAAATCCATCTGACTTTAATTTCTTTGTGCATTACCCCTGAAAAAGGCATAGATCATACTTCCCTCCATATCTCCATCCATCAATCTAATCTGATCTAATCTAACCTAATCATATGCAGATAGACAGCCCCCGCAATCCAGAGACAATGAAGTTTAGGGTATTCGTGATCCACACCTGGGGGGAAACTCCCATTGACTTAAGTGGGCCAGGATTTCACCCCTGCTTGTTGTAGATTGTGCTAATCATATCCAAAATATACTGTACATATATTTATCATGGAAAATACTACATTGAATTTGCATGGTTAAACACATAAAAATCCAGTAATTCCAAAATTACATTTATATGCATACCCTTATGTGACTCAAACCCCCCTCAATGCCAACTGGCAAGTGGCCATGATAGAGGGGAGGCTGGGCCAAACGTGAGTGGCACTACAGCCCCGTGCATCAGGTCAGAATTCCACTTGCTCAGATTTGGCCCAGTCACGCCTCCGTCATGATGGAGGGGTAACTTGGCCAAATTTGAGGGGTGGGGCACTCTGAAATGTTGCCTAGGCACAGATTGTGTTGACCGACCTCTGCCATTTACTATGTCCTTTCCATACAAATGACTTTCATTCACTGTGTTTGGCTGGCATACACAAAATAGTGCATAGTGGGTTACAAGGTAGCCACATATACGCTAAAGTGTAAATTTAAACCAATGTCCTTATAGCTGTGTCCCCATGTGAACACTCTCCTTCTGTCAAGTATCAGAGGGGTAGCCGTGTTAGTCTGGATCTGTAAAAGCAGCAGAGAGTCCTGTGGCACCTTATAGACTAACAGATGTATTGGAGCATGAGCTTTCGTGGGTTGCATCCGACAAAGTGGGTATTCACCCAGGAAAGCTCATGCTCCAATACGTCTGTTAGTCTATAAGGTGCCACAGGACTCTTTGCTGCTTTTACTCTCATTCTGGTATTAAAATGCCCTTTTTTTGTTTTGGCTTAAATTGCTTTGAAAAGGGTTTAAGCTAAATGGAAAAAGCTCCAGAATAAGTGTCTCCACGGGAAGTTATATTGGTGTAACTATTGGTTTAACTATACTGGTGTAATTTTACTGGCATAACTGGTAAAAATTTCCTGTATAGACAAGCCCTAAGAGTATAGAAAATAAATCTGAATTTACAGGTATGGTAGTTATAGAATTGTCGTCTGACTTGAAAACTAAGTTGCTATTGGCCTAGAAACCACTGGGGGAAAATAACTATGAAACCTCTATTTTGCATTTTCAGGGGCTTACTTCAGAATAGAGCCAGGGTTTTGAAGAAAGAGAAATCTTAAGGGATTGTTTCTGTAACACTGACTTCTCTTCTTATGACTATCCATCATTGTTGAGCTTCGTTTTCATGACCTGGGCCTGATTCTGATCTCAGTTAAACCAGTATTACAAAAGGAGTAACTCCACTAAAGTTCGTGGATTTTACCTGGAAGTAGAATTGTTGTATGGGAGATTGGGGCTGGGCCTTCAGTGTTTCAACCCTTACGTAAAATATTTAGCATGAGTCAGTCCCTCCATGTGCTCTCACTCCACCAAGGCCATACACAGCAGTATATGGCATTCAGTCAGAGTAAGGATGAAGGATTGGAGAAAGCCATCAGAAAGGCTGATGAGCGTGGTGTTCTGTTATTCACTATCCAGTAAGCCGAGGGGGAAAAGCCCTGTATGCTGGTGGGTCGGGAAGGACACTCTACCCAGTATATGTCATGAGGCATCGACCCATTTCATGGGGTTTGCAGGGGGGAACAGGAGTTCTCCTTGGTACGCTATGTCCAGACTATCGTTGGGCTGCACCCCCATCATTCCCACTTCCCCCTTGCTCACTAGGGCTCAGTTCTCTGGGAGCCTAGAAGTTTACATTCTTTGTTGAACCCTATGCTCATTTCTCAGCAGTTAGGGCTGGCTCCAGGCACCAGCGCAGGAAGCAGGTGCTTGGGGCGGCCAATGGAAAGGGGCGGCACGTCCGGGTCTTCGGCGGCAATTTGGCGGCGGGTCCCTCAGTCCCTCTCGGATGGGAAGACTGGCCGCCTAATTGCCGCTGAAGAATGAAGCGGCACGGTAGAGCAGCCGCCGAAGTGCCGCCGATTGTGGCTTTATCTTTTTTTATTTAGTTTTTGCCGCTTGGGGCGGCAAAAAAGCTGAAGCCGGCCCTGTCAGCAATATATGGACTGCTCTCTCCAGGTGCTGAGCAGACTCTGAGCACTCTTTGCCAGTGCGTTGCCTCTCTGCACCTCCCCAATCAGCACCTAGAAGCCCATTGGGTTGAATCCATAAACAGCAAGGCCTGGGCAGTAAGTCGAGACAGGTCAACTGGTTTTGCCTAGTTTCAAAACCACTCAAACATCGTGGGCTTGACTTTGTGTCCTCCAAGCCTGAACACAAAATGGCTGCCTGTCTCAGTGAATAGTATCATCCATAAGATTTAAAGATAGGAACACAAAGGCGTAAACCGCAAAATACATCGCAAAGTCTATGTACTATGAACAGGAGGGTCACCCAGCTCTGGAGGAGATGTTCTTATGTCTCTAATAGAGAGCTCAGGCTGTCATTCTGGCAGAAAACCATGGACCAGATTCTGATCTAAAATACCCCCAATTTACACCAGTGTAACTCCACTGACTTCACAGGAGTTACTCTAGGTTTATGAAAGTGGAATAGAGATTAAAATCTGCTTCCATGTATTTAATATTGAATCTCCCTTAGGAAAAAAAACCAGCCACGGTGGGTTTAAGTTACAGAGAAAAGATTGGTGAACTCAAAGTAGTTCTGTGAACCCTGTGAACCCAAAAAACAGAGCGTTTCATGAACCCTCGAACTCCAGCAGGCTCAGCCGGGCCTAGTGGAAAGCCTTCAACTTCTAGTCATCCCCTTTTAGTTACTTTTGCTTTCTTTTATTGGAGGGGAAACACAGCTGTACAATCTCCTCCTCCTCAACATAATTGCGTTAGACATTTGGAGGCAGTCGAATTGCCATTCAAGCTGGTATATAATGAATTTACTTGACATGCACAGGTCCTTATGTCACAAAAGGTTTTCTCATTATATCTGAGCCTTAGTTTAGTTGTTTATAAAAAGTCTCCAAATCCTCCCCCGTTACCTCCCTGAAATCACATATTTTGTGCTGGAGGACAGCTTCTTTGTGTTTAATATTGTCCAGAAATGTCCCTATTGACAGTAACTTCACCAGGTTTTTATTTTTCAGTTTGCCAAGATATTAAAAATTATTGTTCATAGGAGTGATCAGGGCAATGAGTTAGTACAATTTCAAACTTTCTCTCTGGCATCCAACAGCAGCCAAAAGGACAGTGCAGCGGGTGAACGGGGCTGTAGAAAGGGACGGAGAGTGAATCGGAGAGTAAAGAAAACATTATCACTAGTCTGTTGACCCAGTGCCCACATGGTGTAATTCAGGTTAGCTCCATTGAAGTGAATGGGGCCAGTTCCTCAGAGGGTGTAGATTGGCATATCTCTGTTGAAATCACTGCTGTATTTCTAGTGAGTTCAGTGACTAGCTGCACAAAGCCTCTGGAAAGCTTCCCTAAAGGGGTAGCTGAGGATTCCTGTGGCAGAGGGGAATTCCTGGGTGATGTAGAGCTGGAATAGCCAGCCACCAATATTGTACCTCAGCACGGGAGGTGTAATGAGGGAGGGCTGGCCCATGACAAGGCATGACAGGATGTGATGGTGAGGTGTCACACAGCACTGTGTTCTGACCGTTCCCCACGGACATAGTGACTGGTCGGAGGCCATCACAAGCCAGTGTACGTTAAAGTACCCTGGGCCCTGTTGTTTACTCCAGCTTATTCTGGGGGCTAGTTTGGTCCCTGGTTCATCCAGGACGGGAAGAAATGGAAAGGTGGCTTAGAACCACCTTTGTCTCCCTCAGCAATACAAAGCAGGAAGATCGAACCTGTTGTGCCTAACTCAGGAAGGACCAATGTCTGAGGGAGCTCCAGCTTAGGTGCCAGGCAGTTGTCTCAAACTCCCCACTCCCTGCCTAACTAAGCCACGGTCAGTTTTCCCACCCTAACAATCACCAGAGAGCCCCCTCTTTTCACATAGAACTGCTTAATTCTTAGAACTGATGTTAAGGAGGGCCGGTGAGCAAACTCACTAGAAATGTCTGCTTTGAAAAATAAACACCTTTAGCACAATAGATTTACCTGGACAACTTCCCACTAAGGCATAGAATCATAGAAATGTAGGGGTGGGGAGAGACCCTTGAGAGGTCATCAAGGCCAGATCCCTGTGCTGAGGCAGGACCAAGTAAACCCAGACCTTCCCTGACAGATGTTTGTCCAACCTGTTCTTAAAAACCTCCAATGATGGGGATTCCACAACCTCCCTTGGAAGCCTGTTCCAGAGCTTAGCTACCCTTAGTGTTAGAAAGTTTTTCCTAATATCTAACCTAAATCTCCTTGCTGTTGATTAAGCCCTTTACTTCTTGTCCTAGCTTCAGCAGGCATGTAGAGCAATTGATCACAGTCCTCTTTATAACAACCCTTAGCATATTTGGAGACTATCATCAGGTCCCTCAGTGGACAATCATTAATAGCTGGAACCATAGTTTGCATATGGCAACGTATTGGAATGATTTGGGATTGTCATTCTGCTTCCCTATAGAATTTAACAATATTTGAGTTCACCAGGGTCAAATGTTGCCCTCACATATAAAAGCCAGGGCAATTCCCATTGTACTCATTACATGCTTAATACACATACAACACCTGAAGGTAAAATACGGTCCAACAACTGGGACTTGATAAATACTGTAACATGAATAGGAGCTTATTACTTGGAGAATTCTTGATCCATATGCTCTACAGCCAGTACTTAGTTAATTGGTCATGTGTAGCATCACCTTAAAATATTCCTCAGTGTTCACTAAATGCAATCTCAATCTTCTCTTTTTTAATCAAGGGGAAGCATAGGCAGTTAGGATAGGTAATCACATTTCATAATAATGTACAAAATATTAAGGCAATATATTGTACTATGCAAAAACCCACATAAGAGTCATATAAAGGACTTAATTCTGCATCTGTGTTGCTCCCCGTAATGGGGTACTGGCCCTTAAAGTCGTGGGAGGGGCCAGTCATCCCATTCCAAGTTTCCAAAACAACCAAAACTGGACATAAGGTGAGAAGAAGATGTTCCTGGGGAAATAGTTAGAGTCTGGGGTAGGGAGTGGGGAGATATAGGAAGAAACCCTGGCTATTTTTCCTTTAAGGGACTGGGGCCAGGAGTCTTGTAGAGAGGGCAGGGCATGGCTCCCTTCTTCCCCAGCTGTCTCAGACAGGTGTTTGAGGTAATTAGACCCACCTGAGAAGATTCAAGGAGTGGTCAGGTGACTGGGGAGTGGTTGACTCAAAAGAGAGGCTCCAAGCCCAGTCAGAGAAAGGGTGTGCTGAATGAAGAGCTGTTGAAGGTGTTCCTGAGGAGAATGTAGCTGAAGGCACAGTCCAAAGAAGGAGGACTGTGAGACCCTAAACTTGATGGATAAGCTATGGGCTGGGAAGGCCAGGACTTAAAACCAATCCCAACTAGGAGGATTATGAACTCTAAATATGAGGGGTGAGTGGAAAGGGGCCTTTTGGTGGTCTGAACTATATTCAACATTTTGTCCCCAAGAGATGGGGGCGATTGTTTTGAAGACTCTGGGTGCATGTGAATTATTTTGGGGACTCTAAGGGAAACTGAGGCAGGATGCCTGCAGGGCCACCTTAGGTCACAAGGGAGTGCTGTGTGATGGCACTTGTCTACACTCCCATATATTGTCTGCACTATGGGATTTGAGAAAACATTCCCACTATTGCTAATAGCAGTTAAGCTGCACCAGCATTAGTGAAGTTGAGAGCCCTACTGTAAATGGGTCGCCACTCCAGGAGAAATTTCATCCCCTAGGAGTATTGTCAAGGCAGTTTAATTTCAAGATCTAACAACCTTGGGAGTGTTCTCTCAAAACTGGCATGAAGAACAGGCTTAAACTGGGGATTTTCCCAATGGTTGTCCTAGCGTGAGCCATAATGAAGACAGAACTGCTGGTGGACGTCTTTTGGTCAAGCCATTTTTTTTCAACAACAAATGGCTGTTCAACCAAAACAAATTTTTGCAGAATTTTTTCGTTTTCATTGAAGTTTTCCAGTTTTCAAAACAAAACAAAGAAAACCCTGAAATCTGCTTTTTGTTGTTGGGGGTTTTTTTGTTTGTTTTTTGGTTTTTTGTAAAGAATGTTAACAGAAAAACAAAATTATTACTGAAAATGTTTTTCAAAGACTGAAATGTTTTCATTTTCTTGTAAAACAAAAAAAAACCCCTAAATTTTTCACAGGAAATTAAAAAAACCTCAAATGTTTCAAAATTTTTGCAAAAAAGTAATTATTTTTCCAAGTAGTTTCAATGGATGGTCAAAGTCACTTATCCCCAAAAATGGAACTGGTGCTCCTTTTGCTGGTTTCAAGGAAGGCTTTCTGCACTAAGAGTTTCCACTAGTGATCACTGGTGGCTGTAACTGGGGCAAATCCCCTCTGTAGACAAGACCTAAAAATGGTTTTACCAGACTTTCTTTTTCAGCTTCTTTGCTCTTTTTTGCACTGTGTCTGTCTATGCAGCCTTGAGAGAGAGAGTTCCTGGTCCTTTTATGAGCCTCTATCTAAAGCCAAGTCAGTGTTGCTACTGGTACCTCACTTATAATTTCTCTGCACTATTGTCTCTGGGTTTCTGTGTGTGACATAATATTGTTGCTTCTCTGCAACATTCCAAGCTGACTGACTGTCTCTGTCTGTCTGTCTCTGTGTGTCTCTCTCTCTCCCTCCTCCCCCACCAGATGGGGGGGGGATGAGGGTGGAGGAGGGACAATGTCTCACATGAATGAGATAAGGGAAGACAAAGCAAATGGGGAAGAAAGGAAGCTTGTAGCTTTTCAAGTTCAATGAGGCTTACCAGGGTTTTGGGGGCCTCTTCAAATCAGAGGCCTAGTTAAAAGAACACGCAGAATTCAAAGCCTGTCCTTTTGCAGACCCTCTGTCGGCTTGGAAAATCCTCCCAATGCATGTTTGCTCTTGCTTCTCTCTCCCCACATCCCTCCCCTTCATAACGTCCAGACACACACCCCCCTCTTTGCAACTTGCAATTTCCCCCCAAATTCGTGAAAAGCCGCCCTGCGTTTAACCGTTAGAAGATAGCTCTGCCCAACAGAAGTAGCAGGTGTGATGGCTGTTTCTATGCTCCCAGCTCCTGAATGTGAGATGTATGCAAATGGAATCTAATGGTGGGCAACATCAGAAAAGGGTACAATAGATCCCCTTAATCCCTCGTTGCCGAGAGCCGTCTCTCTCCCCCAAGAAACACAGCATCAGAATGGAGCATAAACAGTTCCTCTCTCATTGTAAACATTAAAGTGTTTCTTTTCCTCCAGCAGACACATACTTTAGAAAGTTGCAGCGATGGGAGACACAAAGCCCTGGGTCTCTTGGTCAAAGGAATTACAGTAGGAGCCCATCTTTTTCTGAGGAATGGTGGGACACGGATGGGGAGCACTGTAAGGGTTGGGAAAGGCGCCTGAGCTGCTCAGCAGCAGGGTATTCAGGTATTGCTACGGGCAGTAAGAAACAGTCATTATTTTTTCCTTTAGGGATGAGGTTCAGGCTTCCATGGCTGGTCTGAGAATCTAGATCCACAGAAGTAGAGGGCTATTTAAATAACATTCCCGCTGTTTACACTTTGTGTAAAATGCTGGCATTTTTATCCAGTCATATGTAGGGCATATGAATTGATGATGGTGCCTACCAGCCAACATTACATGTGGCAGGAAGGAACACACAGGGAAAGAGGAGTAGTCAGCATGGGCCTGATTCTGATCTCACCATTTTAAGGGCCTAATCCTGCAAGATAAAGCTGGCTTCTGATTGCTGCTGAGTGTACCCTCCACCCTCAGTGGGCCAGAGCCTCAGCTGGTCTAAATCAGCAGAGTTTCATTGACATTAATGGAGTTACATTGATTTACACCAGTTGCAGATCTGGGCTGGTGACCTTAATGGCAATAGAAGGGATTCAGTGCTTCTTGGAAATGTTCATTACCAAGCCCTAATCAGGAGTAACTCCACTGAATCAATGGAATGACACCAGTCACTGTAAAACCAGTGTAAGTGAGATCAGAATCAGACCTTTTGATCAGCTATTAGAGACAAGAGTGAACCAAACCATAAAACAATAGATCCAGGGGGATGTTTTTCTGGGGACTGGTACCAGGACCCACTATGTTGTCATTTGTAAGATCTAAAACATGTCACAAGTTTTGGAATCATCATAAATAATGCTTTGCAGCCATATATTGCTTTTCTCCCAAGAATCCCAAAACATGGTTACAAATATGATTTAATTCTCACACTAGTCCTATCAGGTAGGTAAATACCATTATTCCCATGTTACAAGTGGGGGAAAATGAGGCCCAAGTTCATAGAGGAACCAAAACAAGTATCCAAAGTCCAATGGGTATTTGAGGAGAAAACTCTTGTAAGAAGGAGTAGCCAATGAAAGAGCATCTGTTTCCCCAGGAAATCTACAGAGTGTGTTAGGAAAATAAAAGGAAGATTTATTCACAGAGGCTCAGATTTTAAGGTTAGAAGGGATCGTTATGATCATCTAGTCTATAACACAAGCCAGAGAATGTCACCAAGCCCATCACTTCTGTTTGAGCCAGAGCATCTCTTTTAGAAAGACATCCACTCTTGACTTAAAGACATCAAGAGATGGATACTCCATCATCTCCTTAGGTATGTAGTTCTAATAATTAATAACTCTCACTATTACAAATGTCCATCTTATTTCTAGTCAGAATTTGGCTACCTTCCGCTTCCAAGCATTGGGGCATTTTCTTGGAAGAGTCTTTTGTGTTATCTCAGGATGAGGAAGAACTGTTCTGTAGCAGGGCAGAAAGCAGGGCTGAGTCAATGGAATAAATTGCCTAGGGAAGGTTGTAGAATCTCAATCCTTGGAGATTTTTAAGAGTAGGTTAGACAAACACTGGTCAGGAATGGTCTAGATAATACTTACCCCTGCCATGAGTGAAGGGGACTGGACTAGATGACCTCTCGAGGTCCCTTCCAGTCCTATGATTCTATGAATGTGGCCTTCCTCCAATCATATGCAGACATGTCTCCACTGGAATTACAAGGAGTAAAACTTGGAGTAGTGAATCAAGTCTGAGATGAATAGCTGGTGCAAATCAGTGTAGCTCCACTGACTTTGGTGGGGCTATGTTGATTTATACCAGCTGAGGATCTGGCCCTCAATATTTGGAAATCCAACATGCCCCTTTCTCCTTCAGGAAATGCTGTCCATAGAAACTGCCCTAGATAAGAAACCATGCCGTAAGCTGGGAGCAAGCTATTGCTAACATTTCTGTCTTCTTGCTTCGGGACTCTGTGTATAATTAAGGACACTGGTAAAGTTAGCTTTCAGCTGTTTAAACTGCTTTCACTTGGTATTATTCCCTCCCTGCTTTACTGGGCTAAGGGATAAATCTATATTTTTGTCCTTTTTAAAAAGACAAAGGAAGCAAATGTACAAACACAAATCTGCCCACCCCAGTGCAGGTGTGAGACAGACACACCTGACATGAAATATATTTGCAAATTGTCTATACAACCTACCATACAGGCATGTGGTGGGGAAGGAGAGGGGGCAGGAATTATGAGTTGCGACATTCCCTTATTGAAATAACCTTTTGTGTCATTTTGAATTCTGATATGAAGGAAGATTATGTATATCAAACCCCAATGTTGAAGTCTGGCTGATTAGTAGTGACTCGAGAAGCAAATATGATTTTGCTTTACACCTGGAAGAAAGCCCAATTGGAAGGAATCACAACTTTTTTTTTTAATTGGGGTTATAAAAATGGATGTTGAACATAGTGCCTTCAAAGACCTTGTCGGATGACATGAAAGATTTGCACGCCAGCTAATGGCACTTTTTAAGGGTTTCTCAAGGGAATCAGCAATTGCAGCATCAGAGTTTTTCTCTCCTTCCTGTTCCCAGCTGTACAAATTAGCAAAATGGATTAGGAGGGGGAGGAAAAATGAAATGTGACAATTATGCTGGGTAGCAAAAGTAAAAGGAAAGAAAGGGAGTTTAGCACTTTGAATGTGATTGATGACTGACGTGATTCTCCACTGCATTCTGCCTGTTTTAGGCAGGGGTAACTCCACTGACCTCAGAGGAGTTACTCCAGTAGAAAGCTGGGTGGTGAAAAAAGCCCCACAATTTCAGCTGTCAGTAATCAGCAGGGTGATTGGAGACGAGTTCCAGTTCAGGGCTGATGGAAGTCATCATAGCTCCATTGACTTCATGTGACCCATTATCAGCGTTGTCTCTGTTCCTCTGAAAGCAAGGATCACTTGGGATGGTTATTCTCTAGGCTGGGAAAGAGATTACTGTTGTGTCCTGGCTGTTGTTCGCTGAAAATATGTGGAGGTTTTGTCACTCACTTCGCTATCCCCAATGCATTTTTTCTTCCATTTGTTATTGCAGTTTATGTGAATCTGGTGCTCATTAAATTGGAGGTGACTGGGGAAGGTTTAGGCAAAGAGCCAGATATATACCTCAGCTCTGCCCTGAAGACCCCAGCCTCATTATTCTAGTCCTGTACCCCCATAGGGCACTGCCAATAAACCTCAAACATGACCTGTAATATCCACTACTGTTCCTGTCCTGGACCACAATGGAAATTTGCCAATGCACCTTAATCCTGACCTGTTCTCTGCTGTTCCATTCCTGAGCCTCTCTTGAGACGAGACCAACAGTCAGGCTGGTGGTTTTATGATGGAGATAAATGCCAGGAAGCAACTTGGAAGACCAACAAACCTATTTGCACTGAGATATTGGAACTTGTGTCTCAAGAGATGAAAGGCTAATACACTGTACATCAGAGACCACTTTGAACTTTACACATTGTTATAAACACAGGGGGCCTGATTCTCTTTTCCTCTGCACCTCGTGCAGTCATTTACACCCAGACAATGAGAGTGCAAAAGTGGGTATTCAAAAATTGCCATTCTGATTCGGTAGCATCTTATGCCCATTTCTGCACTCAGTTTGCAGTGGTATCAAAGATGGCCCAAATTGCTGGCCAATGGAGAATCAGGTCCTAGGTGTTTGTAACAATGTATGCTGAGTTGTTACTGGTATTTGGTGCATTATCAGTGTAGAAGTTATCTAGTTTTTCAGAGCATCACAAAATTCAATAGTATGTATCAAAATTCTTATCAGTCCTGTCCCCAGCCACATGATTGTTTTAAGCAGCTCTGAAGTTAATAATTAAGCCATGTCAAGGAAAACTGGTGAAAAATCCCCCCCCTGGAAGACAGGGGCATTGTTCATTCCACAAGAGACCGAATAGCTGATTGTTGTTGCAGAATGACTACACTTCTGTGTTTACTCTGATCTGTGCATATCCAACAACCTTTGAAAGTTTAATGTGAGGATCCCATGACACCAAAGCCCTGTGAGTGACTAGAGCAAAGATGAAACATTCTGAGAGAGATGAGGGATGTGTGTTGTGGTAATTTTTGTTCAACTATAAATGGTGAATTTTGAATAGTGATTTTTACATAGGTGTTATGATACAGTGAAGTATTCAGCAGAGCGGGTTTACATGTGCTGAGAATGAAGGGGTATACCTACTAAGCCTGGGCATGGTTTATTGAGATGGACTAGGACACAAGGGGGTGATTAGATGGGTTGCTGTGTAATTCCTGAAGTTAGAATTCAGTTGGGATACCCTGCCCAACACCCATGCTCTTACAAAATGTGCCATGGGATCTTTAGTGACCATGAGCATCATTCAAAAGATGGCATCCCCAAGAAGAATGATTTTTTTTTTAAGGGTTGAATTATCTGCAGATTGATCCAGATTCCGGATGCACTGAATGAATCTAATGGGTCCCAGTAAAGTGATTGTCAGTCAAAATAAGGAAGGTCTCATCTGAGGTACCCATCTTCCTAACCTGATGCCTGGATTTTGCAGAGTTAAATGGACATTTAATTTGATGACAACAGGGGAGAAGGGAAATGTGGGAATTACAATGTATACTATATGGAAAGAACTTTTATATCTAGACAAAAATTTCCCGGCACTACCTATAAGTTGTTACCATTCACTACAGCCCAGCTATTAAGAATCTGCTTCTGTTACACCAGAGAGTAATTTAGCCAGAGACTATAGCTGTGTAACTCCGTCAACATCAGTGGACTTAAATCGAAAGAATTTGGCTCTGGGCATGTGTGTTTTATTCTCCATAAGGTAAGATGAATTCTTCTGTCCGATATAACTCCATAGACAGTAGTTGGGAAAACACATATGATGGATATACAAGGTTATGAGTACCGGTTTTAAACCAAAATGGTTGAGAAGGGAAAAAGCCCTGTACCTAATGGCCAGTTTGACAAATAACTGCACATTTAACAAGTATTCTTGTTGGGGGTGGATTTTGGCAAAGTTCAGTAAAATAGCCACTGGAATGTGAAATATACCTATATAATACATACTAAAAAATCACTTACTGTTAGGTTTGTTTAGAATGGAAACAAACTAAATTCGCACACCAGGGCAAGAAATGAAACCATAGACATTTGGCTAGTTTCAGCATGTATAGCTCCTTTTTACACCTTCTGTAAACATTCCTTTTGCAAGAAGCGGATCCTCTTTTTGTTGTTTTTGTTCTGTTGTCTGAACTATATTTGAATAGTTTGAATGTAGACATATTACAAGCCCTGCACTCCCAGCAAACCATTGCATTTTTTCAAAAAGCAAATCATTTTTATTAAATCCAAATTTGTTCCTTCTTCTTTTCTGAGTCTGACCTGATTTTGGCCTCTATTTTAGGATCAGTGGTGGGCACCATGTTGTCTATTGTTACTCAAAAAGAGGGCTCTTTTTGACCTGAGTGGTTAGCGAAATTCAGGATCCCCTGGGTAGTTTTTGTTAGGAGGAGAAATTGATGATGGAGTCAGGTGTTTTCTTTGATGCAATTCTGTTTATTTACACAAAAATCTACAAAGTCCTGATTCCCTGAACCCAGCAGGTATCAAACAGGAGATAGTTCCTTTGCTTATAGTTCCAAGCCGCTTTTCAGACAGCAGTAACCCAAAGTTTTCTCTGTAGGCTTTTCTCAGGATCTGCTTTAAGTGCTTTGTCAGGCTGTGTCTTTGGCAGTCTGTTCCTGCTTCTGTGGTATTTTCTCTTGCTTTTCATAAACCTTCGCAAAACAATAACTAATGAAACCTCTCTACCCACGTGAGTCTTGCCTGTGCCTTGGTTTTGGGTGGGGGCATGTGCCTGGAGGCTGCTATGGGTTTCGGTGGAGCTATCTGATTTCATAAAGGAGTTTAACTGTTACAACTATCTTCAATAAATGGTGGTGATTATGCCCAATCCATATCTTTAGAGTTGGAGGTTTTGCTTTTTTTGTCAAATATTTTCAACATTAATCTCCAACCACTCCGCGCTCCCCCCGGGTCAGATACAGATTTGTTCTCTGACAATGATTGGGCTCCAGGTCTGCAAATACTTAAATACCGTAGGTGCTTCATTTTACTCCTTTAACTGAACAGGATTACTGACATGCATAAAATTAGTCCCATGGATAGATATTTCTGAGATCAGGACCTTGGTTTATATTACAATATTGCCATCTTAGCAGATGTTTGGATAGTCTTACATTTTTTCTACACATAGAAACACTGGAATCTACAGAATGTTTATTTGCAATTGTCAGGGTTCCCACCCCACTCTGAACTTTAAGGTACAGACGTGGGGACTGCATGAAGACCCCCTAAGCTTATTTCTACCAGCTTAGGTTAACAACTCCCCAAGGCACAAATTCTTCCTTGTACCTTGGATTCAGTAACGCTGCCACCACAAAGTGATTTAAATATTTAAGGAGGGCCACTTGGAGCCCTACCTTACCCAAATATCCCCCCAAGCCCCTACACCCCTTTTCCTGGGCAGGGTTGAGAATAATCCCCTCACCAATTGGTACAGGTGAACACTGACCCAAACCCTTGGATCTTAAAACAATTAAAACTCAATCGGGTTCTTAAAAGAAGAATTTTAATTAAAGAAAAGGTAAAGGAATCACCTCTGTAAAATCGGGATGGTAAGTACTTTACAGAATAACAAAAGACTCGAGAACACAGAGGATCTCCCCTCTAGACAAAACCTTAAAGTTACAAAACCAGGGATAAACCTCCCTCTTAGACAAAGGAAATCACAAGCCAAAATAAAAGTAAGCTAACGCATTCCTTCACTAGTACTTGCTAATACTAATGGAGCAGGATTGCTTGCTTGCTTGCTTGATCTGTCTCTGGCAAGCACACAGAACAGAGAGACAAAGAACAGACAGACAAAGCCTTTTCCCCCCTCTCCAGATTTGAAATTATCTTGTTCCCTTATGGGTCCTTTTGGTCAGGTGCCAGGTAGGTTACCTGAGCTTCTTAACCCTTTACAGGGTAATAGGATTTTGTGCCTCTGGCCAGGAGGCATTTTATAGTACTGTATACAGGAAGTTTGTTACCCTTCCCTTTATATTTATGACCATGATTAAGACCACAGCCAAACAAGAAAACACTAAAGTAAAGTCTCCAGGAAGGATCACAGATATTTACAAATCAAAAATTTCTAGTTTCTCAGATCCCTTCCTGTGTCACTTGCCTGTCCTCCTTGTTTCCAGTACAACTGGTTGACGAGGCTTCAATATCTACATAAGTCATATCATTCATCGCAGTAGGTACCATCTGTGGAGGCAGCCATGCATTACCACGTAATATGTAAAAATATACCATGACTTCATGCAGAGTCACTTCCTTGTGCTCAGGCATTGCTGCCTGGCAAACTTTGAGTTTTGTTCTGAGGTAGAAGTCAATTTGAATTAAATGTTCTTACTCAGCTTGGCTCAGATGTTTGCCTACGTCAGCCTGTCAGCTTTGGGGGAGATAAGTACATTATAAGGTGCCTCAGATTGGGATCAAAGATATGAGACCTTTGCACCTGTTTAGTGTTTTTTCTATCCTTGGTGCCTCCATGCAACTGCATAGTTAGGGTAATTTACGTATCTGTTGTATAAATAAGCCAGCCTTTTAGCTAATACTGCTGTCCATCTGGATCTGAAGTCTTTACGAAAAGCATTGTCAATTTTCAAACTGCCCTTGACTTCCTCAGGGCAGCAGAAAAAGTCCCCTGGGTCTTATGGCTTTTCTATGACAGCCACTCTCCATTTCTCTGAATCTAGTGTTTTTCTTTCTCTTTGCTTTTCCTCGTGATATCCACCGAGAACAAATCCCCAGACCTGAACACAGCCCTGAGCACTGGGAAACTTTGGGCCTCCATACAAGCTTTGCAGTTTGGTTCCATATTAATTACAGTGTCTCTTTTTTCCAGGCCTTTCTAGAGACAGAAGGTTGCAGCCTTCTGGATCTCTAGTCAGACTGAGTACTAATTTATAGTAAAGCCGGTATTGATGCAGTATTGAGTGATTGTTTCAACAGTTTCTTCTGTGCAATCTCAGCTGATGGCTGGCCAGTGTGTACTGCATAAATGACACATGCTTTACCAGATAGACAACTGAGATCACAAGCTCCTTGGTGTAGGGACATTCTCTACATGGACATTTGGACAGTGCCCGACAAAACTGGGTCTCGATCCTGACGGGGGCAAAATCTTCATAGTTTCTGTGAATAAGATTTTGTTTGAGATTTTTGCATACTCATTTTAATGCCAGATCTGAGTGTTGTCCTGTGGTTAAAATGGGGCATGAGAGTCCAGACTGGCTTCTACTTATGGCTTTGCCATGTCTCATTCGAGAGGCCATTCTTGACTCATTAAAGAAATGAATCTAACCCCCCACACAATTAGCAAAAAGACTCATGCTGACTTCAGATTTTGATTTTGCGTTGCCTATTGACTTCCTTGGCTATATTTGGCTTCAGTTTTAATTTTGTTTTCTTACACTGGTTTAGAATTCCATTCAGATCTTTCAGTTCATCTTATGGATCTCAGTTCGTCTGTCATTTAGGGCTCAATCCTGCGTGGTGATGAGAACTCTTGCCCTAAGGCAGCGATGCACTGAAGCGCACAGCAATGGGACAAGCCATGTGCTTAAACACTTGCTGAAATGCTTGGCTGGATTTGGGACCTAATAGTGCTTTTGCAGATGTGCAAATCTATTGACTTTAGTCCTGTTACTCCTCATTTTTAGCAGTATAAGTGGGAAAAGAATCAGAACACAACGGCCCAAGTCCTCAAAGGTATTTAGGTGGCTAACTCCAATTGTAATCAATGGAAGTTAGCTGTCTAAATACCTTTTACAGATCTGGGCCCGGATGAAAAACTAATGTTGGTCTCATTCGTAGTTCCCTAAAATTAAAAATACTTTGGAAAGGACTGAAAAACTGGGGAACTCTTTGAGGAAATTCTCCCATGCATGAAGCTTTCTGTGTGCAAACTGTACTGCCACCTGTCAGAAAGCAGCCTGGAAAAATTAGTTTAATTTTCCATAATGATACTCTCACATTAGAGTGTAACATCCTGCTATTCTTCCTAATCTAGGGCTTTAAAAATTAGTCCAGACAGCTGTGGGTTTTTTCTTTTTTTTTTTTTTTAAAAGGAACTTAAAGTTCTCAGTAATTATAGATGGTGTCAGGAGCATACACATAGTGGAGATCACAGTACAAAAGTGACCTTTCTGATGGCCCTTTCTCTAAAGATCAGAGGGGTAGCCGTGTTAGTCTGGTTCTGTAGAAGCAGCAAAGAATCCTGTGGCACCTTGCATCCGAAGACGTGGGTATTCACCCACGAAAGCTCATGCTGCAAAACGTCTGTTAGTCTATAAGGTGCCACAGGATTCTTTGCTGTTTCTCTAAAGAATGGCTCATTTCCATGGTCTGGGCTGCAGGATGGCAATGCTCATGGTTTATAACCAAACTGGAAGCTGTACCACTCCAAGTCTCTACTGGAAGAAGAGTCCTCAACTTTAAATACTCTGCCCTATCCTTTAGTCCTGCAGTCAGAGCACAGCTAAAAATATTATCCAGTGATGAGAACTGGTCAGGATTTTTTTTTTTACACAACAGTTTTGTTGGAAAATGCTGATTTGCTGAAAACAAAACTGGTGGAAACTTATCAATTTCAACTAAATTTTCTCAAGTCCAGGATGCAATTTCTGGTTATAAAATAAAAAAAAAAAAAGAGGGTGGGAGATTTTTCTGGTCAAAATCAGCAAGCAAGAAACCCACTCCAGAACAGCTAGGACACTTACCTGAGAAGTAGGAGACTCAGATTTAAGTTGCTTCTCTTCCTGATACAGAACTTAGCTTTGAACCTGTGTTTCCAATATCCCAAATGAGTGCTATAGCCACAGGCCTGGGTCCCCCTGGCTTTTCAATAAAAACAATGTGGAAGGTCTCACTTTTGTCCCAATGCAGAATGAGAAATTTTTTTGAAATCCTAAAAATGTTCACAGGACAGAGAACCCACTTCCCACCCAGCTCTGGTGATGAGTGCTTCCCTTTGACTTCAGTGGGAATTGAGGGATCTCTGTGCTTCCTAGGAGGTGCTTGGGTCTACTGTAACCTTGTTCCAAAAGAGGACTATTTTTTTTCCCCTTCAGACTGAGGTCAAATTTCCACTGAACAAGAATGAGGTTGGATCTGTAGCCCAGCTAAACAGCATGCCCTAAATTGCTCTGTTGGTTTGTTTTATTTAAAAGATTGTAGAACACAGCTGGATCATCTGAATGCAGCTGTCTTGTATCAAATGTCTTAGATCTATTATTCAATGCACTCTCATCCGGAGGTTAAAGATGGGATCCACTTCTTGAAGACAAAGGAGCCTCCCTCCCTAAATTCCTTCATGTTACTCTGGTGCTGTTATAATCTGAGTACAGCACAGCCAGCCTAAAAGGATTTAGATTGGACGTGGTGGGGTGTGTGTGGGGGGTGTTTTAACAACATATCAGACACCTTCTTCGTTTTTGTTTCTTCCGTGGTCTTCACAGAGTGAAGCAAATAGCCATGCTTTGGATAGATTCCATGCGAGTTTGAGGATGATGCTTTCCCTCAGATGTGTCTTAACAATCAAGTGGCCAAGCACAGCATATTATCACTGGGGATGGATGAACTCACCTTTTCCCAGAAGGCTGATGGGTGAATGCCCACAGCAGTGATGGACCCACGCTGCAACGTTCACATCTGGATCCAGATCCAAACTTTCGCAACGTCCTAGCATGTTTGGATCCAGGATTTGGGTTCTGGCCCATCTCTAGTCACAAGGTTTAGAGACTCAGATCCTGCTACATCTGTCCAGTGAAAACCAGGAGTAACTGCACTGAAGTCAGGAGAGCTCAGTGTTACAAAACTGGAGAAAGGAGAATTGAGCCCTCGGTATAGAGAAACAGCCAAAAGTTTGAATGGTTATTGGAAGGCTGTCTAAATTTATCCAAATCTCTTGAGTCCAGAGGTGGTGCTGGAAATCTCACGAGAATAGGTTTTCCTGTAGATTTTTCTTTTGCTTCTGTCTGGGATGGAAGCAGTATTTCTCACAGCATTTCACCTCTTCTACTTCAGGTTCCATTTACATCCAGCAAGTCAGAATTGCAACATAAACAAGTATTTCCTCATGGAGTTACATCATGTGCTCCTCCAACAGATGTTGGATGATGGTGGCCACTGTGCAAGGAGATGGTCTCAGTCTAGTTTCTGCTGCAGAAATGAATCTCTGTCACTAAACCAACACCACAACTGGAATTTGTCATTAGAGAGGCCAACAACTGAATGTGCCATGGAGACTGAATTCCTCTCTCAGCCCAAGAGGTGTCCCCTATGGGTTAAACTGACACAGAGATGTAAAGTGGAGAAGCTTGCACTGCCACTGACTATAGCACACTTGTTCCGTGGATTAAACAGAACTCTAGTCTCCAGAACTGTCAATACTTACACTCTTTAATTGGTCACCTTTCACAAGTGCAAAAACAGCTAGGAGGTCAAGAGAGGCTAAGGTAGAGGAAAGCCATTCCTTGCAAATACAGCACAGTCTATGGTATATTATTACAATGACGTCATATTTTCACAGGGACCCAAAGACATGTATTGCGTAGTTCATGGGTTTGATCTCCACCAGGCCAGTTCTTGCCTGTTTTCTTTTACACAACTGTCAGTTAAAACGAAGCAGAAACATTTGTATATCCCTGTCCGTAATGAATTCAAATAGGGCTAGTATTTACCGTAAGATTAGAAATGAAAGCTGCTTCTCCGATGACTTTAAAAATGTCTGAAAATATGGACATGACTGTAATTAAAGTCAGTGCTGCTAGATTCCCAGGCAAGCTAACAGCCCCAGGTAGATTGCACCAGGAATCCTGTGCTGCTGTTTATATTAATGTCCATCTTCCTTTACCTCTCACACTTTCACTGCTTTCTGCCAGATGGCTATTAATGTTTACAGGACTACAGACAATTATATCTGTCAAGAGCATGCCAAAGTATTTAGCATTTATGTGTTTTGGGAGATTACATTCTAAATATTAAAAGCAGACAGAAAAATGGCAGCCCTCCCTCTCAGGATCCTCATTAGATCACTACTTTGTACTACTACGGGGATGCTCTTGAGGTTCACAGGTGTAAAATTTGATCACCCTCCACCAAACAACCACTCCCCTCCCCCACAACTTTTGTCGCCACCTAGCCCTGGGCAAAGGGGGCGCTAAACCATTCTGCTCTGGTGAAGTCTTGCACCCACTTTGTACAGATGTAAATGGATAAGAAGAATTAAGAACATAGGTTTTTGCTTTCAGTTTGTTTCTCTGATGTAGATATAAGATTTTCACCTGCCAAGGAAAAAATGGCATGGTTCAATGTATGTTCTTCTTTCTTTCTTTCTGAAACGTACTGGCCTAATACCCAGGAGAGTGGTGGCCTTTATTTCAGGAACATTTGCAACACAGCAGTGATATTGGAATGTAAGTCTCCTCCAAGCTAGAGAGAGAGAGAGTGTCTCTCGAGATGGAGGGAATTTACCTCAGTATTCATAGCCACAATTGGCTTGGCTTCCTGAAGAGATAGGAAGTATAGACTAGCAACAACATAGTGAACCTGACAATGTTCAAAAGAAACAAACTGAAAACATAGCAAAATTTTCTTTTTTCTCGGATCTCTTTCAGTTGTAATGCCTTTAGGGGTTCCTTTTAACATCAATAGGCACAGAGATTTCCTAGAGTGTCCCTTTAAATTCATTTACTTTTTCCTGGGGCCTTACATCAATAGTGAATTTAAAAGCCCAAGAGCTTCTGTTATATTTAGCTGCTTTCCTCTGAAGTATACATGGTGAAGGTGTGGCTACAAATTGAGGGCAGCTTTTAAATGAAAATCAATGATGTTTAAGGATGCAGGGAATATTCCTGACAGATTATAAAGTAGGAAATTATATAGGGGCCTTTCAGATTTCCATTGCACACTTGTGTTTTCAAAGATAAATAGATTTGATTTGGGGGGCAATTGAGAGAGGCAGTGCAATCCAGTGGGCAGATCGCTGGGCTGGGATATGAGAAGCCTGGGTTCTAATCCCAGCTCTGTCACTGACCTGCCAAGTCATTTTGAGCTGTCTCTTCTCTACTTAGATTATAAATGTTTCAGGGCAGGAGCTGTCTCTCACCATGTTTTTACAGCCCCTGGCACAATGGGGCCCAGATCTCAATTGTAGTGCTACTGTAATCATCATCATCAAAATAGCTTCTTCTTGACATTTTGCAGAATACTGCTGTGTTCATCTGATTTCCAGGCAAACCTATGAATCAGCTCCAGACTTACTCAAAATTCAGCTCAGACTCATTGGAAACTACCCCCAAAGTTTGTGAACCGGACCCAAGTTCCTGGTATTAAGGAAGGGTTTCTTTTGGAAAGTTTAGCATAGATCTAAGTGATGATCCAACATTGGATGGATCAAATTCAAGTCCTGTCATATGCAGGTGTAACTCCTGTTTAAACTCTCTGGGAACTGTGTGCAATTATGGCCAAATATCATCAAAGACGGTATGATCTTTAGTACCAGGCAACACGCCTGTACTTGGGGACAGTTGCTGCATTTCAGGCTTACTTCTGAATGTGCTCGCTTTTGTAGGGCAAAGTCAGATTCTTATCATGGGTTTGATTGTTAGGGATACTTTTCTGATGGCTTCATTTCTTATTAACAGCACATAGCTCTTCTATGGCACCTCGCAGCCAAGGATCAAAGCACTTTATAAGCATTATAGATCTGATCCAAAATGCAGAGAAGGCAGCAGAAAGATGCCCATTAACTTCAATGGGCTTTGGATTGGGCCCTAAATAATTAAGCCTCACAATACCTCTGCCAGGAAGTCAAATTTAAATAAGACTCGTGTTCAATCCAAAGGCAAGAGCCTATTTCCTTGGCCTTATTAAACCAGGATAAAAACATTCACAGCAAAATGTTAAAATTTCCCTTGGCCTTTCCAGCCAAGCTGCAACCAGGTTAGTCATAGAACTGCTATTGGATCTCTGTATGCTGTAGGCTGTTTCGTGCCACTCATGGCACTGTCATGCAAGAGGTAGAGGTTAGATCCTCAGCTGGTGCAACTCAGTGTAGCTCCATTGACTGTGGTTGAGCTATGCCCGTTAACACCATCTGAGGATCTGGCACTTATTGCTTACTCATTCATTGAGTGTTTGCCCTCCTACATCCAAGGAGGAAGGTCAAAAGGGGTTGTGGGGAGGGGATGTCTCTCTGACAGTGGCCTTGAGAAAAACAAAAAAGGAACACCAAACAAAAAAGGCCGATCGTTAAAATGTACTTCTCCCCCGTGCCCCTTCCACAGCTGTCCTGGAGAAGCCCCCGTGATGTAAAAGTGTATCACACAGGGAGAGAGGAGGTTAGCCCACCTTGTGAGAGTGGGGTCCCCAAAAAAACAATTTCTCTGACACTAATGTAGTTAAAGAATAAAGGGGCTCATTACTGATTCCTGCACGTATTCCCTGACTCCCTCCGCAGGTATACAGGCTCAGCTGCGAAAGCATTTCCAGGAGTCTCGTGTTGATGTCAGTGGGCCAGGTTCTGCCCTCAGAAGGGCATGTGTCTCCCGCATCGGGCCAAATTCAGCTCTCACTTACACTGGTGTAAATTCAGAGTGACTCCATTCTTTTCATGCAATGGGCGAACAAGTACGTTATTGAATTAAATGGAGTTCACATAAAGGATTACTCCAGACTTAACTGAGAACAGGATCTGGCTTATTCATTCCCCCAGATCCCTCCCCACTGCATCCTTGCTTATCCAGTACTCAGCTTGGGAACAATGGGTCAGATTTGCTGATGAAACCAAAATCCATTTGCAAGTTTCTATAGAATTCCACCTCCCTAGAGGAAATAGAGCAGCCCGGTGCTGTGGCTGTGTTCACTTTTCAGGAAGTGCCATCACTCTAAATAGTGAGGGCATCTTCCAGTGTTCATAGGGCAATTAATAAGATTGAGTCAGACAAGGTCATTGGTTTGGAGGATAAGATGCTGCACAGATGGTCCAACCATAGTTATTCACCAAAACGGAGTTTTCTCTGCCCAGTTCTCCAGGGTATACCCGGTCAGTGGGGTAAGTTAATAACATCATATGAATGTGAATAATCATTTCAGGCATTGCAGTGTCAGCGTGACAGAGGCGTCTTGATTACATCAGCGAATGAGCGCATGTTGGCCCTACCAGCTGTGCACCATACAAAACTCAAGAGTAGGAGGGAGGGGAGGGTTCAAGGACTCTCAGACTTCTTTGCAGAGGTTTGATATCAGTCGAATTGGCCTTAGCATAATACATTTGTCTGATCTGAAAATGCAGAATCCAATTCTGATGAGATTTGAATGGAGACTGAACTGAAATACACTAACATCTGCCTGTCTGTTTTAGGGTTTTGTACTGCTATTCATCATTGTAATATCTAGCACCTTCCATATAAAATAGATTAGCAATAGCAAAATCCTTAGTGGACTCCTGGAGTCTCTCACTTTGCTCTCTTTTCAGGTTATAGAGGTGCAAGGTCTCGTTTCCCGGGATGGGAGGGGAAGAAGGGAGTGGTGGATGTTGTGAATGTCATTCTGGTCCTGGTAGGAAAGCGTTATCAAAGAGGAAGCTTATGTAGCATTTCCTAAAGGCAGTCAGACTGTGGCTTCATCTAACCTCCTCTGGAGGTTCATCTCACAGCCGAGGTCCCCTCAGCTGAGAGCTTTCTCCCAGCTCTCTGGCACTTTGTTCTGAGTTCTGTGATCCGCCTTGTCCCAGATGAGCAAAACTGTCTTGGCGGATCCTAGATGGAGACATGGTCTCTAATGTAGCTGGGACTTGATCCATTAATAACTGAACATTAGGACCGAGCTCTTAAGCAGCAGTGGAAGCTGACTGAGAACCAGAGGAGGGACCAGTGCACAGACTGGTTGAGCTCATGGCAGCCTGACCTCTGGAGGAAGTGGGGGCTGTATTTTGCACAAGCGGGAAGCTGTGTATTTTTTTTCTCCAGTTACAGAGCATTACAGTAATCCAGTCGGGAGGTGACAAAGACACTTACGTAGCACTTTTCATCTGTAGGTCTGAAGTGCTTCACGAAGGCCAATAAGTATCACTATCCCCATTTTAACAGCTGGAGAAACTGAGACCCAATGCCAGTGTAGGTGTATCAGTGTTTGGCTGCCTAGATTTAGATGCCTTGCACCTGATTTTCAGATGGGTTGAGCGCCTCTATCTCCATGCCTATTGAGCTTCTCAACCTCTCTGTGTTCATAGGCTTTTGAGAGAGGGCAGGGAGATTCATGAAGGAACACATACATCTGGGGTGTAGATATCAATAGTCACTGTGGTACTAATGTTCTCGATGGGCGGATTGATTCAATTAAATACAGAGTCTAATTCTTTCTACCCGTGTATTTTCCTTGGCACTATTTACATTTATTTTATTGTGCACTTAGTGTTAGGCACATGAATACATTCTTAAACAGAAGTTTTTAAAATAAGTTCCTCCTTCACTTACCTGCCAAGAGCTGGTCCTATAGGGTTCTGCTGCAGCTAACATCTGTTGCACTGAAGACAGTGTAAGAAACTCATCTCTGGCACTGCTTTCCGTGGCATGAATGGTATAATTGGTTGTTACAGGAAAACAACAAGCTCAGGTCTTAGCAGGTAAAAACAGAAATTCCTTTCACTTTTCCTTTACAATGTAAATGGGAAAAAAAAGTGGGGACATGGGGGAATTAGTCTGCAAAAAGATTGGTTTCAAATTCAGGCTCAGTGTGAGTTTCTGACAGAGGTTCTGATCAGTTCTTATTCCAGCCTAACTGCTTGGATCCTGCCCTGTAGTGGTGAAATTCTCTTACCTCTGATCTCTGCCTAGTATTTGAGGGCTGGAGCCTGCTCTTAGCTACACTGGTGTAAATCAGAGTAACTCCACTGAAGTGAATGAAAGAATGGAGCTGACTTCAGGGGAGTTACTCCGTTTCACACCAATGTAACACAGGGCGGAAGCTGGCCCCTTAGCTTTCCTTGGAGAAACAGGACTCTGTAAGGCTCCCCTCCATGCTGTCTCTATGCTTCCCAGCTGGAGATGACAACAGCCCATTGAACAGTGCAGGCACCTCCCAGCATTCACAGGGGAATTAAAGAGAGAGACTCAGACAAGGTTATTGGTTTGGAAGATAAGATGCTGCACAGCTGATCCAACCAGGGTTATTCACCAAGAGTGAGCTCCATGGACATACCTCCAGGGGATTCCTGGTCAATGGGATAAGTTAATAATGTAACATGAATGTCAGTAATCTCTTCTGTCGCTGAGTCAGCAGACAGAGGCCTCTCCTTGATTTCACTTGGGAACGAGTGGATCCTAGCAACCCTAAAGCAGCAAAGTGGGCGGGGAGGGTTTCAAGGACTCCTTGCCTCCTGCAGAAACTGACACATCCCCTCAAGGTACCCTTCGCCTGACATCGCTTGATCTGCAAATCAAATCCCAGCAGAACCCATCTCTCTCAGGAGGCCCAGTCTAAATGGATTACAGCAAGGGGCTGGTGTAGGTCTGGCTGGGACCAATGCAGTATGCTCATTTCAAAACACGTGATGGACCAAGAAGTGGAATAGATGTACAAAATTCTTCCAGGAAAATGGTTTCTGGGAGTGAAAATGAGGACAATGTTGGTCTCCTGATTCAGGAGAAGGAAACAACTCTTTTCCATGCTGCACACTATTATTATTAATTATGTACATTAGAGTAGTGCCAATCATCCCCAATTAAACTTGGATACCCATTATGCTAGGGACTATGCACATACACAAAGTAATAGTTCCTGTCCCAAGGAGCTTAGAGTCTGGTAAATAAACAAGGAAGAAACAGGAAGCAGATACACAGAGGAATAGGATGACTTGCTTCACAGAGCAAGTCAGCAATCAAACCCAAGTCTCCTCATTTCTAAGCCAGTATGTGAGCTCCACTGGACCACACTGTTTCTCTACTATGTGTTTGAAAAAAAGAATCTTAATTGCTGATCCGCTATCAGCGCCTCATCCCCAAACATCAGCATGTTGGTTTCTGACTGCACTCAGCAGTAGGCAGGAAGAATTCAGGGAGGTGAGGGTCACTTTAAAACTGTTCCACAACAATATTTCCAGCCCTCTTGGAAAAGTCAAACCTCCCCCGCTGATGGTTATTCTTTTAGCACAGCACGGCAGGTTACAATGAGGCAACTGAGCGCACAAATCGAAACAGGTGGGAGCTTTCCCTGGCTATGATGGTGTGTACGGAACACAGAGGTTCCCATGGTTCTGGGCTCGCTGGTTGTTTTTTTTTTTAATGTGCTTAGAAAATTCTTGTTGAGCAAAATAAATAATTCTCCCATGGCCTTTTCGTTGTGCTAGTGAAAGTTGTTTATTTTGTTTGATCCGTGTATTATGGCCACACAGCTGTTGTGGGCGATTACTTCTCATTTCAGCGCGATGAAAGCAGGTAGAATGTATCTGAAATAACAGACAGGGGGTGGGGGGTTGGGGTGGAGATGGGGAGCAAGCATAAGCAAAGGGATTGGATTTTCTTAAAGGAAAAAAACAGATCATAGCTCCCACATTTCAGATCTGATAAGACAGAGAGTGAGAAACCCCATCACCCCACCCCTCCAGGCCTGATCCTGCAGACTTCCTTCCCTTTCCCCATTGTGAACACTCCCATGGAAGCACAATTGAATATTGTTGAACAGTCACACCGTGTCATGCTCACATCTCTCAGGTGCCACCAGCCTCTACTAACAAGTACCATGGGAAAGGCTGAGCTTTCCAATCCTGACGAGTTGTGCAGCCCCAACAAAAATCCTTGCTTGAAGGAGAAGGAGAGTACTTATTGTTATCCACACCGATCATCCTAAACCTTTTTAAGCATATTCCCTCATCGATACACACAACACAAAACCTTAGTCCTCAGTGATGCACACGTGCACACCCATGCACATCCATATACAAAGGAGTGGAGAGAAGTTGACCTTCTGGCAATAATAATAATAGCTGGCATTGATATAGCATTCTCCATGACAGAACCACATGGGGAAAATAACGATGATGTGCCCTTCTGCTGGGTCACATGACAGAGCTGGGACTAGCTGCTGCTCTTCTGGTCCCAAACCAGGGTCCCTCTCCAGTGAACCATTCTGCTGCTCACTTGCTGAGGCCTTTTTAAACCAGCCCTAAGCTTATGAGCCAGCTCAGTTATTGTCACTCTTTCCTGTTATCTGTTCACGCTGCACTCCATGTTCTGAGCCTAATGGAGCCAGTAGCAGTCAGTACAGGGAGTGCATGTTTATATACATCAGCTGAATAATGAATATACAGTTAAGAGAAATATTTTTGCCTAATATATTATTACAAGTTGGGCCACGGTATGGCAAAGAGACAGGTATAAATGATTTATACACTCCAACTCTAAGTCCTTTGTTACAGGTGTTGCAGGCATCCATTAGAGTTTATTAAATCATTTGTACCTGTCTGTACGAGGTGTTGTAATAATAATAATCCATTGTAGATTGTTTTAAGTGTTTTCCATTCATCATTTAGGCAACCTGGCCATATGTGCAAGTAAGGAGGCCTTTTGACTGGCTGCACCAGGCATTAAGAGTCCCGAGGGGTCTGGAGAGCCCTCTCCATAGGTGGGTGGAGCATGGAAGCAAACTTGGCTCCATCCCTAACACCCCCCAAGTAACTGACCACAGGCCAGGCATAAACATTTCTAGGGTTGTAGTAATCTACTTCCCACCCTGGCAAAGAGGTGAGGAACTCAGCTGCTCTGAGTCATAATTCTTTCTCTGGGTTCCTGCTGGGGCAGAGCAACGATGTGCTATGAAATGAATTGTTGGGTTGAGTTTGTGTGGATGTTTTCTCTGTTCTGAGGAATGAGGTAAAGAAAAGCTGTCACCAAACCCAGGGAGTTTTGTAAGGAGGAAGCACAATAAACAAGGTGTGGCCCCCAAACCAAAACATCACCTTTCAATATATTCTGCTCCACATCCAAATTTTACAGTTTGAGCACCTCTCTATAAGAACCAGAACTGCAGCTGCAACCTCTAGCCTCCCTCCCGTATGTTGGGAAGGTTGGAATCTAGAAACTATAACACTAGATACAACCCCCTGGAATGACAGAACATCTTTCATTGTTTAGGCTCATAACTATATGAGTGTTCTGTGTGGTACTGAATAAGCTGGATTCAGCTTTAATGACTCTGCTAACGGGGATCCTTTACTCAGGTTGCTGCACTGGCTGCTAGACTGACTAAACACAGGTTGTGCTACCCAATGTCACCTCATGTACAGTCTCCCTAAGCACTGGTTTGGACTAAGCAGACAACTGGCTGAACTATATGGTGAACCAGAACATCATTCTGTCTGGGGATTGGTCCTGCTTTGAGCAGGGGGTTGGACTAGATGACCTCCTGAGATCCCTTCCAACCCTGATATTCTATGATCAGAACTGACCCCTTTCAAGCTTTGGGGATGTTTGTAATCAGTTTATCCTCGGCATTATCTGTACAAATGGTTAAAGGCTGGAAGAGGAGAGCCAAACTTCGAGAATACAGAGTTGCATCTCTGGATCTGAACTTCATAGCTCAGTGTCATCTCTATAGAGAACAGAGACAACTGGACAGAGATTTCAATGCCAAATTCCATTCCAATGTGGATAATGAAGACATGCTGAAATAGTTCTTGACCTCCAGGCTCTATGAGCTAATCATTTCATGCTGAGGAAGGTCAGGTGAGGGGGAAGACTTGCCCTTCCATCCTCCCTTTATTCCTTTTATCTGTCCTCACCAGACCCACCCTTGCCCTCACATTTAAGAAGCTCCTGCAGCCTGACAACTGTTCTTTGTTTTTGAGTGGGTGTGTGCATGTGTATTTTTTCTCTCAGCTGTACCTTGTGAGAGACGATTAAGGTGTCTGAGCTGCAGTGTTTTTAACCCAGTTGTCAAGACCAATTATTTCTGATAGTGCTTGACAGGTCTTAGCTTTTCTCATGGTTTTTCAAGGGGATTTTTTTTTTCTCTTCTAATTTTTATTTCAAAGAGGGCCAAGGAATGGAGCACTGGGGAAGAAAAAATACCTTCAAGAATGCTTAGGAGCAGACAGCTTCCTCTAAAGGAAGCTGATTCTCATCCCCCTCAGAAGTCTTTCTCTGGGTTAACAGAACCAGACAAGAAGCAAGCATTTCCTTTATTGAGAACAGTGATGTTTGTCTTATGGGTAGAAGAACTTATTTTGTGAACAGAAGATTCCTATGAGATCTTGGGAGTGTCTTTTACCAGCATAGAACCAAACCTGAAAGCTGAGGTTTTTAAAGAAGGGAATGGAAAACTTCATGAAACACTCAATGGAGACAGACTTCTGCTTCTCTTTTATATAATAATATATAGTATTTATGCCAATCCTGTCAAGGTATCCTGGGTTTATTTGTAATAGAACTACAGTAGATCATGGCTGGCATTTTCAGTAGGGTCTAAAGTAGATAGGCACTCAACTCAATGGAAATTCCCCATAGAAAATTCCATCCTATGGGCCAGGTTTAGACAACTGCAGCCCAGGGGTTACTCCTGCTTTAGAATTCTATGGCCAAGTTTACTATGTGGGGAGGGGGTGTTGGTTGGAGATATAGGACACATTTTTCAAAAGCCCCTAAATGCAACTGGGGGTGAGGGGGAATGGTTTTCAAAATTTTAAAATACTTTCCTATCCTGAGTTGGGATAAAAAGTCAAAATCTCAAAATTTCTCACGAACCAAAAATCCAATTTGTTTTATTCAGGTCAATCAAAACATTTCATTTCCATAATTTCAAAATGCTTAATTTCAATTCTGACCATATCTATTTTTTAACTTAATTCCCCCACGTAATTAGCTTACATTTCTAACTGAAAAGTTATTTTGAATTGGAAAACTAGAATTTTTTCCTTTAAAAAATGGTGAAACAAACCATTTGGACAATTGTAATAGTTTTTTTTATTATTCAAATTGAGAAATTCATTAAAATAGATCCTTTCCAACAAAAAGGTTCAGTTTGAACAAATTGGCATCTTCTGACCAAAAAAAAATCTTTTTTTTTTTCTGAAAAATTCCCAACCAATTCTACCTAGGAATGTAGGAACAAATTCAAGTTGAATGAAAAGATCAATTTTCTAACAGGTCCAGCTGTCTCAAACAGTCACCCGACACTTTCCAAGGTGCTATGGGGAGCTGCTCCAATGCCTACCAAGTTCCCTGTGAGAATCAGTTGACGCAATGAAAGCAGGATGGACAAGACCCCCCACCCCCCAAAACCCTAAAACAAGATGGCTGGATGGTGCCAACAGACAGCTGACCCTTACAGGCATCCTAACATGTACTGTGCCAGATCTGACTCAGGACAGAACATCAAGTATGTACATAACGCATTCAGTGGCCTCCACACTGTCCAAGTGACCAGGGGTGGCTCTAGCAATTTTGCCGCCCCAAGCACGGCGGCATGCCACGGGGGGCGCTCTGGTGGTCGCCGGTCCTGCGGCTCCAGTGGAGCATCCTCTGGGAGGTCCACCAGAGCTGCCTGCCGCCCTCCCGGCGACCGGCGGAGTGCCCCCCGCGGCATGCTGCCCCAAGCATACACTTGGCGTGCTGGGGCCTGGAGCCGGCCCTGCAAGTGACAGCACAAGACCTAACCTCTACTTCGGAGCCTAAGTCCCATTGATGCATTTGAAATTTTTGCTGTAAATTATAGAAAGGTCTAAATCAATCAGAACGTGGGTGTTAGTGTTAGCGGCAAAGCAGCACAATTTCCACCACTTCGGCATTCAGTGGATCCATTGCTGTTTTCAATCATCATGGTGTCAGTGGAGCTCATTGGATCAACACTGGCATGAATGAAAGCAGAAGTCAGTTTCAAGTTCATAAAACCAAAAAGAAACAAACAAAAAACCTCTTTACTCTGCCCACCAACCTGTGTCGCCCTCCCATCCTGGACAGCAAGAGAACCTGAGCCAACGTTTTCAAGTTCGGGTTTCTAAAGCGAAGCACCTACAGCCATCAGACAGGTCTGATTTTCAGATATGACTTGATCAGAAGCAGGCTAGGAGGCCCAGCAGTTATATGACATTATTATTTACATTTTTTTTAGAAAGCAGTATAGCGCGCTGTATATCACAAGAGCTGGTCAGAGTGTTCTGAATTTTTAAAATATCTCTGTTTCAAAATTAAAATTTGAAAATTAAGGAAATAGGAAGAAGTTCAATGAAATATTCACAATTTCTCCCTCTCCCCAACCCTGATATTTTTGACTAGCTGTGGGATTGGTCGATATTTTTGTCTAATTTTCACATTTTTGAATTTCAAACTTTTGAATGATTGAATTTTTTAAAAAGGGAAATTAAAAAAAAATCCGCAACTTTCCTCAGCCTAATTTTTTCTCCTAGCTCTCTATATTGGATTACATCCAGTATCTCAAAGCTTGAGAATGTCGTACTTTTTCTCTTCTGTAAATATCAAATCTCCACATTGCACAGTGTGCATATAGAGATTCAAGAGGAGAAATAGAACCATTATAAAACAAGTCACTGATTGAGCTAGAAAAAGCCCTTTGAGTTGGACTGTTTTCCTTCCCAGGGTGTTCTAAAGGCTGTACAGATGTTACACAAAAAATAGATAGGATTGAAATGGGCTGTATGCAATGTGAGAACTTCTAGTTTTATGATTTGGAGCTTTATGCGTGAAAGACATTTGTGCCCAGCTTCCATTCTTATCACACTGAAAAGACGGTTGCACAATCTGGGAAAGAAAAGTAAACTTTCTGCCTCTGCTCTGTGAATCTATTCAAACAGAAGAATAGATCCTTCATTGGTGTAAGCCAGCATGGCTCCACTGAAGTCAGCACAGGTATGACAGCTGAGGATCTAGCTCAGGGGTGGGCAAACTACGGCCCGTGGGCTGGCTCCGGCCCCTCAGGGATTTGGATCCGGCCTGCAGGATTGCCCCCCTACTGCCATGGGCCCCATGCCACTCTCAGAAGCAGCCGACACCAGGTCCCTGCGGCCCCCGGGTGGGGGGGCAGAGGGCTCTGTGCGTTGCCTTTGCCTCCAGGCACCTCCCCCCGCAGCTCCCATTGGCCAGGAATGGGGAACCACAGCCAGTGGGAGCTGCAGGGAAGGTACCTGGAGACACGGCATGGGCAGCGCAGGCAGAGCCCTCCGCCCCCCATCCCCCAGGGGCCATAGCGCTTCCTGAAGCGGCGCAGCATGAGGCCAAGGCAGGCATGCATGGAGTCTGCCTTGGCCCCAGTGCATGCTGCTGCCACCCTGGAGCTGCTTTAAGTAAGCGGCACTGGGCCGGAGCCCGAACCCCTCCTGCACCCTGCCCCTCAAACTTCCTGCCCTAAGCCCCCTGCCTGCACCTTGCACCCCTCCTGCACCCCCTTGTATACCCCACACCCCTCCTAGACCCTGAGCCCCCTGCTGCACCCCGCAACACACATTGCACAGTACCAAGAACTAAAGCCAAATCCCTTGAGTCCAAGACCAGTGTCTTAATCACAAGACCCTCCCTTCTCCGTTAGAAGTGTTTCAAAAGTAACTTGGGAAGGACAACAAAACTGGGCATGTCCCCTTTTTAATTCCTCATGATTTGGGAAGAATCTCCAACTGCCAGAAGCTGGGACAGGGGATGGATCACTTGATAATTACCCCCATTCTGTTCATTCCTTCTGAAACATCTGATACTGGCTGTCAGAAGGCAGGATACTGGGCTAGATGGACAATTGGGTTGACCCAGCATGACCATTTTTGCAGTAAGAAGCACTGGATTTTTTTTTCTATCTTAAAAAGTTTGTCCTTCCTGCTTATTTTTATCCCTTAGAAATATTATTTTTATGGACGTTTCTAGCATGTAAGGAAAGCAGGAAAATGGATTTGAAATGTACTATGAAGTCTAACATGGGGCTTTGCCCATATATTTTCCCTTTCTGTACCCACTGGATTTCCCTGGCAGTCATAACCTACTTTCTTATTTCCAATGCCCTTGGACACAAACACAAAATCTAATGCCAGCCTGGATTTCCTTGCATAGATGTTGTCCCTCCACATTACACTTACTAACTTTCCTAGTCAGAGTGATCAGTGACAAAGAGTTTGATGAAGAGTTTTCCTCTTCTCTAAAGAACATTGTCACTGAAGGACACCTAATCCATTAGGATAAGGGAAGGTGTCACCATTCACTCTACTTGTCACTTTACATCTGGCCAGCGGTGCCAGGAATGAAATCCTGGTCCAGGAGAGCAATAGTAATTTGTTAATGAATGACAAGAAAAAGCCCTATTGCGTGCAAAGTGGAGATGGAGGCGGGGGGATGAGAGGAGAGGAAGGCACTTAAATACTCAGATGTGCAGGTCACATGAATCGTTAAAGAAATAGGTGTTCCGATGCTACAGTGATGAACATGGGAGAGAGAGAGATTAGATAAAATGATATTTTCAGAGCCAAATTGTAAACTGTAGCTTAGTTAAGCACTGGAACAGATTACCTAAGGGAGGTTGTGGAATCCCTCTCACTGGAGGTTTTTAAGAACAGGTTGGACAAACACCTGTAAGGGATGGTCTAGTTTTACTTGGTCCTGCCTCAGTGCATAGGACTGGACTTGATGACTTCCTGAGGTCCCTTGCAACCCTACAATTCTACGATTACTATGATTCCATGATCTTAGAGACACAAGGTTCCTCTTTAGTGAATCACTATTATCTGTTTAGGGTGAGGTCAAGGCTGATTCCCCACTCTGGCACTTCGAGTGCAGAAGGTGGGGGCCTGCAAGGATTCTAAAAATTAATACTGGCCACTCCAGGCTGGTATTAAACTCCCAAGATTACAGCTTTTCTCTGACCTTGGATGGATAGATGCTGCCACCACCCAAGTGCATTTAAAAAGCCAGTGAGAACTCAAGAAAGTGCACTTGGGAATTCCTTTCTGTGGGGTATCCTCAAACCCTTTCACACACACCCACATACACACACACCCCCAAGGAAGAACTGAGAAAGAAAACAAAGGAAATCAACTGTTGCCACCAGCTCAACAAACAAACCTCTTAGGACACAAAAATCCAATCCTTTTCTTTAAAAAAAAAAGGTTAATTTTATTAAAAACAAAAAGAAAGGAAATACATTTGGAATTTAGGCTTTTTGCTAGATTTAAAAAAAATTACAAAAATTAAGCATCAAGATAGCTCTCTTGAGGTTCAGCTTAAAGATTACAAGCAAAACAAAGCACCTGAGGTTAGCACAGAGGAGTCCACAAGCGATAAGGAAATTAAAGAGATAAACCTAATTGCGTCTTCCAAAACATTTCCTGGTCTACTTACATATCTGGGGTTCAAATAAGTTGTTTCTAGGTATGATCTGGTAATTTTCATACCTGGCCCACAGCTTTTTACAGCACAGCTGCTCTGTGTCTCCTCTCCGGAGAGAACAACAACAGACAGACAAAAGGGGAGTCTTGTTTCAATTTTAAAAAATTCTAGCCTTCCCATTGGCCCTTTTGGCCAGGTGTCCACTCTCTTCTATTTACCTATGCATAGCAGTCAGACTTTTTAACCCTTTACAGGTAAAGCAAGTAGAGAACAGCTACTAAAAGGGATTTTGTAGCTAACTAGTTGGCTGGGTGTCCATAAAAGGGAGCTACCCCCCACCCTTCATTTATCACAGGTGATATTTTCAAAGGTGTCTAGGGATAATTTTATTGGAATTTTTAATTTAATGTATTGGGAGGCTTTAAAAATCTCACCCTTAAACAACAGACAGCAGATGAGTTTGTGCATGAATGTGTGTGGTGGAGGAGGAGTTCAGAGCAACTTGTCCATGCAACGGGTGGGACTGTGCATGTATCTTAGACTGAGATTTTCAGAGAAGCTTAAGGGTGTCAGGCACCCAGCAGCTGTTGAATCCCAATGGAATTTGGGCACCTAATTTCCTTATTCCGCATTGAAAATCCCAGCTCTAATAATTGAGAGAACAATGTGATGAAATCACATATAAAGCTGGTCGCCTGCTCAGAGGGGCATGTAGGAAAAGTGTCCTAAGTACAGCTTTGTGAATAATTGATTTTTCAGTTTGCTGGCGATTCCGTAAAATCGGGAAATAAAATTCATTTTGGGTCAACCTGAAAATGGAATTTTCCAAAACTTTCAACAAATCAAAGTAATAACATAAGAACGGCCATACTGGGTCAGACCAATGGTCCATCTATGCCAGGTGCTTCACCCACGCCCAGCTTTTGGTAAAAAACAAATTTTTTTCTGGTTAAAAAAAAAATCATTTGGGGTTGTTCAAAACATCTCATTCAGATGTCAAGCTTTTTTTTTAACATTTTTAACATTTTAACATAAAACTGAAGGAAATTTTTAAACAAAAAGCCATTTTGAATAAAAAAGTCATAGACTTTAAGGCTTAAAGGGACCATTGTGAACATCTAGTCTGACCTCCTGCACATTGCAGGCCACAGAACCTCACTCACTCACTCCTGTAATAGACCCCTAACCTCCGGCTGAGTTACTGAAGTCCTCCAATCATGGTTTAAAGACTTCAAGCAACAAAGAATCCACCATTAACTCGTTTTGGTTGAAAATTTCACCCAGCACAAGTCCTAAGCATGTAAAGAGGCAAAACATGTGGCTGTAACATAGTATTAAAAGCATTTTAACTTACAGTCATTATTCTAAGTAGGTTTATTGCTATAGCTGTGACATAGCCATTAACACAACACCCAGTTATTAGGCAAACATGACATTTCTTGTAATATAACAGCCACATCGTTAAATATTGTCTGTATGCGCCTTATCAGAGGGTTGTTAAAACTCCCGAAATTCATGTTAAAATAACTGATTGGCATTTGTTTAATATGCAACAGCGTTCCAATAAATCTCCTTTCAAAAGAGGGACTGTATCTGGGCCACATAAATGACTTTTGGTGGGTGTCGAGTGTGTAGCTCTCAGTGAGTAATAAATTGCTCCAGATGACTTGTTGTTATGGATGGGATATTGCATGATATTAAATTTTAAGGCATACCTTCAAAACTCTGAAACTTTATGGACTCTCATGCTTTATGGTCTTGTAATCTCAAGTCCTTCATTCTGCAGACTGCAGTTCTTTGCTATAGCTCCAAGATTCCCGTGTGTATGTATGTTTGTTCATTTTCAGCACTGTAAACTGATTGTTCCAGCCTTTCAAGTCAGTTTCCTTAATAGATATTAGTTACCACTGTGCTGGAATATAGCAGCTGTAAACCATATTTCCTAATACCTAACGCTTTACATAGTGATTTACCGTTCCTACATCCTGTATGCACATTAGTTAACTAATTAATTCTGTTGAGTAGCATATTCATTCTTTTTAATTTCCTACCTTACTTAAGATGTAATATGGGTCTGAAAGTAGTCAGATGGTATCAGAAAGAAGTTGTATAGGTTGTGATTTTCAAAGTCAGCTTGGGGATGCTGCCACACAACTTTGAAATTAATTGGAGTTATGTGACTAAATCCCCCAAGCTGGCATTGAAAATCTAAACCAAGATGTGCATCTTCATTTATCTGTGAACAAAGCAACATTGTCATAGACAGTATTGTCATAGTCCCAGGATATTGGAGAGACAAGGTGGGGGAGGTAATATCTTTTATTGAACCAACTTCTATGGGTGAGAGAGACAAGCTTTCGAGCTCCACAGAGCTCTGCTTCAGGTCTGAGTAGGTTTCTGAGACCTGAGTAGGGTTTCCCATTGGCAACTGCCAGTAGCAAAAATCCCCAATGGCCAGAGATGGAACAAGATGGGGAGGCCTCTGAGTTACTACAGAGAATTCTTTCCTGGGTATCTGCCTCATGGGGCTTGCCCAAATGCCCAGGGTCTAACTGATCGCCATATTTGGGGTTGAGAAGGAATTTTCCCCCAGGTCAGATTGGCAGAGATCCTGTGGAGGGGGGGGTTGCCTTCCTCTGCAGCGTGGGGCACAGGTCACTTGCAGGTTTAAATTAGTGTAAATGGTGGATTCTCTGTAACTTTAAGTCTTTAAACCATGATTTGAGGACTTCAGTAACTCAGCCAGAGGTTAGGGGTCTATTACAGGAGTGGGTGGGTGAGGTTCTGGGCTTGCAATGTGCAGGAGGTCAGACTAGATGGTCACAATGATCCCTTCTGATCTTAAAGTCTATGAGTCTATGACCTATCTTCCGTCACTCCTGGAGGTGACTTTCCTACAGTGATGGAAAAAAACCTTTGTCACTGTCAGCCATGTGCACATGATGGAATTATGACACCATATCTATGGCGCCATGGCTAGGCTACTGTAGTCCCTGGAGTGTAGACAAGCCCTAAGCCCTGGTTGGATTTGCAAACTAGGCGTTCTCTTGCCTGTGGGGCCCACTCTGGCAGGCATGCTCAGACCATGCCTGACCCACACAAACAGATGGGGGTGAGCAGATTGTGAATTTGGGAGACTGGCTGGTGGGTGTTTGTTCCACAGTAGTCCAGTGGTTAGGGCACTCACCTAGAATGTAGGAGTCCTTGGTTCAAGTCCCTACTCCAAATCAGGCAGAGCAGAGATTTCCCTGAGGGAGGGCCGACCTGGCTCAGGCACTGCACTTCTGAAGAGGGTTCACAGCTGAGAATTCTGAATGGAGGGAGGTGCCTTCTCTCTGGCCTAAGGCCCAGATCAGTGGGAGTAGGTGCCTAAGTCACTTTGGGAATCTGAACCCCACCCCTTTCCTCTGCATTTCACTGCTGCCTAGGTTAGGTGGCTCCCCATTCAGCTTGCTAGTTTCACAGAATCCCTTTCTTAGGCACCTAACTCTGGCCATACTTTGTCTGAGGCGCCTGGGCACCTAACTCCGGGCTGTGAATTCCACGGGAAGCAGAGTGCCCAGAGGCTAGGCTTGCAATGCTGAACACTGCACCACCAAAGGCCCTTTGTGAATCTAGCCCTAAGCTGTTTTTGAAAATAGGACGCAGGCTCCTGAATCACCTAGGTGCTCCTGAAAATTTTACCCAGAGTCACTTTTCAGATTACAGTGGCTGTTTACTTTCTGGCCTTTGCCAGTGTACAGAATTTGCTTTGGTCAGTGTATCACGCTTGCACACAAAATCACTCTTAATGCCCCCTAATGAGTAGATCATGCCAAATACTTTCCCCCTTGCCATTGCAATAATCTGTTGCTGGTCAAAGCAGACACTCCTTGCTAAGGTGTGGAGACTGCTTCAAGTCCGACACAATGTGTGAGGTTAAACTAGTTCTTAATAAAGCAACAATTATCATCCAGTTTGATTTATCTGTTACACTGGTAATAAATCCCAGCTTACTGCGTGCCTGAATTATACTCACTCAGAATTCAAGGTCTTGCTCAGAGCAGATCAAATACTGAAAAACCTGTTTCTGAACTGTTAGCAGTATTAGGGCTGATCCACACACAAATGTGGCGCCATTTTAACTATACCAGTTTAGTTAGAGTGGTACAACACCCACTAGTCTGGACGCAGTACTGGTATAATGGTGCTTATACTGGTATAGCTTATTCCTGTGTGGTAAGAGGAATAAGCACCAGTACAAGGCATCTTTATACTGGTATCAATGCACCCACACTAGGGGCTGTACGGGTATAACTATATCAGTAAAAAAAACCCACATAGTTATATTGGTGTAAAAACTGTGCATAATAAAGGCCTTAGACACCAGGGACAAGAACCTTCACCATTGAAGTCAATGCGAGTTTTGCCATTAACTTCAGGGGCTAAATAGAAATCTAGCCCCACTTTCTTATTGCTTGTTTGCAAACATTCATAGGAGGGAAGTTTTGTTTGTAGGAATTTTGGAGCCTTCACTCAGATTTGTTTAAGCAGGAATGGAATTTGTGTCTGATGGAAATAATAGTTGATACAAGACATAAAGTGGTATCGTCCAATCAGGATAAGACCTACAATACCATGTGACATAGATGGCCAATCAGAACACTTGAATTGTGAATATTTGAGCTAAGTTCTCAACTAGGAAGATGCGGCGAAGCTCCACTGAAGTGCAAAGAACTGGGCTGACTTGCCCCAGCTGAAGATCTGGCCCAGTGAATTCCAGCATGGCAGCCCTCGCTGCTGGATCATGAGCCTCGCAGTATGGGGGTTTCTCTTCAAACCCCAGTGGAGATGATGAGAATCTCAGCTTTCATTTAAAAAAAAAAGTTTCCAGACCTCGTGAGTACAGAGCTTCAAAATGTGACTCCAGTGCACCCTCAAGGCTCAGACAAAAAGAAGGTGAAGCTAAAGGTCTCATAATACTTTTTTTTTTTTAATCTCATGGTTTTCAAGCTTATCTCATGATTTTGGGGGCCTGGATCGTGATTTTTAAAGGTTCATTGTTGCAGTTCTATCACTCAACGTTTCAAAACTATAGACTTTTGCTCTAAAATAGGCCATTTGGGGCAAGACTAGCTCTATTGTGTTGGTGGGGGGCAGTGACAGACCACAGGGGGTTGTGAAATATTGCCATTTTCATGCAATTTAAATTAAGTGTATTCTCATACTTCAGGCTTTTTCAAACAGCAAATATTTCACACAGCCCTACCTGCAATCTACAGGGAGGCCTGAGCAGAGGGAGCACTGGGCATCCAGAACACCTGAGATCCAATTTCAGATCTGTCACTGACTCTCTGTGGCCTTGAGCCAGTCTTGTTATTATTTCTATTATGGTAGCACCAGTCCAGTAACAAGGCCTTGATGGGCTGGCTCCATATAGACAAATAATCCCCAGTATACTGATGGGGAGAAAGTTCTTATGGTATTTTCAGCCTGACTAGAAACTGTAAGGACCAGAAACCTCCTGAGAGAGCTTGTCTGTGCCCTGTCCAGCCCAGCTTTGCAGAGCTACGTGATTTGAATGGTTTATAAAAAGGCTGGGATAAGCAGTCAGACCTATTGACGAATCTTTTAACCGAACCCCTGGGTGAAATTCAGGGCCAGCCCAAAGTTTCAGACTTAAGTGGGACTTAAATAGTGCCTAGTCTTCACGGTGTCTCACCTTTTGATAGGGATGCATTCCAGTCAGTATAAAATGTGCTCCGAACCACTCTGCTCCTTATTTTATGCTTTAGTTCCTTTGGCAGAACGTGAAGATGAGTTCTTTACACAGCTTGGGAGAGGGACGAATCCTTGGGAAGTGCAGAAAGGTTATCCGGCTCATTGACACCCATATTTTTGGTATCTCGATTCTCCCAGGATAGTATTAATTGTTCTTTCAATTTGAATGACGGCTATTGCACTGCTCCGACAGCTCTGCCAGCCAGACCATTCCAGAAATTTATGACTTTTTGCATGAAAAGTTCTACCCAGGGGCTATTTGAATTTCATTCTCCCCACCCCCTCCCTGTTCCTAATTATGTCCTTTGGTCCTTGTCATTTGTACTGTGTTAGAAATTATGTGATTGACATTACATTTTCAGAGGGTTTTTTCCCCCCTTTTTTTAAGATCCTCTTCTCAACATTTTGGATGAGCCACTTATATTTAAAGGGCATCAAACTCATCTGAGTTTGAGATAACTTGCCTCTTCCCTTGGCAAGCTGGGACAAGGCAATGTATTCAGGGCAGTTTTTGACTTTGAGGGTCGTTCTCCAGCCTGGAGCTGGGTGATTGCTGTGAAAAGAATAAAGCAAAATAAAGTATTTATTTCAGTAAGTGCCAGAGATCAGTTTGGGGCTAGATTATGAGTTGGCTGTCATGCCCACAGGTGAATAAGAATCTCTCTTGTACCTCTAATACAGGTTAACCAGTTATTGAATCCAAGTGTGCAGGAGTAAACAGGGCTACGCACCTTCTTATTCATTTACTGTGAGTCCTGAGATACTAGCATGAGCTGAAAAACATCAGCCTCCATGTGCTCCAGCAGAAAACTAAAGAGGAAGATTCCCCTACTGGGAAGATTCTCAGTTTATAAAAGCAGCAAAGAATCCTGTGGCACCTTATAGACTAACAGACGTTTTGCAGCATGAGCTTTCGTGGGTGAATACCCACTTCTTCGGATGCCGAAGAAGTGGGTATTCACCCACGAAAGCTCATGCTGCAAAACGTCTGTTAGTCTATAAGGTGCCACAGGATTCTTTGCTGCTTCTACAGAACCAGACTAACACGGCTACCCCTCTGATACTTCAGTTTATAAAGTTTATCATACAATATTTCCTAGTTCACACTGATTACTGGAGGTTCAAGAACTCTATATGTTCAAGGTTATATTACCTCTTTATTTGGCAGTGGTGCAACTGCTGCTAGAATGCTGTGTCCACTTCTGTGTCCACAATTCAAGAAGGATGTTGATAAATTGGAGAGGGTTCAGAGAAGAGCCATCAGGATGATTAAAGGATTAGAAAACCTGCCTTATAGTGACAGACTCAAGGAGTTCAACCTACTTAGTTTAACAAAGAGAAGGTTAAGGGATGACTTGATTACAATCTATAAGTACCTGCATGGGAAGCAAATATTTAACAATGGGCTCTTCAGTCTAGCAGAGCAGCTATAACACGATCCAGTGGCTGGAATTTGATGCTAGACCAAATTCAGGCAGGAAATAAGTCATACATTTTTAACAGTGAGAAGAATTACTCATTGGAACAATTTACCAATGGTTGTAGTGGATTCTCCATCAGTGGCAGATTTTAAATCCAGATTGAGTGTTTTTCTAAAAGAGCTGCTCTAGTACAAACATTTTGAGGAGTGGGTGTTTTGGGAAAGTTCTATGGCCTGGGTTATGCAGTAGGTTAGACTGCATGATTACAGTGGTCCCTTGTGGCCTTGGAATCTATGAACAACACCCTTCTCTTCCTGGACAAGATGCATGACCACTGTGAACATATTAAAGATGGCGAATAGGCCTTGCCCCACTGTGTATGGGCCATCATCTCTGAGCCAGTGTAGAGGCAGTAGCAACTTAGTGCTGGTATTGGACAGGAACAAATTATGACCCCCTCAGAGGTAGGAGGAAACATGAAAGGAATTGTGCTTACCAGGGGGGTCTCTGAGCCTTCCGGGGTGGTGGCTTACGTGACTGGCTTTGGTGTGGAAAGTGACAAGTAAACCTCTGCAAGCTGCTGTGAAAGTTATAGTAAAACTTTCTTTTCTCATTCTTTCTTCACCCCTCCCCCTTCCGCTTTTCCCCCTCAACAATTGCTGGAATGTTGAAATTTTTCAAAAGCAGGAGAAAATAGTTAAAACTAAAAAAAAAAAAAAAAAAAAAAAAGAGATTGTGAAAACTGGGGGGGTGAATGAAACAATCGTCTATTTTGAAAATTGCAAAACAAAAACCTTTTTTTTTCTTAATAGGTTTTTCCTTTTTTTGATTAGGTCTGTTAACAGGGTATAGACTTATGAGCATAATTAAATTATAATGTAATAGAGACACCCTTTCCATCTGAAATTAGATAGATAGATTAGATATAGATATAGATGAACTTGGACTGAAGCAAAGGAAACAAATAACATTCTTTTGTTATTATTGAGCCTACTGGGTTGTCTGGAAGGGAAATGGGCACATCAGACATGCTTGTCTCTCTTCACAACTTCATTTTTCCTGACATTTCTGGGCATTTAAAATAACCCTCTCGCCTTCCCTCATCATAATGTTCTTCCCCTCCACCTCCCCCCTTTAGTAAACTAGAACAAACCTTGGGGAGGGATTGAAGAGGAACTTCAGGGCAGTTTTGTTTGTTTCATTTTGTAATTGAAAAGAAGTAATAAGAAAGGCAGGACTAGACTGTAATTCTCTCACCCTTTCAGCCTGTAAGCCACTGTAGAACAAACTGATTAAATCGATCCATAACACTAGGCATTTGTAACATCCGCTGTGGTCTGAGTGTGGAAGGCTGCATGCCTGGAAGGAGAGGGAGAACTGAACAGAGAAAACTTTATCAAACAAAAAATAAGCATAAAATAGACGGAAACAATATTAGCCTCGTGGCAAAGGGAAGTGTTTGGTATGGAAAGAACCAGCAGGTTTAGCAAGATCAAATGTTAAGCAAAAGGTTGTTGTGCTTTTTGTTTTTTAGCATCCGTATTGCTATTGTGTGCAGGCATGTGGCTAGGGGTTAGTTTGTGTGGCCTTGAGCTGTGAGTGTGTGTGTTTAAGGGGGTATATACAAATATAGGTTAGGGTGTGCTTGTATTTGAGTGTGTGCGCACATGGATGGTTATGTAGTGGGTGTGAGCGTGTGTGCACGTGTTCAGTATTTGACAGTGGGCGTGAATGTGGACACAAGTATATTTGGATGTGTGTGCAGGTTTGTTTATATATGCTTGGGTGTTGTATTTGCATAGGTGTTGTATTTGCATAGGAGTGTGGAAATTGTCCCCCTGTCTAAGACCCTTGAAGAAAGATCGTTCTCTGCCCTCCCTTGTGCACACCTGCACCGTCTCTGTTTTACACTCTATTTGATGTTGTGGCTTCCATGCAAATCCTTTGAGTTTCTGAACTCATGAAAATGACAGAGTAAAATGGAAGGCTGGAACAGCTCAGGGTGCCTTGAGAAAGGCACTTCCTAGCCCCCAATATTACGGCACTATCATGTTGCACTTAATTATTCCAAAGCGTAGCAAATTGCATTAATTAAAGTGGCACATCTGGCCTTGTTATCAGAGTTGGTGCAGTTCTGGTTTGGATCCTGAAGTGACAGAATCAGACGCTATCAGTGCTCCAGGGTAAACATTCATTATGCGAATAGAATGCTTCCTTAATTTTCTGGGAAGCCTAAAAATGTGTCCAGTGGAAGTGTAGGAGCTTTATGTAAGCTCTGTAAGGAAAAGCAAGTCATTAGCAAGATTTAATCACCATTGGTATGTTGACACTAACAAATATCCTCCTCAGAAATGTCGTGTTTATGCCTGCTTACAAATCCAGTAACCTTCCCTCCCCTCTCCTCACCAGTGCAATGAAATCATCCTGTGTGCAATTTTCAGTGGTGTGTTTTAAAAAGTCATTGAATAAAACAATCATTGTAAATCTAAACCCACTTTCTATTTACCTTAGGTACTCCTATGGCTCACATTGTCCTAATATCTGCTCCCCTCACAACCTTTTTGGTATTTATCCTCATAACACCCCTGTGCGGTAAGGCAGTGCTGTTATCCCAATGGGGAACTGAGGCACAGAATGGTTAAGTGACTTGCCCAGGTTCACAGAACAACTTTGTGGCAGAGCAAGGAGTTGACTCCAGGTCTCCTGTGCCTAGGCTTGTGCCCTGGCCACTGGACAATCCACCCTGTGAGCTATTTTCAGAAGCTTGTTGCCTTCTCAATGCAGGTAAATGAGTCTGTATCTGCTACTTTGTGTATTTAAATAATAAACCCTGCAAGGAGCTGGATTATCCAATTTAATGCAAAGTACACAAAAATGCGCTGTCACCAGAGACTTAGATAGCCATTCACTTCAGTGGTGATACTCCAGTGTTGGCCCCGGTGAGGTTTAAAAACCTTGGTAAACGAGAAAGACACAGGGAGAAAGAAAGAGAGAGAAAATCAAATAGGAGCAGGATTAGACTCAGCATGTGATCTCAAAGCTAGGCCTTGCGTTTGGCTTTGACGAACATGGCACTTGATAGCGGGCTACACATGAAAACACCCACCTAGCCACACACATATCACAAAAGAATGTGCTTGGCTCACAATTAGATTAAAATCCAGAACGTCCTAGTTGGAGTCAACAAATACAGTGTGTTTAGGGGGCTGTCAGAAAATAATTTTTGAAAGCCTGTAATTTCTGTGCTAATGCAATCCGCTCATCTCTAGGGTTTTCAGCCTGCTTTCAGCAGTGCTTACGCTTCTGTTTAGCCTTATATCCAAGAAAAAGCCCCAAAACTTTAAAAAACCCACTCTAATGAGCGAAGAAATGACCATGAGTGCTATTTGTGATTGCTTGGAAATGATAGATAATGACACAATACCCAGAGCAATTACTCCTCCCAGCTAATCCTACACTGCCAGGGCAGTTCTTCCTACTGATTTGCTGCATGCGCAGAGTGCTCTGAACAGCCCAAGGTTTCGGTCAGGCCATCAGCTACTTGGATTTTGTGCTCTTTTGCTAGAAGCATGGGAGCACAGTCAGTGCTCAAAATCACCCAGGGTGCCACGCTTCAGAAAAGAGGTGGACAAATTGGAGAAAGTCCAGAGGAGAGCATCAAAAATGATTAAAGGTCTAGAAAATATGACCTGTGAGGGAAGATTGAAGGAATTGGGTTTGTTTAGTCTGGAAAAGAGAAGACTAGGTAGGGACATGATAACAGTCTCCAAGTACGTAAGAGGTTGTTATAAAGAGGAGGGTGATAAATTGTTCTCCTTATCCACTGAGGACAGAACAAGAAGTAATGGGCTTAAATTGCAGCAAAGGAGATTTAGGTTGGACATTAGGAAAAACTTCCTAACTGTAGCAGTATTGAAGCACTGGAACAAGTTACCTAGCGATGTTGTAGAATCCCTGTTGTCAGAGTTTTTTAAGAACAGGTTAGATAAACACCTCTGTGGGATGGTCTAGATAATTACCTAGATAATAATAAGGCCATGCCCAGATAAGCACTTATGTCAGCAAAACTTTTGTCGCTCAGGGGTCTGAAAAAAACGCCCCTCTGAGCAACGTAAGTTTTGCCGGCATAAGCGCTTGCGTGCACAGCACTATGTCGGGGGGAGACACTCTCCCGCCAGCATAGCTACTGCCACTCATTGAGCTGATTTTATGTCAATGGGAGAGCCCTCTCCTGTTGGCATAACGCAGCTATATAAGCGATCAGCTGTAAATCTGTACGATATGTTCCTGTTTGCATGCTCTCGGGCAGAGAAATCAGGTAGGACACTCAGTATTCTGTAGATTTATTTTTCTTTAGTGAACTTAGTGCACTGAATATGCCAGAGAGACAGCTCTGGCGACTGGAGTTCTTTGCTGTGTCTGGAAAACAAATTGAACACAGACAGCAGCAGTGTAAAGGTTTCAATGCCTCCTGACAATGTACGGTAGCCCTGTTCTGAAAGGATCATCTTATGGAGGTAAGAGCTCCCCATTCAGCACTTGCCCTCTCCACTGAGGATATCATCAAAGATGCGAAGCCATTTGGGGGTTTTTGTTTGTTTGTTTGCTTGTTCAGGGGGGCGGGTGGGGGTTGAGCAAACACCTGTGCACTAGGTATTGTTCCGAGGCAACCTTTCATTTAACATGGACTCTGGGATGGTTATCATCGGATCAGAACAACTTTCCATACAGTCCCCTGGGGCATTTAGAAAGGAAAATCATTGCGCCCAATTCTTGTCTCTAACATGATACAATCTCACATGGAGAACTTTGTCTTTCTACAATCAAGCCCATTTAGGGAAGACCTCGACTACATCCTTTATATCCCATCAGTTGTTTTCTAAACACCCCGGGACAGCTCCCCAGCTGGTGTAAATGGACGGCTCTCCACTGATTTCAATGGAGCTACCTTGATTCACACCATTGGGTGATCTGTCCCAGTAAATGCTCAGTTAAATAACCTAGAGGCATGGGTCTGAAACATAAACACAGAGGTCTAAGAATGTTTCCACTTGTAAATTCAGTCCCCCCAAACTCACAGTCACAGATACACAGTCGCACAAGGCTGTAACAGATTCCCGATTGTACAGGGTAAGTGTTTGCTTCACCCGCTCTGTATAATTGCTGTTACTGATATCATTACGGCTTTCTCCCCTTGGCACAGCACTGTGGGAGTTCACTTGGCAGCTCCGGCCAGGCACTGGGTTTCCCAGGAGCAGCAAAGATCTGTGGAATTTCTCCTTAAACACATAAATTGAGGCTAAAAGAGTAATTAGCTGGGCACTTTAATCAACCTTCACTCCAGATGTATTCACTGCTAAGGCTGTAGAAGGTTCTGAAGATCCCTTAATGCATGAAAGCGTCTTGGTTTTTTTCAGGTAGAGTGGAGTTAAATTGCGCTGCTTTCTAAACAGCAACATTCTTTTTTAAGGCTGCCCTCCTGCTCCAAGAATATACAGCATATCTCTTAATAAATGGAGGCTAATCAGGAATCCAGATTAAGGGAAACACCAGAGCTGCCTGGTGAAGTAGCTCAACACTCGCCATGTTATGGCCAGTTCTATTTATGTCCCTCTTGCTCTTCGACAGAAGAAAATAATTCATGCTCAGGGAGATGAGAATAAATTGGGGAACAGAAGGGTTCTACTCAGAGCAGTCAGTGAAGTCAGCTCTTCTGTGGTTTGCTGGGAACACTTTCCAGTCTCACACAGATAAAATCTTAAATTGCTTTGATTTGCTTGGTCTCCTGAAATCCACACTTCTGCCTTCATCCCCTAGTCCAGAAAGATTGTTCAGTGAGAAAACATGGGGCTCCCAGCCTTATGTCATCGGCAGGAGCGGCGCCAGGGTTTCTGGCACCCTAGGCAGAATTCGGGGGGCGGCATTTTGTGCACAGGCGACAGCGGCAGTCATTGAGCTGCTCAATTGCCTGCCGCTGTTTTCTGCGGCACGTCGGCAGAAGGTCCTTCTTCGGCGGCACGATGGGAGCGGAACCGGAAGCTCCTGCGCGCCCCATGGGGAGCGCACAAAATGCCGCCCCCTGAATCCTGGCACCCTAGGCGACCGCCTAGGGTCGCCTAATGGAAGCGCCGGCCCTGGTCATCTGTGTTACCTTGAAGAGTTCCCTCTGTCTTAAGTGTGGCAGATAATGAGTACTAACAAAAGTGGATTCAGATTGGGGGTTTGGAAGTTCAGGGATGTTTGAATCCATGGTTTTGATTCAGCCCATTATGGCTACAAAATTCAGATCTGTTTTTGGGGTGGGATTCTGAAACACCCTCCCTAAAGTTTGGGGGTGTTCAGCTCACGGTGGCTGTTCTGTGACTATCTAGGCCTGTATATACTAATAGCATGGAGACATTACCGATGTAAATTAATTTAGGTAATTGTTTCATGACAACGCTAGTGGCAGTTTCTATTGCTTCTGTCTCCGGCCATCCCTTTCTGCCTCCAGGACATTCTGGTGGTCAGCTCTTACTCTTTGGGACATTCTTCCTTCTTGACTTTGAAAAATCATTTATGTCCTCACAGATGAACTTCACTTTCCCTGTCATCTGACTGTGCTACTCCACTGTCTTAGAGGCTTATAACACCCCTAATTGCTTTCATAACCCTGCTGGATGGTCAGTTTATTTCCTGTAGAAAGAACAGTGGATTCTCTACCTTCTGACACCCAGGGCTCATTCATAATAATGAGAACAGAAAATCAGAGTAAACTCAAACTAAACTGACATTCAGCCTGATTCAATGCACCACTCAGAGCTGTTAGGCAAAATGAAGAACCTGGAGCAGGGAAAAGCCTCTGAAGTACGCAGACTTTATAATGCACATGGACACCTCCCAGTAAGAGGTTCAAAGCAGCAGGTGCAGGACTTAACTGAATATCTATCTATCTATCTATCTAGTGACAGAGCTATTTCCATGTGCCCACATTCTTCTCTCTGAGCTGTATTCTGAGCCCTTTACTCACACTGATGAACAGTTATTCATATGAGTAATCCACTGACTTCAGCAGTACTCCTCACATAAGTAAGTTCTCATGGAGGTGAATCAGGCATGTACAGTCCAGCTCTCTTTCTCTCTCTCTCTCAAATTATTTGACTCCATAATTCCACCTGGAAGTGATTTTCACTGATTGATTATATGTGGAAGCATCTCCTTTTATCCCGCCAAAGTGGCTGGCAATATTACTTGCTATACATAGCAGTCATCTCTGGCGTCGCTTGTGAAAACCACTACAGTTTTACATTAAAATTTGCATCACGAAACTCAAACTTGCCAACTGGCAGGAGCAACAGCGACTCTCTTCCACCTCCCCTATTCAGCACTGGCCCCCAGCCAGTCAGGAGCTTCATTTATCGTAATGAATTTGTGTCATTAATATGTTGGATATGTGCAGCAATTGCAAAGTAGTACATTAGTAGAAAAGCTATTGCTCGGGATGCCAGCATTTTATTGCCACGGCTGATTTACAGGACAATAAGCAACTCTGCAGTCGCCCTTGAGGACAGGAAAAGGACAGGTAGTGTGGCAGCAGCAAGGCAGATAAGTCCTGGGAAGGGCCAGAGGAGAGGGTGAAATTTTCCAGGACTCTCGCAGCTGGGGGTGGACTTGATGATTTCATCTTTTCTCTTTAAAATGTCTTTGCCTTAGTGTGAGCACTCAGCGACTCTAGAGCTGGGGGCAAGAGAAATGCCGTATGGCAGATCTGCTGTGAAAATCTCAGGCATTTGGAAAGAATATTAGATGCCATTGCAATACTGTAGGTTTGAAAGCTTCTATGTGACCAGCTCATTCATCACTTTATGGTAAAGATACGATAAGGACAGGCATGATATGGTGTTAACATTCAACAGTCATAACTTAACTTTCAAAAGACTTTACAGATCCAAGTCAAGACGAATTGTTTCTTTTTGTGTGTTTGACCCTGGGGCTTAGATACCAGGCTCCAGGAATAGCTGCAGCAGAAATGGATTGGATTAGATTAGATTAGATTAGATTAGATTAGATTAGAGCTGGCAGAAGAATCTTTCTGAGAAGATCAGCCCTGGAAAAGGTTTCAGAGTGGTAGCCGTGTTAGTCTGTATCAGAAAAGTGATTTAAAAGAAGCATGAGGTGGGACTGAAATGTACAACAAACTTGGTTGCCAGGAATAAAGGTCAGATCCTCACCACCACTAAGGGCTTGATCCTGCACTGATGGAAATCAATGGTAAAGCTCCCATTGACTTCAGGGGGCAGGATCTGGGCCTACATTGCCACTGCAGCACTCCAGCTGCACGAAGGAGACTTAAAGCTTCCCTATGCGGGCAGCTGGGGATTCCTCTGGCCCAGAGCAATTCCCAAATGGCCTAAAGGCATCATTATTGGCTCTACATCACTCACCCCCAATTCTGTAAATGCTAGAAATTCTGGTCTTTACAAAGTCATGGAGAAAGCTGTGCTGAGCCAGAATGGAACAGAAAAATTATGTAGCACAGCATATGAAATTGTAACACCAGAAATTAAAGAACTACACATAAGAAAGGAGAAGAAAGGACATGATTTCATGGCTACTGCTTTAAAGAGAAGGCTGGGTGGGAGTGAAGCTCCTTGGAGAGATCCACTGGAAGTCAGACCAGGAGCATACTAAATAAGCAGGCAGCAAAAATGGACAGTCAGCAGTTTGGGAAGGTCTCTTTACAAAACGCTCTAGAGCTTGCTGAGTAGGTAGGGTTTGAAAGGTCTCATAATACCTAGGATGTTTGGTCCATAGGGGGAGCAGAGTGCACTCAGCTCCCACTGACTTCTTTTAAGGGATCCCCACAGCTCCAACGATCAGGTTCCTACTGGATAATCACCATATTTATGGTGAACTGTTAGCCACCTCCTCATCCAGGGAAGAGAGAACATGCAATTCACAATTAGTCTGTGGAACTCATTGCCATGAGTTATCATTGAAGTCAAGAGCTCAGCAGGATTCTAAAAAGGATTGAATAACTAGTGTATCCAAAGATATAATAAAAAAATTTAAAATACCGAGAATCTGGGAATGGAGATAAACCCTCCAGCTTAAGGTCATAAATCAAACTTTAACTATTGGGTGTTCAGAGGAAACTTCCCTTGGGAGAAGAATATCCTATAGCGGCCACTAGGGTTCCTTGCACCTTCCTCTGAAGCAGCTGGTCCAGGCCACTGCTGGAGATGAAATATTGATTGAGGTGGAGCACTGGTCTGATCCCATCTGGCACTCTGAAAGAAAGGAAAGCTATAACACATTTCATAGACTCTGGAAAAAAGGCAGTGGGCAGTCCAACTTCAAATTGTCTCCCCGGCTCTTAATTACTATTGTCAGCTTGTCTTTTTTAACTAATTAATGATGCTGTCCTATAACTGCATTTCTTGTTGACACCATTGCATTCTAATGGAATGAAGTATCGATTTCACTGGCTCTACTCCTGGCTTATGTTTGTTTGTTCTTCCAATCAAAAGTCAGACAACAGGAAATGTCCAACTAGAGCCCAGCAGAAAATCAACAGTGTTATCTGAGAGCCATATCAAGTAGACTTAGGCCAGGAGTGGCCTAGGACTCAGCTGCTGAAAACCTATTAGCAGCATCTCAGATTTCCCATGCTCCTGCGGGTTAGGTTGAATGCAGATTAACATTGCCCACAGCTTGTGGTTAATTACTGTTTGTACAGTTACAGTCTGCAGTTATGCTTGACAAAATGCCCATTAAAAAAAACCTTTCTGATTTTGGATAGATGCCACCTCACCCTCCCTCCCCCCACTCCCCACACACACACTGGGTGCCAAAAAAACTTTACAGGAAATAGATTTGCAGTGGTGTGCAGCTCTTGTGTTAATTGCAAACAGTGGCACCTGCTGTGGCAGTGTTAGGAGTGAAGATCTCAAATTGCACTGTGCACTGGAGCTTTGCAGAGCTATGACCTACTAATGCACCATGACCCAGGGCAGGCATCACACAAGCCCTCTCTCTTGCTCTCCACCATGCCTGATAGAAGCACCTGACTTGTAAGGAGACTGGTATATTCTGGCCCTGTGTAGTTTTCCTTCACTGTTATGACAACGGTGCCAGATCCTCAGCAGTTGTAAATTGGCCTAGCACCATTAATGTTGGTGGAACAATTTACCCCAGCTGAGACTCCATCCCCTAGTCTCTTTCTAGCACTTTAATATCTTTTTCATCTTTCCTCAGTTACCTGTTATTAAGAACAAGTGAACTGGGTCAGATAAAACAATGACTGATCTGAACCTCTGCCCAAAACTCAAGCCAGCCCTGTCTCAAGTGTTGAAAACTTCAGGCAAGTTTCCAATCTCCCTCTGTTATTTTTCATTTTCACTCTGCCTCTGCATTTTGTGGTTTGAGCTGGGACCAAAAATGCAAATGTGGAAATATCATAAGAAAACCTAGTCTCCCACCATTTCCAGTCCAATTGTACAGGTTCCAAAGCCCAGATAGTAAGCTGGTCTAAATTGGCATAATTCTAGTGATACAAGGTGGGCGAGGTAATACCTTTTATTGGACCAACTTCTGTTCGTGAAAGAGACAAGCTTTCAAGCCACACAGAACTCTTCTTCAGGTCTGCGAAAGCTACTCAGACCTAAAGAAGAGCTCTGTGTAGCTCAAAAGCATGTTGTTTTCACCAACAGAAGTTGGGCCAAGATAGGGTGACCAGATAGCAAGTGTGAAAAATTGGGATGGGGGTGGGTGGTAATAGGTGCCTATATAAGAAAAAGCCCCAAATATTGGGACTGTCCCTATAAAACCTGGACATCTGGTCACCCTAGTCCGAGAAAAGATATTACTTCACCACCCTTATCTCTCTAATATCCTAGGACCAACACAGATACAACAACACGGCAAACAATAATTTCTAGCAATGTCAGTTGAGCTATGTCTGTTTATTCCAGCTGATGGCCTGGTTCTAGGTACTCAGATAACTTCTGAATAAGATCCAAACTCTAAATCCTGGTGCCTATGAAGTCAATGGGAGTTTTGCTTTGACTTCACTGGGGCCAGGATTTCACCATATGTGTGTATCTAAGCTGAACCATCTAACCTTTGGAGTTTCTCCATCATTACCTGTGAGCACCATTAATGGAATCTCCCACCCTTTATTACCATTATTTTTCTTGTCCTAAGTTCTAATACCTGAAACTTTAATGGCAGCTGCAAAGACAATTTGCTTATTCTCCTCTCTTCTAATCGTTGCCTCTAATAGCCCCATTGCATTAAAGAACAAGACGCTCTTCTGTTGGGCTAGGCACATGGAATCCCCTAATGACCTATAGGGCTTTACATCAGCACAGATCAAACATTACTCTAGTCTATATTAAGCATCAACAATGTACAAGACACAGGGCCAGACCCTTAGCGTTTGTAAATCAACATAAACCCATTGCCTTCAGTGGAACTATGCTGAGTTACGCCAACTGAAGTTCCATGAGATTGTCCTGGCCCTGGAGAATTTATAAAATAAGACAGAGATTCTCAACCTTTATCTTTCTGAGCCCTCTCCCCTACCCTCTCCACAAAAGTGCTATAAAAACTCCACGGCCCACCTGTGCCACAATAACTGGTTTTCTGTATATAAAAGCCAGGGCTGGTGTTAGGGGGTAGCAAGCAGGGCAATTGCCTGGGGCTCCATGCCACAGGGCCCCTCCCCCCCATGAAGCTACATTGCTCAGGCTTTGGTTTCAGCCCTGGGTGGAAGGGCTTACCCATGCCCTGGGCCCCCGTGAGTCTAGCACTGGCCCTGCTTGACAGACCCCTTGAAACCTGCTTGCAGCCCCCCAGGTGATCCCAGACTCCTGATTGAGATCCACTGATCAAAGAGACAGAAACAGAGAAGAATGGATGCAATTGGAAACCCAGAGGAAGGAATAACTTGGAGATTATTTGATGCCTTTATTTGCTTTGGTGTACCTCTGTGGGCCTCAAGAAGGGAGTCCTACGAGGGATTTGAGCATGAGGAGAGGGTGAAGTAGGATGGAGACAGCATAGTGGAGAAAAGCACTGAGACAAGAGTGGGAGAAAGAGGTAAATGGAACATTGATGCTGTCATCATTGATGGGATGAAGGCGAGGTGCATGACAGGAGAGGGAACCTGAGCTGTAGATCAGCTCTTTGTAGGGTCTTGATTGGGAGAACAAAACCTTTAAAATTGATACAGTACACGATGCAAGGATTCGGAGAGGGTGTAGCTAACTAGTCCTCACACACCCTTGTGAAGAGAATAACAATCATTAACCCCATTTAGTGATGGAATATCTGGGACAGAGATAACATGGCTTGTCCAAGGCCAAACAGCTAGTCATTGGCTGAATCAGCATTACAGTCTAGGAGCTCCTGACTCCTAGCCCATGCTCAGTTCATGAGATCTGTCCTCTCAGGAGGGTCCAGCTGATTGAGGAAATATGCTTCAGAAGTCCGGTGGTAGGTAATGGGAGTAGGGTCATGACCTCCTCTGGAGAACTGCTGGTGACCCCCCTGAGGGGTCGTGATCCAGAGTTTGAAAATGACTAATGGAGAGATTTATGCCTTGTTAGCAATAGAATTGAGCAATCAGCATAATGAAATCCACGCTTTGCATTAATGAATGGAATAGAGAGAGGAATCGGTGCCAAGGCTTCTATAGCATCTACTACTTGGTTCAATCCCATGACTTCTTTAGGAACAAGGACAAGATGCTGCACCCGATGAGTCAATAGATGTTTTATTACATTCTTCAATGAACAGAGGATCAGGCTTATCAAGGCACAGGGAAGCTTATGAGACCAAATCAATCCGGTTCTGCTACCCAGTTAGTAGCATTATCGACAGACAACAGTAATACCCTGTCCTACTAGAAAGGGATTGTTGTCTCGTGGCTAGTACGGAGCACTGGAAGTCAGGACTCCATTCCCAGCTGTGCTCTGATTTGTTGTGTGACCAAACCCCCCTCTCTGCACCTCAGTTTCCCCATCTGCACAATGGAGATAATTTTTTTACAGCTATTGTCTACTTTTCCCTGGAAGATTTCTGTTGGTCATTGGAAAACTGATTGCCCCAAACCAAAAATATTTTGATTCTGAAATGTATATATGATACTTCGTGGGAGCTATAGTTCAGACACCTCATGCTCCCATTCTTCACTATGGACTAGGCTCCAAGGCCAGACTGTATCTCCCATGATGCATCACAGCCTTGCTACTGCCATGATGCACTGCTTCCCCCACCAAGAGCAACTTTACAACTCTGGTGCTGGAACAGGTTAGAACAAGGCCTGGGAGACCAGCTAAGTGATTCAGCTATCAAGCTAGTGTGGTAAAGTTAGTGAAACACCACAACATTGTTAATTCCAATCATTCAAACTTCATGAGTCAGGCCTCCAAAATTCATGAGATTGGCTTAAAATTCAAAGGATCTTTTTTTAAAAATTGCAGATTCTGTGTCTTCTGGGTTTGGGATCCTTAGGGTGCACTTGGATCATATGTTCAAGTAGAGCTTTGGTTTTCACCATATGTGTGTATCTAAGCTGGTTCAAGTAGAGCTTGCTGTTGTCTCAACAATTTGCTTGATCAACAGTAAGTCTTACTTTGGAATACTGTTCATGTTCTGAGAGCCTGTATTCACCAAATGCTGTGTGCTTCCCCATTGTACTCCCTACCGCCCCAAATGTTGTTGAGTGCCAATCCTGTTCATATTTGAACTGGCGATGGGCCTGGCTTAAAAACTTTTGTTAGGATTGCTCCATGTGTATGGAAACGTGTACTTTCTGGTTGAGGTTTTTTTTCAAAGCTCAGAAAAAAAAGAAGGAATGAAATGAAGTGTGTGTGTGTGTGTGTGCGCACGCGCACACACACACACACACACATGCCTCTTCTCCATTTACTCTCAGAACAAAACGGATTCTCTCTCTATACACAGGGAGCATTGCCTGGAATGTAAAGACACAACATGAAGAAAGTGAGAAGCAACACAGTTTCATAGCTGATGCACCTCACGTCTGAAGCTAGATCTGAACCCAAACACTCTACGTTTGAGGGGGTTTGGAATCATTGTTCTGGTCATGGGTATAGTTTGGAGAGGGCTACCCTGCCGAAAAAACTGCAAGTCCTGGGCAGACTTGGAATTTGCCCCACACACACAGCCCCATTGGCTTGGCTGAAGCTGTTCCCCCAACCTCAATACAGAAGTCAAAACACACCTATGGTTCTGGTTCAGTCACAGCTCTAACTGGAACATGGCGCTGCAAGCCCATTGATTGTGCTTAGGCAGCAGGCCACAGCATGAAGTTTTTTGGGGGGGTTTATAAAGATTGGACCACAACCAAAACATCCAGACCCAGATCTAATCTGGAGCTCAGACCCATCTCCGATTTGAGCATGTCTATGCTAGAGTATGTTCTTCTATTGCCCTTGAGAGATCACCGTATTCTGTGTTATCCAACAGGCATGGGAAGCAGCAATGGAGATAATTTTGGAGAGTGAATGCATATAGTTGAAAGAAATTGAATATGGGTTTTTATTTTAAATATAACTTTTCATTTTTAATGGCAACAATACCCACACACAGGAAATCAGCTGAACTCCCAGGTCATGCGTCATTAAGGTTCTGCCATCAATTATTCAAAACCATCTTCCAGGAAAGTGATTCTTCTTCAGTTTTCTTGGATATGCAGTTTGGTTGTTTTCACTCAAACTCAAGGGAGTTTGATCCTATATCTTAAGTGCTAATGTTACTTTCACTTATATATATATATATGCAGTGTGTGTTCTTTCCTTCAATCATGGAGACTCTGCAGTGTTGTTAGTCCTTGTGTCTTTGCTGTTCAGGCATTCTTTCCCATCCCTCTCTGATTGCACCGTTGTAATGCACAGGAGATGGCGAGTCAGTTTGTCAAGCTGTTTTAGCCGGTTGGTTGTCACAGGGGAAATTCAAGGAAAAGCATGTTGTGTGCTTTGTGTCCCAAGATCTGGAGGTGGAGGCAATAAGAAAGCAACTCTGCAGTCAATCTGTTTGTCTCAGCGCTTTTCGAAATAGAAATATGATGTTGGAGAAAAGCTGTTGAAATACCGATCTGCAACTGCCTGTCTGTATGTCCCAGTGAAATGAAGATCTCTAAATAGGACTGCAGAAATCTATCTGTAAAACATCAGTGGTTAACTAGTGCCATGGGACCAGGCGAAGGTTAATCTGTTTCCATTAAGGATTATTAAGTAGAACTTTGATGTGTCTGGGGATGTGTGTATGCGTGCGTGTGCGTATGTGCATTCTATCACTGCATTAGTCAGCGAGCCATGCACACTGTAAGAACGAAGGTGTGGGTGCACGGGCACACACACAAATATATACGCACATTCATTCACACCAACCTTTTGTGCATCAGCAGGAAACATCCCATCAGCTTTTCATTTTTTTATTTAGTTCTCTTTACCCTCCCATCCTTATACACTACAAAGGTGCAAATTAAGCAGGATACCCATTGGCATTGAGGGAGAAAGGTGCGAGGGAAGAACTGGAAGCGTAAAGCTTCACCCCTAGTGTCATTAGTATAAATTACATTTGTGCAATTTATATTTTACGACAGGCGTGTCAATTAGTGTGTGAAATTTAATAACCCAATTGAGCATCCCTCGCTCAAAGCTAAATTGAAATCTGTTGCCTGTTTCTGAGCGAGGAAGGGGGAATCATGGATGGGAGGTCAGGGTAGGGGCGTTATTCACATTGATTAAAAAACGAATAGGTTTGTCAGCCATGCTCACTGGCAGAGTGATTGACTCCAGCTTTGCTCGTATAGTGCAGCTGACTTTTTTTAGCATGCTGACAGGTTGAAAGAAAAGGGCTGGGAGGGAGATGCTGGAAAATATTTATTTGATTACATTTGCTTATGTTTCTGGTGGGGGGTAAATTACAGTCCTAATGACTTCAGTGCTTGAAGGCGTGCACTGAATGAGCCCAGCTCTGAACACCTGGAACCTTTGCTGCTGTGGAGAAGGAATGCCTATTAACTGCAACCTCCTTCTCGAAGGTGAAAGGCACAGGAAGCCATTGGTGTCTGAGTAAATTCCAACCACAGCCAAAACACTGGAGCAGAAATACACTGCAGTGAACATGGTCTTACCAACCCTAAGCACACAAAAAGCACCAGTCCCCAGAAATTATGAAATTAGCTTAAAAATCATGAGCCTTTTACATTTTTGTGGTTGTTCTTTTTATTAGCTCCCTGTTATTTGAGACATGAGGGTTTCTGTTTTCAAGCTTTTCTCCACAATCACGAGGCACAGAAATGTACTTTTTTTTTTTAATGGAAGCTGATATTTTCACCCAGTCATATGACTCCAGGAGCTGGGGCTTTAAGACAAAAACACATGCTTTTAATGAATCTCATGCTATTTATTGTTTGTATAAAAGGCCCAGTTCATGAACTCAGGTGGACAGTTAGGTGAGATTTCAGCACCAGTTGCTGGAATGGCAAGATTGCATGAGAATCCCAGCTTCCATTTTTTGGAAAAAGTAATTTTCTAGCACTCATGATAAAGAGGAAATCTCTAAAATGTGAATGAGTGAACTTTGAAGGCTCAGAAACCAAAAGGCAAATACAAAGAACCCAAATTTTAATACATTTTTAAAACATCACATGATTTTTAAGCCAACCTCATGATTTTTGTATATTTGAGGCTGGGGGTACTGAAGTTAGCAACATTTTAGCCCCAACTACACAGTTTCTATTTACAGCCAAATCCTATTCTTCTGAACCATAGTTCATTTAAATATTCTTTTCCTCCAGGCATGGTAGCATGGGCCATCACCTGTTTACCTGAAATCTTGATGTTTTGACACCCTTGGTTGCACATTTTAAAATGTTTGGTGAAATGATTTTGTGACTAAAGCTGTTTGAAATGTTTTTAGCAACATCTTTTTCAGCAAAAAATGCAGATTCAGGTCAATCAAAACATTTTGCAAATATGTGTTGAATTCACCAAATTGTTTTGGTTCAAAACAAAACAATTTTCCAGAAAAGTCAAAACATTTTGTTTTGCTATTTCTGAAACAAAATGTTTCAATATTTCTATTCCAAATGACTTTTTCTTTTGAAATTTCCTTAAATTGTATTTAAAATATTTTCAACATTAAAAAATTGACATCTTTCCATCTAAACAAAACAGTTCAGCTGTCCTAATATTATTTCTGTTTTATCTTTTCTGTTTGCTAAAAATGTCAAAAAAGTTTCATTTTTGCTCAACTTGAAATTTGTTTCAATTTTTCAGATATGCCAACAAACCAAGAAGTTGGTTATTTGCACAACTCAAGTTCAGACATGCCAAACCCGCAAAAAACCCGCAGAAATTGGGCTTGTTTTTGGCTTAATTGATTTGTGAGTTGCTTGTTGGCTAGTTTTTGGCTTGTAGCTTGTTGCGCTTGTAGCCTGTTGCTTGTTGTAGCTTGTCACTTCTTTTTTTTGATCGGCTTCCAGCAAGCGGGGGCAAGGCGGGACAAGCAGAGGCAAGCAGGGGAGAGAGTCAGGAGTGCACAGCAGGCCCACCACAGTCCCAGACTGCACACCGGGGGATCTAGTCACATAGAAGGTTGGAATTCTTAGGGGTTGACTTGTTTTGGAATGGAATTAGCTTGATTTTTGGCTTATTGTGAAAGCTGGGGTGCTTATTTACCGCGTGAAAGCTGGCAACTGTGCTCTAGTTGTGAGTGTTCTCAGTGATCCACAGCCGTAGAGCCACTTAGTTTCCCAACCTCAGCTGTGGAGAATCACAGTGCTGTAGGATCAGAAAAGTGCAGGCCTCAGATGCATCTGAAAGTGATACTGAATTCCCCAACAGGATGGTTTGGTCACTGCCTGGCTATTTGTTTGTGGATTTATTTATTGTGATACGTAAAGCAGGTCAAGCTGATCATCTCATTTTCAAAAGAAAGGGCCACTAGTTTAGGGGTGTCTCATTTTGTGGGTACCTAACTTGAGGAGCTTAGGCCCAGATCCTCAAAGGTGTTTGGGTGCCTAACTTCCACTGGGCATCTAAAATACCTTTGAGGAGCTTGGTCTTAGAATCTGATATCCAGAAGTGCTGAGGACTCACAACTCAGGCTGAAGTCAATGAGATCTGTAGGTGCTCAAAAACTGAAAAAATTAGACCCGGGGGGGGGTGTCTCACTTGACATTAAAATTGTGATGCTCCCCCCTCCCCCCAAACAGTGGCCATTTCTTTTCAAATGTAAATAAGGATGGTGAAGGTTGTGAGTAGGTCTCATTTTAGCCATTTTGATTATTTATTTAAAAAATAATAATTAGCTCCTGATTTTGATCCCTGCCTCAGTTAGGCCTCCCCCTTGGGCCCACAACCCATGTTTAATCCATTTAAAACATCTGAGGACCTGGTTGCTGGTGCAAAAAGAGAAGCCCTTTATATTGTCCATTATTACTTAATAGAAATGGGCCTGACCCGTAGACTGGAATTAGCTCCAGAGGTGTTTAGATATGTGGGTTTGCTTCAGGTCTTGCTCTTTGATAATGTGGGAATCTTATTCTAGCAAAACTAGTTTGCTAAGGCCTAACTGCTTCCATTAATGGCAGGTAATAAGCTCCAACCAGACTTTCTGCTTCAAACACCTCATGTGCTAATGGTTCCCGAAGTTCTCCAAGGAAAGTGAGACCCATCAATCAGGAGCAAGCTGATCAGTGCTGTCTAGCTAGGTTTTCTTTAATTAAAGTGATACAAAGGGATCTTCTTCAGCAGCATCTTCTCCTGAAACACTAGTGAAAACATAGGCAGCAAGCAGGAAGCAGTGAAGAGATGTTTATGAAATCACTTTCATGGGCATTGCACATGGGATGATGGGTTTGTAAATTAGGTCATGCAGCTGCCTGAATATATGTGCAATGTCCTGGATATTTAATGGCATAAGGAAGTAATTGGCTTCAGCTTTTAAATGTTGTGAAAAAAGACATTGCCTGGGTTTGAAGGGAACTGTTAAAGAATATTGAGTTACTGTCCTGAGACACCAACTGCACAGATACAATCTGAAGAGGGAACCTGACCCTTCCGGGATTTCCTCTGCATCGAATCTGTATAATTTCAGCTCGCAATCTGGAGCACACATCTATGTTTCTCTTCAGCCTGCTGAGGCGAATAAAGCAAACCGTGTAGCTCCACCAAATGTCAGGAAAGCAGCAGTTTGCTACAGGAAAGAAATTCTAGGAGGGAGGATTGGCTGGGCATGGGCAGGGAGTGCATTTCTAAAGCATTTGAAATGTCAGAGTTCAAGTCCCCAAAATGTGAACATAAGGAGAAAAGGCTGTCTCCAAAGGCTCCAATACATTTAAGAAGCAACAGCAAGATTCCTTAAGAGCATGAGGCTCTAGCCATGTACTTAACAAACAGCCTGTATAATAGGAAAGAAAGCAGGCTGCTGATCAATTGAAGCTCCAAATGTGTTCTGAACTATTGAATTACCTTGTCTGCTCCTGATTCCATCATGGGCCAGTTTTTCAAACCAGTTCAGCTCTAGAGCTGGTCAGAAAATGGATTTTCTGTCGCATGACAAAAATTGAGCTTTTGAAAACAAAAAATCATCCCAATTTTGGATGAAAGGCCAAAATTTTGAATTTTCCTGACAAATGAAATTGTGGGGGGGAGGCGCGGGGAGGGAAATAATTCAGGTCAACTGACAAGTTTTGTTTTAATATATTCAAAATGATCTAGTTTCCACCCTTTTTTATTTTTAAATGTTTAAAAATAAAATAAAAAATAAATTTCAAAACAAAAAGGAATTTCACAGTGGAAAAATGAAACATATTGTGCCAAAAAGGGATATGTCGACTTTTTTTGGAAACATTTTAACCACGTTTTTCCTAAATGAAATTTTGACAAAAATCAATACAACTGTGCAAAAAAATAAATAAATCGGTTTAACCAAACGGCATTTTCCAGTGGAAAACTGTTTCAACTAAAATTTCCTGATCAGCTCTGCTCAGCGTGTAGGCAGGCACCCAAGAGTGGATCTTTTAAAAAACTTCAGTGTGTTGCGTGCACTTTGGGTACTGAGCTCCTTAGAAAATCTGGCCACAAGCGTCACAACAGAAGCTGCTGGATGCTGAGCACGTCTGAAAATGAAGCCCCAATTGCAGGCCCCGACCACTTGCACACCTAGAGCGTTAATTGAAAGTCTGGCCCATAACAGGGAAGGACACTGGGGTGGCATAATTAGCTCTGCTGTCCTCCCTCCCTCCAGATTACTATACACTGTGGCTAATGGACTTGTGAGACAGACACTGGGGAGGTGCACCAGGGTGGATAAAGGTGTTTCCATGCAGCCAGCCCGAGGGGAAATGTAATCAGGCTCTATGTGCTGAAGACATATCCCTGGTTGAGCTCCATTCCAGTGGATATTATTTACTGCTATACCTATACTAGGCACCCGGGATGGTGGGTGGGGGCTGCTGGGCGTTTTTTACTGGATAGGATCAATGAGTAGGAAATAACTTGGCAGCTGCCACAAAGGCAGCTTTTTGCCTTTTGAGGCCCATCACCATAAAGCTTTCCAGTGCTCACAGACAGGACAGAATTTTATGGAAGAAAGAAAGAAAAGGCACTTCTGTAGCCCGAGGGCATGTCCTATGCTGAATATCAAAGGCCTGCTGCAAACAATGGAAGTGGGAGCACTTCTCAAAGAAAAAAGATCTCAAGGATCTTTTATAACAGAAAGTGTTAGACAGCCTACATAAAAGAATCACTATTAGCTCCCCCTATAATAATGATAACTAGGAATTTATTTACAGCCAAAATCTTTGTTAATCCTGAGTTCAGGTTGTTGCCTCATGCTTTCTCACAGTGTAAGAGCTAAAACATCAGCATCAGGAACAGAACATCGGGAAATACAAATTTGATTACAGCTGCTTTTTCTCCTGTACTGTGTTGCCAAAACCCCTTGACCAAATGACCCCAAATTTGCATAACTTGCTCTACGTGGGACCCTAGTGATGCATAGTATTTTGTAAGATAATCTGAGTATGCATGTGGATTTTAGAGAATTTTAAGAAACGGTTAAACAGAACCATAAAGAACAATCCAAGGAGTCATTGGATTGACATGTTAAGCTGCTCCCTTCAAGCAGTAGGATTGGAGAAGCATCCCCAGACTTGCTGTTACTGAACTGAGAGCTGACCATGTAATCTGCTCCCTGGTGAGCTTTCCTAGGGATGTAGGCAATCATTAAATTCCCCAGTCCCTTAGATGACCGGATGTAGAGGAAACAGGCCAACTGACCATCCCCGGAGCGTCTGGATCTGGACTCCGAAAAGACACCTGACGGTAAAAGAAGGTGCTTGGGCTTTTTGGGAGGAAAGAGGGGAGTGTCCCAGACATGTTGAAAAGGGGGCCAGGGTTATGCTGGGGAGAAGGTAATATCCCACGAGCCTCTTGAGGGGATGGAGTCATGAGCAAAGAGTGGGGGGATGAGTCTACATGGCAGAATTGGTCAAAAAAGTTCCATCCAAACATTTTTTCCATACGAAATGGCTTTTCAACTACAGAGAAATTTTCACCAAAAACATTCCATTTTCAAAACTTTTTCAAGGATTCATTTAAAAAAGATCCTGAAAAAAAAACTGAAAATGTTTTGGGAACTGAGACTGTATTGATTGATTGATTGATTGATTGATTGTACATTTGTGACAACCCCCCCTCCCCAAAGGTCAAAGAAAGCTTTTGATGGAAATGAAAAAAGGTGGGTGGTGGGTGGGGAATCCTTTCCTGACCAGCTCTTCTGCCAGCAGCAGGGCCATCTCTGGGAAGAAGGAAATGGCCAGGGCACCATGCCGGAGGGAAGAGGTGGTGCAACTCAGTAGCTTTGTTACAAAACTAGGGAGTTTCATGGAAATGTCACTTGGCATTTTCCAGTTCAGAGAAACACTGAACTCCAAGCAAACCCCAGGCCCTGGACAAACCCAACCCACCAAAATCTGCTAAATGAAACCCGTACCATAAGCGCTCTTCCTCGTTTTCTGTATCTATCTCAATATCAACGTTCTCAAGTTGTCTGACGTACCATTTATGACAGAACTAACCTGCCTTGGCACTGACAGTTGAATTTCACTTAAGGTTCATCGTGTTATTAATGACAAGATCAATATTACCAAAGCTGTAAGAAGAGCTTTTACCATTCCTTCACCTCCCTACCCCCTTCTCGTATGACGCGCCATGCTTTTTAATATTCCATTTCTCCTCCAGGGAGTTCGGCTCAGAGCTGGCAAGGCAAAGCCTCCACTGCAGTGGATACTTCATTCAATTCTTGACAGCCGTGTTGACGTATTTCTTCTGCGCCTTGGAACCTGAGTGATAAGGCAGAGGAGAGGAATAACCCAAAGACTTTGTCTAATCAGAGCAACTGCAGTGGCCTTGCTGAACTCTCCCGGTACAATTAGGTAATCATGCTGGCAGACAAGCTTGATTCATATCCTTTTACCATCAGTAAAGTGATATCTATCACCTTTCCGACAAGACCGTTATTGCTGCAAACCACTTCAGCCTCGCTTCGCTACCCGCTTAAAAACCCCTTGTAAAAGCGAAAAAAGGACTTGGACATATTTTATGGCAAATTAACTTTTAACATATTATTTCCCTCCTTATATTAAGATCCCATTCCAAGCTGACACTTGCAATAATCTTACTGCTACTTCACAAGCCGCGCGAGTGATTATTGGACGGTGGGTTGGCAGCTCTTCCCCAAAGAGCTAGCGAGATTTAGGAGAAGGGGAAAATGTGTGCAGAGGGTTAAAGAGACTCTTAAAATGGCGTGGATGACTATGGTATATATCTGTCACTCGGCTAGCTAACTACGTAGGGCTAGGGTCGTGGCATAAAGCCATAGACCTCTCTGGAGCTGTAAGAGGTGGAGGGTAGAGGCTTTCCACTGCACTGGGAGTGCCCGGGAGGAATTCTGGCTGACTCAGCCAGAATCCTGAATGGGAGCTGCCTGCTGCAGTGACAGTTTTGTTGCCACAGCCAGAGTGTGCTCCCCTCAGTTCACTGGAAGGGTTCAAAGCCCGACTGAGCTCACCAGTGCAAATTAGTTTAGTAGATCTTGGCTTTATTGTCATCCTAATCTCAGACTGGGAAACCACTGCATGATTGCTAAGGCTAAGATTTAATCATGAGTATTTTTAGTAAAAGTCATGGACGGGTCACAGGCAATTAACAAAAATTCACGGCCAGAGACCTGTCCATGACTCCTCCTATAAATACCCCCCGACTAAATCTTAGCTGCTCCTAGGTTACTGCTGCTCTGGGGGGACCCAGGGGCTGATGGTGGGCCCCTGCTCCAGTGGCAGGCCACTGCCCCCAGGCCACTGCTCTGGCCACTCTCTGGGCCACCCACTGGCCGCAGCTCAGGCCACCCTGGGGGCAGCTCCCAGGACCACTGCTTCTCTGGCAGTCCCTAGGGCCGCCTCCAGGATTGCTGCTCAGGTGGTCCCCAGAGCCAGCTGCATGGGCCACTGCTTGGGCAGTCTCTGGGGCCAGCTGCCTGGGGCCACCCGAGCAGTGGCCGGTGCAGCTGGCCAGGGGCCACCCAAGTGGATGGCCCCATGGCCACTCCAGCAGCAGCCGGTGTGGCTGGCCCCAGGGCCGACTGAGAAGCTGGTGCTGGCCGCTGCAGCTGTGGAAGTCACGGAGATCCTGGAAAGTCACAGAATCAGTGACCTCCACGACCTCCGTGACAGACTTGCAGTCTTAATGATTGTACATCTCTGTTCCACCAAGGCCTAGCCAGGATGGAAGATGTCTCAGTCTTGGTATTAAGGCCATTCATCTCACACACACACACACCATACTGGGGGATCTGATCCAAAGGCCAGTGGAGACAATGGGAGGACGCCCATTTAGTTCAATAGACACAGTGAAAAGCCTCCCATTGACTTCCGCAAACTTTGGATCAGGTCCACAATGCAGCCTGAAAATAAGGTCACATTCCACCCCTACAGTGCAGGCTGCCAGCCGACATGGAACCAGACAAGGAATGTATCATGCTCTGGGGTCTGTTTCAGATACTACTCCCACCTGCCCATCTAATAGGAGCAGACAGCTCTTATCTGTAATGGGTAGAGTCTCAATGTTCTGCTTTGCTATTGTTCTTCAAAGTGAGCCCCTGATCTTGCAAATGTTTATGCACGTGCCTAATTTGAACACTCATGCATAAAGTTACTCCTGGGTTTACATATGAGAATCTGGGACTAAATCCGCAAGGTGATAGAGAGAGTACCTATAGTGATAGTTACAGTCTAGCAGTGCTGCCGGCAGTTTGGCTGCAGTCCTAGGCGACTGATACTCCATTGCCCTGCAGTCGTTCACACCAGTGCAAAGTGTGTGTGGCCTGGTCTACACTATGCGTTTAAACCGGTTTTAGGAGCATTAAACCGATTTAACGCCAAACCCGTCCACACTAAGAGGCCCTTTATATCGGTATAAAGGGCTCTTTAAACCGGTTTCTGTACTCCTCCCTAACGAGAGGAGTAGCGCTAATATCGGTATTACCATATCGGATTAGGGTTAGTGTGGCCGCAAATCGACGGTATTGGCCTCCGAGCGGTATCCCACAGTGCACCACTGACTGCTCTGGACAGCAATCTGAACTCGGATGCAGTGGCCAGGTAGACAGGAAAAGCCCCGCGAACTTTTGAATATTTCCTGTTTGCCTAGCGTGGAGCTCAGATCAGCACGTGTGGCAATGCAGTTAAAAATCAAAATAAAGAAAGAGCTCCCGCATGGACCATGCGGACGTGATCGCTGTAAGGGCAGGCAAATCTGTTCTATCAGCGCTCCGTTACAGAAGATGAAATTCAAAATCATTTTTAAAAAATCTCCAGACAGACGCCATAGCAGGGGCTCAGCGCACTGCTGCGTGACAAGCGTAACGGAAAGCCAAAGAATCAAATGGACGCTCATGGACTGGAGGACTCAAGCTATCCCACAGTTCCTGCATCCGAAAGTATTTGCATTCTTGGCTGAGCTCCAAATGCTTCTAGGGTCAAACACCGTGTCCGCGGTGGGTCAGGGCATAGCTCGGCAATTTACGCACCCTCCCCACCCCCAGAAGTGAAAGGGAAAACAATCCTCTCTTGACTCTTTTACATGTCACCCTATCTTTACTGAATGCTGCAGATAGACACGATGCTGCAGCACTCAACGCCAATATCCTTGCTCCCCCGCCCCGCTATGGGTGGCTGATGGTACAATAAGACTGATACCCATCGTCATCATCAGCCTATTGGCATATGGGGCAGTGCAAAAGGACTGGTAACCATGCGTACTAGCATCAGTGAGGTCAATGAAGGGCGCCTGGTCCTAATTTTTCCTGGTAGATGGTACAGTATGGCTGATAACCATCGTCATCATAGCAACACGGGGCTGAGCTCCATCAGCCCCCAGCCTTCATGTGTAAAGAAAAGATTCAATTGCCCCTGGACTAGCAGAGGGATGCTGGGCTCCTCTCCTCCACACTCCTTACTGTCCTGTCTGGACTCTCATAGCAGCTGGAGGCTGCCTTCCACTCATTTCTCACTAACAAGTCACTGTGTCTTCTTCCTGCATTCTTTATTACTTCATCACACAAGTGGGGGGACAATGCTACGGTAGCCCAGGAAGGCTGGGGGAAGAATGGAATCAACAGGTGGGGTTGTTGCAGGAGCACCCCCTGTGAATAGCATACAGCTCATTATTTCTGCTGCATCTGACACAGAGCAGCTGTGCTCTCTGGTTCTATGATACAGTGGTTCTCTAATACACTTGTCCAAATTCTAGACAGGACTGATTCTATTTTTAGATACCAAAAAGGAGGGATTGACTCTGGGAGTCATTCCCAATTTTGGCTTTTGCGCCCCTGGCTAAGAGCAGCCAGGGGCACTTATGACAGCAGCAAATGGTCCAAAACGACTGGTAACCATGCTCATCTTTTTACCAATTTATGGATTGGTAGATGGTACAGTATGGCTGATAACCATCTCTGCTGTCATGCAAAAGCAAAAGCATGCTGCTGTGTAGCGCTGCTGAATCGCCTCTGTCAGCGGCATCTAGTACACATACGGTGACAGTGACAAAAGGCAAAACAGGCTCCATGATTGCCATGCTATGGCATCTGCCAGGGCAATCCAGGGAAAAAAGCCGCGAAATGCTTGTCTGCCGTTGCTTTCCCAGAGGAAGGAGTGACTGACGACATTTACCCAGAACCACCCGCGACAATGATTTTTGCCCCATCAGGCACTGGGATCTCAACCCGGAAATTCCAAGGGGCGGGGGAGGCTGCGGGAACTATGGGATAGCTACGGAATAGCTACCCACAGTGCAATGCTCCAGAAATCGACGCTAGCCTCGGACCGTGGACGCACACCACCGATTTAATGTGTTTAGTGTGGCCGCGCGCACTCGATTTTATACAATCTGTTTTACAAAACCGGTTTATGCAAATTCGGAATAGTCCCGTAGTGTAGACGTACCCTGTGTGTGTGTGTTTAAAATGTTAGCAAGTGATTTCTTTATCAGCTGTTTAATAATGAGAATATTACTGTTCCTTTATTCATTTTAAAAGCCCCCTCACAATCACCAGTGGATTTATTTGCCAGGCCTATTGTTCAAACAGGTACAGTAAAGTAACCACCAGCCTGGCTTATGGGTGCAGATGTTTCATCAGCCATTTAACAGTCTGCCGCCTTTTTAGCGACTGAGCCTGTCAGTGGGAAATAACTTGGAATGCCAGTTTGGGGCTCAATCCATGCACACACGCAGCTTGTAACGGGGACGTCTGTGTCTGTTCTTCAGGTATTTCTTGGCAAGGGTTTGGCTGTGTGTATGTGGTGTTTTACTGCGGGTTTGGGCGTTGTTGAGGAACAAAAGTCCTAAAAGGAAATGGGTTAAACAGTTCTGGAGAAAAATAAAAATGAAAACTACGTCAAAATTGTTGGTGCCTGTATAATAGAGTCTCTAGCATAGCGTATAATAGAGGTCTGAGACTGAGTGTCTAGTGCTCTGCCTCCTGTGAGGTCATTTACACCAGTACAAAGTGAGGGCAAACTGGATGTAAACAACAGGTAGGTAGATCAGCTAGCTAGATAACGGGGGTATGTTCCTGTCTCAAGGGGCAGGGGACGATGCCTTAGGAGGAGAGTGGTGTGAGTCTGTCTTCACTGAAGGGAAGAGATTAAGTCTCCAGCCTCTTCTCTCCAATTGACTTGACATTCTTCATTGCCTCTTGAATAGCCATTGGAGTGCGGCAGATGTTTCAGTGTAGAAGGTAAAGGCCTGTTTTACACCCTTTTCTTTTGTCCACCTGGGATGGATGAAAAAATGGACAAAAATCAGAAGTTGTGTGGACAGATGCTAACTAGGGCCTGGATCCATAATTGCGCCTACTAAAACTTTCTCCTTTGCCCCCAGTAAAGGCTCTTCCGGGGTGTCGCCCCTCACAACTTGCAATTGTTTCCTCTTTCCCAGATAGTCTCTCGGGGTCCTCCTCCCAGCCTTCCTGTCTCCCATTCCTGGACAGTCTTTCTCTCAGGCCCCAAGGATGGATGTTTATGCTTACTACTTCTGTTCTTGATCTTCCTACCACATGAAGCAGCCGGCAGGTACTTGGCTGGCCCCTCTACCTCTGACTCTGTGTCAGGACTCCCTGTGGCCATAAGGTCTTGAATATAAACATTCAGCTTCATCCAACCACCTCAGAGTTGGCTTGAACCAAATAGAACCCACTGGGTATCTCATAGGAGACACTGATCTTTTGAGGTTTACAGTTTGATCTTCACAAGGAAAAGGTTCAGATGACTTTGGATAAGCATGGATGCTTGTGGTCACTGAACCTCCAAACTTTGGAAGCTCACACTAGATTTAATGGCCTCTCCAACACCCTGTGAACTCAGAGACAACATACTCAAATCTAGGAGAGGAGACGCAACACTCAATATATCTAAGAGGAGCAACAGACAGGAAGATCTCTGCTCTGTTGTTGATGGCAAGTTTGTCACTGGTTAAGTGTTGCTGACAAGATGCTCTTGGCAATATAGAGAAAGTGGAAAAGGAAGAGCGGAATATGGAAGAAGGTAGACTATAACAAAAGGATGGCCAATATCTTGTCTTCCAACAGTGGCTAATGCCAGGTGCCCCAGAGGGAATGAACTGAACAGGTAATCACCAAGTGATCCATCCCATCGCCCATTCCTAGATTCTGGCAAACAGAGGCTAGGGACACCATCCCTGCCCATCCTGGCTAATAGCCATTGATAGACCAATCCTCCACGAACTTATCTAGTTCCTTTTTGAATCCTGTTATAGTCTTGGCCTTCACAACATCCTCTGGCAAGGAGTTCCACAGGTTGACTGTGCGTTGTGTGAAAAAACACTTCCTTTTGTTTGTTTTAAACCTGCTACCTATTAATTTCATTTCATGAAGCACTTGAACATCTGGCTGCTTCTTTGCAGATCATCTTGAACTATCTAAACCACTTGGCTTTGCAGAATTGGGCTACAGACCTCAAGGCTCTTATGCACTTGACAAATAAATGGTCTTATTGCTAGACATGGGTTCTAGCTACAAAGATCCAAGCTGGATCTGAACCCTCCCAGAGTTGGGGGTGTTCAGGCCAGAGGCATTGGCTAGGGATCATCTCTACTTATTGCTGGTGATGAGTGCAATGCTAATAGTTTGGCTTTGAGGATAAACAGCAAAGCCATGTGAATGCTCCTCTGGTGAGCTTCTATGGTCAGCAAAATTGGACTGAAAATCTCCTGAGAAAAATTTCTAGCATTCCTTGCTGCCGTACAGGTGCAAAGCAAGTGTGAGTGAGTAGGTCCTACCTCAAGCACTGGAAAAATAGACCTTACCTCCTTCCGTACATAATACTCCATAACTGCCTCCGTGACATTGTGGCTACAAGGATTCATTTATCAATGTCCTAGAGCCCACTGGTAAGTCTGAGGCAAGCCAAAGACTTTACACACCAGGCTGAGAGTCATAAAGAAGGAAAGGGAGTCAGAACTTTCTAGGGATAAAGCTGCATGTAGGCAGCTGGCAGAGAACAAAAGGGACACACAAGGCAGAGTTCTGGGTTGGCTGAGACACTACAAAGAGAACTACTCCAGTAACGTCCCTGCTATGCTACTAAAAGTCATTGCTACCCACATCGCTGGCATTATTCTCAAAGATACATAATTTTGCATATTATCATAAATGCCAATGAGTCAAACATCCATAGTATAATCTGCAAGGCATCATTGAGGTGCTGGCAGACTAATCCAATTTAGTAAGTCTCTGTGTTGACTAGAAGGAGATGCTGATGAGTGATGGGAGATAAGCTTGAAGTAGCAGGATGGCATCTGCCACTGACGAGGTGCTAACAAGGACGAGTGCATTGAATGATTCATTCAGGCTGGGCCTGATCTTGCTCCCAATGAAGACAATGGGAGTTTTGCCATTGATTTCAAAGGGGGCGAGACCGGGAATCTAACCTTTGGCTACACTTGCATTTCAAAGCGCTGCCGTGGCAGCGCTGCCGCGGCAGCGCTTTGAAGCACTAAGTGTAATCAAAGCACCAGCGCTGGGAGAAAACTCTCCCAGCGCTGTCCGTCGCTTTGTAGCGCCGCAATTTGCAGCGCTGCAGAGGGTGTGTTTTCACACCCTGCTGCAGCGCTGCAAATTTGTAAGTGTAGCCAAGCCCTAAGTTACTCACCCCATTTCTTGTGCATGGCTTTTGTTCCCTCAAACAGATCTTTTTCCTTTTGACTTTCTGTCAGGTAAAAAGCTCCCAAACCCTAAACATAAAAATATTTTCTAAAAATAAAAGCTACTCCTAAGAAAATAAGTGAAAGCTGATGTTCTATTCCTGTCAATTTCCCTTCTAGCCAAGGGAGGAATGGGCATCACAGCAGGGCCGGCTCCAGCACCAGCATAGGAAGCAGGTGCTTGAGGTGGCCAATTCAAAGGGGCAGCATGTCCGGGTCTTCGGCGGGAATTCGGCAGCGGGTCCCTCATTCCCTCTCTTCCTCTTTGAGCTGCCCCCGAAGTGCTGCCGAAGAGGAAGAGAGGGAGGACCCGCCACCAAACTGCCGCAGAAGAAACGGCGTGATTGAGCTGCTGCCAAAGTGCTGCTGCTCTTTTTTTTTTTTTTGCCGCTTGGAGCAGCAAAAAAGCTGGAGCCGGCCCTGCATCACAGAGATTTCAGAAGAGAAAAATCCCTTCGGAATAGCTAACATACCCAACACATTCAACTTTGATTCAGTTGCAAATGATTATAGATATCTAAGATGCACTGGTTAGAGCACAGCTTGAAGATTGTGGTCTGAACATATCTCAAGGCGTTCTACATCTGCGACTTAAACAGTATCATTGCAAATGGCAATGATTATACACAGCATAATAATTCACTCATCTAAGCATATTTTGTTTTGTTTTGTTTCTCAGTGGGTCTAATTCTGCAAAATGCTGAGCACAGATTAACATCTATTATTAGGTATTCAATATCTCACAGCTTTGTGCTCTTTGTAGATAAGATGTATAGTATTTATGTGTATGTATATTTGTATATAAAATGCATAAGATTCACTCATATTTGGTTTCAGAGTAGCAGCCGTGTTAGTCTGTATCCGCAAAAAAAAACAGGAGTACTTGTGGCACCTTAAAGACTAACAAATTTATTTTAGCATGAGCTTTCGTGAGCTAAAGCTCACTTCTTCGGATGCATAGAATGGAACACACAGACAGGAGATATTTATACATACAGAGAACATGAAAAGGTGGAAGTATGCATACCAACAGGCAGAGTCTAATCAATTGAGATGAGCTATCGTTAGCAGGAAGAAAAAAAACTTTTTGAAGTGATAATTAAGATGGCCCATAGAAGGTTTGAGGAGAACTTAACATAGGGAAATAGATTCAATTGGTGTAATGACCCAACCATTCCCAGTCTTTGTTTAGACCACAGTTAATAGTATCTAGTTTGCATATTAATTCAAGTTCAGCAGTCTCTCTTTGGAGTCTGTTTTTTTTTTTTTTTGAAGTTTAAGAAAGAAAGAAAGAAAGAAAGAAAACAACTTGATCTCTACATATCTGCGTGGAATATATCAAGGAAGAACACAAAACAGGAAGTAGAGTCAACATGGGGACAATAGACTTTCATTGTGACTTTTATTATTTTTAAATCAAAACAGACTGATCCACTCTGTGTCCAGTTTTTGGTGGACATTGAACAGTCCCACAACTGCTGCAATGATCCCATAAAATTTTATGACAAGAAAGGGTGTGTTTTAAAGTGCAATCCCCCATTGGTCTAGTCCTGAGACCTCCAGAAAAACAACATTAGGCTAAATAGATGTGACATAACTCAGCAGATTTTTCCTAAGCTCTAATTGAATTATGACCCATTACTTTAGGGCTGTGTGATCCAAAGCTCTCACACTCCCTGCGCAGCAGAAAATAATTTACTGTTGTAACAAGACACAATGAGCTCATGGCCAGAGTCAGTGGGTAGTGTGAACCACATACCTTTTGGGGACTATTCCAGGTTACTGATGGAAAAGCAATGTCCAACACATGAGTACTGGTGCCTCTAAGCATTACAGGCCAGAGTCTCTAGCCAGACTGCAGATCTGTAACCAATCGCCTTTGCAAGTTCATTTAAGTGAAGCAGAGGGGGAAACTCATGAAACACAAATGGCTGCTTTAGTCTCCATCCTGAGATAAATCAGTTATCTGTTTTTTCTCACCGTTCGCGGCAATGGCAGTTTATGAAGCAGCTGTCTAAAAGGAAATTTACTGGGCAATTAAAAGTGCTGACTTCCAAGCAGTGCTCTCAGAGGTGGAGTCCGAAATTATTGGGTGTGAAATGCAAATAGATTTAACAGTTTTACTGCTATTTATATGACGTTCACCCATTCCCAGCTATTTCCCTCCCTTTTCCTCTGATTCTACATGGCCCAACTTTCACAGACTTTAACAATCTCGGACACATGTAAGTCAAATACGAGCATGCACCAAGCTTGAACTTACCCAGATTAGTGGTGTGCATGTAGTCAGGGTGGCATGGGCAGAAAGTAAGGTGGATCCCAACCCCTTAAAAATAATAATTTAGAAATAAACCAGAAATTAAACTCAGTGTTGGGATTCTCAATTGCCTATTGGGCAGCACCCAGCTAACAAGCTTCATGGGTGATCACAGACTGACCAAGCCAGTTGCTGCGTCATTTCTCTGAGTGGGGACAGGGAACCTCGGAAGGATTAGGGGCCAAATCATGGAAACACTTACTCATACAAATAGACCCACTGACTTCATACTGATACCTGAGCATGGACAACATCAGTAGTAAACTTTGTAGGGTTGGGATCCTGGAACAGACGTGTGGAGAAGCACTTGAACATCTGGCTGCTTCTCTGCAGCTCATCTTGAACTATCCACACCCCTTGGCTTTGCAGAATTGGGCTACAGACCTCAAGAGGCTAATGCCATTAGCTTTCTTGTATTAGCTGTTGTGAGGCCCAATATAGCCCATGACATTCAATGGGACTTTGGCTTCTGAGTTCAGAAGAAGCAGGGTTGTTGCACAGAGACACAGTTGGAGCCCAGAGGAGGGGTCTGGGCTGAAAAATAATGGAAAAAAAAAAGTGAACTGATCATTTCAGAACCTCATGGTATTCGGTACAGTTGATGCTCCTGGGTTTCAGCTGATTTTTAATCTGAGTCTGACTCTGATATGCTTCCTCATACTGAGCAGGACCATAATCCACAAAAAGACTCACTGAAAGCTTTTTCAAAGAAGAGGGTTTTGCCATGCAATCTGAAAACGGTCAGCCTCTGGGTGAGCCTGATCATACCTGGAATCCTGTAGCACATCTGAACCCCTTTGCCTGGGAATAGTTTGTCTCTGGCTCTCACGTGCTTCCTAATTGTGTTGTAAGCTGCTTTGTCCCAGAGGAGTCCATCTGTTCAGGCGAGTCATGAATCAGAGCTAAATCTTTGCTCTCCCAACAGAAGAGTATTGGGAGCAAGTGGAAGGATCTGAGCATAGGGCTATAAGCAGCACATTCCACTGAGGAAGCTGCAGCCACATTCTGTACAATCTGGAGCCTCTGCATGCTTCCCTCACCTTCAGTGGTGGGTTACGGTAATCTAGCCCGCAGGTGATGAATGAATGGGTCACTGTGACCAAGTTATCAGCTGAGAAAAAAGGGGTGAAGTTTAAACTAGAGGTGGAAAAAGGCATTTTTAAAATCACTAGTGCTACCTGGTCTTCCAAATTATGTGCCACATCAAACAGGACCCCCAAGGCTCTGCCTCACTTTAATGACAGAGACCCAGCCAGTTCTTCAAAGCTTTTCCCCCTTCCAACCAGCATCGCTTTGCTCTTGCTCTAAACCACGCCTGATCACGGATGAGCCCAACCTTTAACGAATTTTCTAGACACCATTAATGACTGCTTCTTGCGGCATCTTGTCCTGGAATCCATAAGGGGAGAGACAATTCTTGCTTTAATCCTAATTGGTGCACAGGATCTGGTCCAAGAGGTGAAAATAGTTGACTCAGTTGGTAATAGTGACCATAATATAATTAAATTTAACATCCTTGTCAGGGGAAAATACCAAAGAACCTTACCACAGTAGCTTTTAACTTCAAAACGGGAGACTACACAAAAATGAGGAAGCTAGTTAAACAGAAATTAAAAAGAACTTTCCCAAAAGTGAAATGCCTGCAAGCTGCATGGAAACTCTTTAAAACAACATAATGGCGGCTCAAACTAAATGTCTACCCCAAATAAAAAAACAATAAAAGGACCAAAAAATGCCACGATAGCTATATAACACAGTAAAAGAGGTGGTTAAAGAAAATCCTCTAAAAACTGGAATTCAGCTCCTACTGAGGAAAATAGGATCATAAATTCTGGCAGGTCAAGTATCAAAGCATAATTAGGCAGGCCAAAAAAAAAAATTGGAAGATCAACTAGCAAAAGACACAAAAACTAACAGGAAGACAAGGCCGTTTCAGAGAAGCTAACTTTTTTTTTTTTTTGCATCAGTCTTAACTGTAGAGGATGAAAGGGAGATTCCCACACCTGAGCCATAGGGGGGGGGAAGGAGGGGAGAATCTGAGAAACTGTCCCTGAATGGGGTTTCAATAGAGAAGGGTTTGGAACAAATTGAAAAATTAAACAGTAACAAGTCACCAGGACTAGATGGTATTTACTCGAGAGTTCTGACGGAACTCAAATATGAAACTGCAGAACAACTAACTGTGGTATGTAACCTATCCAGATGACTGGAGGATAGCTAATGTAATGCTGATTTTTTAAAACTGTTCCAGAGTCGATCCTGGCAATTACAGGCCAGTAAGCCTAACTTAAGTACCAGGCAAATTGGTTCAAACGATAGTAAAGAACAGAATTATTGGACACATAGATGAACACAGTATGTTGGGGAAACGTCAACACAGCTTCTGTAAAGGGACGTCCTGCCACACCACTCTATTAGACTTCTGTGAGGTGCCAACAAGCATGTGGACAATGGTGAGTGAACGGATATAGTGTACTTGGATGTTCAGAAAGCCTTTGACAAGGTCTCTCATCGAAGGCTCTTAAGCAAAGTAAGCAGTCATGGGGTAAGAGGAAAAGTCCCTCTCATGGGTCACTAACTGATTAAAAGATAGGAAACAAAGGGTAGGAATAAATGGTCAGTTTTCACAGTGGAGAGAGGTACGTAGTGGGGTCTCTCAAGGAGCTGAACTGTGACCAGTGCTGTTCAACATATTCAAAAATGAGCTGGAAAAGAGGGTTAAACAGTGAAGTAACAAAGTTTGCAAACAATACAAAATTACACAAGATAGTTAAGTCCAAAGCTGACTGAGAAGAGGTACAAGGAGATCTCACAGAACTGGTGACTAGGCAACAAAATTGCAGATGAAATTCAATATTGATAAATGCAAAGTAATGCACATTTGGAAACATAATCCCAACTATACATACAAAATGATGGAGTCTAAATTAGCTGTTATACTCAAGAAAGAGCCTGGAGTAATCATGGATAGTTCTCTGAAAACATCAGCTGAATGTGATGTAGCAGTCAAAAAAGGTAACACAATGTTAGGAACCTAGAAAAGGGAGAGCTAATAAGACAGAAAATACCAAAATACCAGAGAAGGGTAACAAAAATGGTTAGAGGTATGGAACAGCTGCCGTGGGAGGCGAAATTAAAAAGACTGGGTCTGTTGAGCTAGAAAAACCTCAGGGGGGATATGATTCTACAGAAGAACCAGGGGACACACAATGAAATTAATAGGCCACAGGTTTAAAACAAACATGAGGAAGAGGAAACCTCTTCACACCACACACAGGCAACCTGTGGAACTCATTGCTAGGGCATGTTATGAAGGCCTAAAGTATAACTGAGTTCAAAAAAGATTTAGATAAGTTCATGGAGGACAGGTCCCTCAATGGCTATTAGCCAAGATGGTCAGGGATGCAACCCCACGCTCTGGGTGTACCTAAGACTCTGACTGCCAGAAGCTGGGACTGGATGACAGGGGATGGATCACTCGCTAATTGCCCTGTTCTGTTCATTGTCTCTGAAGCACCTGGTATTGGCCACTGTCAAAAGACAGGCTACGGGGCTAGACGGACCATTGGTCTGACCCAGCATGGCATTTTTTATATTCTTTACTTAATCCTAATCCTTGAATCCTAATCTTCTTCGATTTCAAAAACCTTCAGGTACTCTAGTTCTGGTTCAGATTTAGCCGGTGTAAATTGTAAGATGTACTATCTTTTCTCACACAAATGACCAAGTGCATGAAACTTACTGCTCCAGCTGGTGGAACTCTTATGGAAACAGCTGTTTGGGGCAATTTTTTTGCCTTTTCAGGACTGAAATCTTTAGAGAACAGCACATGACATTTCTTGTCCCACTAAGTGTCCACCTTGATCATTGGCCTGATTAGACCTTGATCATGAATCCCAAACCTACTTTAAACCTATTTTGAATCCAGATCCACACTCTTACTCCTCTGCTTAGTTCTATACTTAATAGCAAGGCAATAAATGTAGCTTTGAATCTCATCAGTAAAAGGGCTTCTACAATTTCCCTTGCCAGCGCCTGTCTTTCCCTGCACTGTCTATATAATTAAAAAGTAACATTGAAAAACAGGTACCAAAGTTCATGCCACACAGAGAGAGTGTGTGTGTGTGTGTGTGTGTGCGCGTGCGCACACGCTACCAGTTAACTGCATGTGCACATGGACATACCAATCTATTTAATCTATCATACCATGACTGTGACGTAAGTGCTTACATGGGTAAATACGAGTGGAGATGTCCATAGTGGACTTCACAATGAGTTTTCTTGCCAGGTTTGGGGAATCTCTGATTTGCTATATGGCTTTATGGTTCTGCCTTTCGCACTGGCCCTGGATTGCAGTCGTGATGGGAAAGCTTTGGCAAACAGTTTGGCCTTGCAAAGTCCTTACATGTGGTCAGAATGAGGCTTGCTTCTTCTGGGGTTCGCTTCACAGGCAAGCTCCCTGGTGGGTCCTGGGTGCAGAGGTGGAACATTTGTGCCTGCACATAGTTGGTTCTTTGACATCTATGAATTTTGCACATACAGAAGCAGAGTCTTTCCCCCACTCCCACATGTTGATTTTAATTTTTTAAATTTCCACAGAAAAAAGTCAAAACATTTTTGACAATGTCAAAATGTTTAATTTTGATAGTGTAGTTTCATTGTTTTACTTTTATATTATATTAAAATATGATTTTTAATATTGTATTCATGTACCTATGTTTGACATGGTTATATAACCTATAGTATATTTAATATACTATAAAAGGCAAAACAAAATTATTTCAAAATGAGATTTTTGACATTATTTTTCATTATGAATTAGAAAAATGTATAAAAAATAACATTAAATTTTTTTAAATGCTTTGCCATTATCTGAGTGAAATGCTTCAAAATTTCAGAATTTTCATTTTGTGGGAAATTTCAGCATTTCGTTCCAGTTCATAATGAAAAATAATTTTGAAATCTTGCGATTTCCTGTGCAAAAGAAATTCCAGTTTCTGACCAGCATTGTGGGAGTTTGGGATGGGACATTTGTCTATGAAGGGATCTCTCCCAATGTCGTCCTGAATGAAATATGGAGGCCTACCAGCTTAGCTGATGTTCTTTGGAGTTCTCCCATACCCAAATAGAATTCCATTGCTATACAAATATACATTTCCTCAACTGGGCAATGTGGTTACTTTGAAGGACTGAAACACGTCATAGCATCAGCCTCCAGCTTGGCGTTGAAAAGAAGCCATCAAATTTAAATCGAGGTGCTTCTGGCTGGCAGGGTCAGTGTAGTGAAAATTAAAGACGCAATCCTCCACTAATGGTAGGCAGCAAAGCAATTGCATGTCTTCTGCTCCCAAACTGACCCCCTGGTACTTGCCCAGGATGACAACTGCCAGAGCTTCAAAATGAGTCTTATAGCCACAGCAAACCAAAGCCTCTGTTTTATTAAGATGTTCCTATTACTTTCCTCCTACCCCACTATCCAGCATACTCAGTGTTACTGGGAACAATAAAGAGAGGGTGAACATTAGTGTGGTGGCTTCAGAATTCCAAGAAGCTGCTGAGATCCAGCCTATGGCTACCAGAGCCAGCCCTTGCTTTGAATTTTGAGCTAGAGGATTCTGAGCTTTCTGATTTCATGGTACAAGATCATTCTGGCTATGAAAAAAATAAGGTAAAGCAGGCTGGAGTGCTCCTTGTACAAGAGCAGAAACGATGCTCAGTTCATTGAATAGAAATGATGTGGTATTCCCTAATGTAATCAGCTGGAATAGGAAGAGTGAATTTGGAGAGGATTCTTCTCCATTGGCTTGGTGCATTAAATATCCACCTCTGTATGTTTGAAGATCACAGAGTAATAAATAATATAATAAATAAATTATATATAATATAATATATGAGAATAAGAAGTGAAACCGTCTTTCCTCAATGTGATAGTGACTTAAAGTAGTTCTCAAGCATTGATACTTGGTATGTACTGCTACTGGTGCTTCAGCTTTTGTGGCTGGTGAACTGAGATACCCCTGTGTATCTTACTAAGCTTACATATCTCCAGCCTCCTCTCAACCCTACTGTAATGACCAATTGCGACATGTTTCCTATTCAGCGGTGAGTGCTCCACATACAGAGAACCATGGATGGTGCCAAATACCACTTTGCAATCATGAGCAGCCCATCCCTGATTTCAGGATGGTGTGACTTAATGGGAGCTGCCAGTAGTGGTAGCAGCTGCCATTGCAGGGGGGTCAGATTCTGCTCTCATGTACAGCCAAAGAAACTCTGTTGACATCGATGGATTCCCTCCTCATTTATGCAAATGTAGCTGATGGTAAAACTTGCCCCAAGATCTGGTGAAGTGCCCCCAAAAGTTCAGAAGCCACCTGCCTATTGGATGTCTAGTGTGGGGTTATAAAAAGTGCTCAGCATTGGCCTAACTCTGCTCACATGGATGTCAGTGGTAAAACTCCCAGGGACTTCAGCATTAGATCAACACCAAATGCTTTTGGAAATGTCCCCCACCCCACCCCTCCCAAAAAAATGGTTAGACTTTCAAACGACTGAAAAAAAGGAACTTTGGTATTTTTTCATTCCGAAGTTATAGAAAGAAAAGATTTTGTCCTGATTAGTAGCTGTCGCCCTTGAAAAAAAAGTACCAGATGCTGACAGTCTTTAGCTACATGTTTCTTTCAAGAAAGGTGGCCATTTAATAATTAATGTGTATAAGTGCCTAGCTATGAAAATTCAGAATGAAATATTAAATATGGTTAGTGCCAAATGAAAGGGCACCGAAAGGAAAATGGAATGGGAAAAATGTTGTTCTCTACTCCCGTCAAATAGCTGGAACGATCTAGAACGGAATGAATACAGCTGGGTGAATACAAGGTATCTGGTAAAAATAGGTGAGTTTATGATATTGACATTGAGGGACCTGGCCATCCACAAAAATGAACTAAAAATGACTCAACCAGCAAAATATCTCCAAGCAGAGATAAACAGTGCCTTCCCATGACTTTGACCATATAGAGGGCATGTTGGTGTTTTAGAACCTCTGGGGATTGAGAAACAAGTATACATGCGATAGCTGCCATCTCGGTTGCAAAGGGGTATTGAAACAGGCATCTCCAGAGCTAAAGCCATGAACTAGAGGTTAGCTCTTACTGCTGGTATGCATAACAGTTTCATATCCTCCGTGGACTGGGCAGTGAAAACCGAAAGATGTGATATGAATGTTCTTGCCTGGTCTTTGTAAAGCTCAACCATTGGCTTTTTCTAAAGAGGTGCATGTCATGGAGGTGAGCTTATAGCAGTATTTAGTGATGATGGCCTTGTAGCCAACTTGCCTTGAAAGACAGCCTTCAAATGAGAGAGCACTCTTTCTATGACTACATGCCTGGCATTGCCATCAGTCAGAGCCACACTTACTCTCCTGTCCACCAACTGGCTCAAAACTGCAGAAGAATTGGATTTGGAAATCAAGACTTTTCAGAGTTATAAGTAATGATGACAACAACATTGGAAAGGATATTAAACCTGATGCTTTGTGGATTAAGCCATTCTTGAATAGAGACCAGGATGATACCTAATGTAGGGGCAGATAACCACACACCTGTCTGTTGTGGAGCTCTTATACATTCCCCTAAAGCATCTGGTATTGACCACTGTCAGAGAGACAAGATACTGGATTAGCTGGTGTCAGTGGCTGAATAAGCCTGAGAGGTTTTGGTTTGTTTGAGGGATGTTTTTAGACTAAAATAAGGATGCAATACATTGATGAGCAGGATCAGGATTAAAGTATTGGTCCAATTCCTCTCTCTCACACTCACTCTGGCTTTACATCGGTGTAATTCCACTGACTACAATGGAGCTATGACGATTTACACCAGTTGAGGATCTGGCCCGTTCAGTCTGCAAATGAGATCATTGTCCGTATGTCCCCCCGCCCCACTCTTTGAAACTCAGGAAAGCATAGAGACACTGAATCATCCCCGCCTGATTGTGCCTTCATTATTGTCGGGTCTTCTTTCCAGTTCCAGGATCAGGGGACTGACTCCGGTGCCGATGACATCCATACAATTAAATGTATCGTCTTTCCATAATTTGCATGGCTGTGCAGAGGCTGGGCAAGACTGGCTCTGGTTGCCATACAGAAAGCATCTCTAGCTGCACCAGGCGCAAAAGCACCAATTAGAAAAGTGGGTTTTTTTTCCCGTCTAGAAACAAAGCACTTGGAAACGATTCGTGGGCCTCAGAGGACTCGATTGCATTAGCATCGTTAATTGTGTTTGTCAGGCCTTTTTCAGAAACCAGATTTAATGTTAAGGGTTAAATGGTCGCTTTGAAGGCCACAGTAGCGGGCAAGGTGGCAGTGCACAACCTCAGCAGCAGCCACCTGAAGCTTTGTGCCCAAGGTCCCTGAGAGCTCCACAGCAACTCCTGCTATGCCCTGTAAAGAGGCTCATCCCTCACCCCTAAATCTGCCTCCAAGCCCCCCACTCCTTAACGACAGCCAGCATCAGGGGCCTCAGAGGAAGGTGGGGGGCCCTCCCAAAGTGGGCAGTTATGGAATAGTCTGTCCATATGGGAAGTTTGGCTGGAATTTTCAAAGAACCCTACAGAGACAGAGTGAAATCCTTCATCCCATTCAAACGTCCACTGAAAGGCAATGAGAGTTGGGTGACTACCAATTAATGCCCGTAAGACTCTTTGAAAACCCCGGCCTTGATTCCTCAGCTAGTATGGTGGATGGTCTTAGTTAATTATTATTATTTTGTATTGTGGTAGCACCTAGGAGCACTCGTCATGGACCAACACCCCATTGTGCTAGGTGCTGCACAAACCGAACAAAAAGATGGTCTGCCCCAATGCGCTATTGTATATCCTGTCTTCTTTGTGCCTGTCTTTTAGACAGTAACCTCTCCTGGGAAGGGACTTTGTGCTGAGCAAGGCAAAGTATGGTGCCAGTGCTAAATAACAGTAATATAATAAATCATTGCTTTGACAAATAGCTGAAAGTGAAAGAAGAAATAAATGGAACTAGTGTGTCCTCACTGAACCAGAGCTGACTTTCTCTTTTGTAACCACCTAAGTGACCTTGGGCGTATTCCTCTTCCCACTGCCCATGCGGCTGGGGTCTACACGCGGACTCTGTTTTAAATCTCTCATGAATAACACTGTCAGATTCGCGTTTAGCTATCTCAGGAATGTAACCAGGCTGATCTCCGTGCTTACTCAAGACATTGATTCATTCTCTCTCAATGACCAGATTAGATTATTGGAATGCATGTTACCCAGGTCTTCCATCAGCCATACAGATTTCCCACCCCACCAATGCAGCTGCCCACTCTCCCATAGCAGGTCCACCCCATCATTCTGCCTCAAAGACTCCCCTTCAGAGAGTCAGGGCTTTCCAGCATATAGAGCAGACACAGCTGGTGATAGAGAACCCACCACAGGCTGAGAGCTTTGCTTGGGAGAATCATAAGAAGTTGTAGTGGCCAATATCAAGTGTTTCAGAGGTAGGTTATCTTAATTCTCGCACAATGCACCTAACTAATTGTGCAAGAGCGATTCCTTCCTGACCCCACTGGTGATCAGTTTATGACTTGAAGCATGAGGATTTTGTGTGACTAGATGAGGGACTGGGATTGGGGGAGAGGGTGGGTCTTATTCTTGCCTTGCTTTTAAGGGAGCCCAAACACAATAGATGAGCAAATGTAAAAGCAACAAAGATGTAATTAAAAGGGGGCAAAGACAAGAGTAAAAGGCTGTGGAGATCAACATGGGCTGATCCAGTTAAAGGCAAGGAACTGGCAGCCCTGCTAAATTCAGTCTTGGTATCAACAAGTTCAGTTCTCATTGACTTTAATAAGAGTTGTACCTGCTTGTGCCAGAGCTTAATTTGATCATAGGCCCCTAAACTATGCGTGTGCTGTGTATCCTCCAATAACCAGCAAGGGACAAGCCTGATGTTCTGGGTCTGGTGGTTCTGCTTAGACAATAACAGAGCAACACAGCTGCAGCATCTTCCTGCAGCCTCGTGGGTGATTTATATTTCTGGTAACAAGAGCAGCACCCACACAGCTCACTGGGGACAATTCCCCCAGGCCTGACCCCAGGGCTTCACCTTAGGTTCCTGTGTATGAACAGTAGAAGGACAAGCAGCAGCAGGGGGCTTGTAAATCTAAAGCCAGCACTTCTACCAAGGAAACAATAGGAGCTGCCCTACCTCCCAGCACTGCCTATGGTACTGCCGGGTATTGTATCATTGCCATGCCCATATGCAGGCTCTGGGCTTGGGTCAGGGATGCAAGGATAGCTCTGTGCTCCATCTCCTACATGTCCGGTTATTGCTGTGGCTTAACAACAGTGGAGGCTTTGCATAAAAACTCCTATCAGTGGCCCCTTGCTTGCAGCAATAAAGCTGAATAGTGGAAATGAGTGTGATACTGGCAGCATTACGGGGCTGCTGCTGTCAATTTGTTTAGCAGGCGGAAGTGGCTGTCAGGCGCACAGCTGTGAAAAACCAGTGAGCAGTTGGCTTTGAAATTGTGTGCGACGCTGTTCCCATATGGGGAATTCCTTGCCCCGCCATTGTTCATTTTGCCCTAAAATTCAGCAAAACTGATGTTTGTGCATCAGTGTGGAGAAAATACTGCAATACTTGGAAATAAACGGAACCCCCTATGTACATGATAGCTGACCATTTGCATTCAGAAAGTGACCCATTTAAACTGATGAAACATGGGAATGTATTTTTGCAAACTGATCCCATTTTGAAGTTGGAAATAAAATGCAAAAAATAGCTTTAAAATGGTGCATACTGTTTCTTTTTGTCCTTCTTATGCCACTCAGGTTAAGATCCATCCATTCATTAGTGACTCCCTTCATGCTGTCTGCCCCTAAACAGTACAGACATTATTTTGGCATTACCAAAATCAACTACCGAGAGGTTTTTTTGATTTTGTAGCTTCAGATTGTTTCCAACAGTTCAATTGTTAATAATACTCAAGGGAAGAAAAAGTCACATTCATCGGTACCAATAAATCATTTAAAAACAGTTTTGGTTTGCAGGAAAGGAAATCAGGCTGATAGTCTCGTGATCTGGCATTTGTTCTCTTGAAATCTCCGGGAACCTCACCTCTCAGTGGGCAGGAAATTTCACAGTAAAGCAACAGGCCTTTCTCGAGATATGCTGTTACTAACACTTCTAGTTGTGGATGTCAGGCTAAACCTGATAATTCAGTGGCAGGGTAAAAAAAAATGGAACTTTTACAACCCTGGGAAATATGTGGTGTTAAATTAGAACTTCCAATATGGCTCTGGCTCAGTTCTTAATTTATCTGAACGGATTTCCCCATCTTGACTCAGTACCAATCTGGGAACTTCAGCCTCCAATAACAAAGGAACCAGTAATGAATTCCCCGCCTCAAAATTGGTAGAAGTCAAGGAGGAGGAGGAGGAGATGGCCTCATGATGAAGCCACTGGACTCTAGGGGTGTGTCTAAAAGGGGAAAGAAAGAAAGAAAGTTGCAGTCACAGCAAAAATGAGTAGCAGCTCTCTGTAAAGCTCAGCAGGGCTGCATTGTGGGTCAACCTCCTCCAGTTCATGACCAGCCCGCTTTGTACTCGTGGACTGAAGAAAAAGTCCAGCGTCTGGTGTAACAACACCCAACTCCTGATAAGAGTTGCCCTTGGGACTGCCCAGTCAGACCTCTAAACAATCCGAACTTTCTGTTAGTCTTCATGGATATCCTGATAAGCTATTGATTTCCTACTGGGAGACAGTTCAAAAGCCTCACTCCAACCATATCGCCAGGCCTTCGCACGTGGATGTTGCTGACAAAAAAGCGTTGCCCCATGTCTGTTGGTAACTTTCCCCCTAAATATCGGCTGTGCCCTTTTCATTGTTAGCACAGTAAAACTATTTAGGAGCTCAGAAGATGACAGCCTACGGTCTTCAACAGGGCCCAGGAGTTCACACAGTGGTCTTTAGGCCGACATTTTCAAAGCAGCTTAAGAGAGGCTCATTAAAACTACTGGGAATTGGGCAGTTTTCATTTTTTAAGCAACTTCATTTTTATTCTTTAGCATTTCAGACAATGCAACGCTTCACGCTGCAAACACAGAGTGGCACCACCACACACCAAGCTAATTCCTTTATACGTTGGAGCATATCACTGGAACTCAGGCCTCCTTCCATCAGGCAGAGTTTTGCAGGACCTGACTGGGCCTAGCAGCACAGGAAGTGGTAGCCCCTCTTTGGGATGCCCTGTTTCTTGGGGCTGCAGGGGACCAGTTCAGCCCCCAGTATAAGTTACAGCAGCTCTGAGCCTGCAGGGCCCCTGTACGGATAATCGCACCGTTCTGAGACAACAGTGACAGGAAACACAACAGCCCCTGTCTACACTGTGCTCTTGATTAGAGCTGAGCAGGAAATAATGTCTCTCTCTTCACCATCTCTCCCCAACATTATTTTTAACCCAAAAATGAAATACTGCAACCGACCCAAAATGGGGGGGAAAAAGTGACTATTTTTTAGAGTTTTGACTTTTCGTCCTGATTCAAGATGGGAAAACAGATCTACTGACCAGACACACAAAGTCTGCGGGCGGCAGAGACGGGGAGGCACCGAGTCATCAACCGCACCAGTCCCTACTCAGCCGGGCCTGCCTCCTACCTGCATCGGGCGGCTGCAGCTCCCAGCCATGGCTCTGGAGGCGAGTCCCTCTTGTCCCACGCAGGAAAGGAGGGCAAGGGGAAAAGCAGTGAGCAATGGAGGGAGGGGGAAATGGGGGGTAGGTCCTTGGGGGAAGGGGTGGGGCAGAGGTGGGTCCTTGGGGGAAGGGTGTGGCAGAGGCGGGTTCTTGGGGGGCGGGGCGGGGCAGGGGTGGGTCTGGCACTCCCACTGGAGTGTCCAGGTTTTGAATATTATAAACTTGGCAATCCTCACTTCAAGTCCAGCAGCCACCCAGAGTCTAGAGGATATAGTGGCAGCTTACAGCAACGCTTGTCTTAGAGGGAGGGGTTGGGGAGGGCAAGTTGCCTTTTATAAGGAAAAAATATTCTTGTTTCCCAATGATGAACTGACTCTTCACACACAATCCGTACAGATCATCCACTCTGCTGCCCCTGCCCCCAGCCGCTATCTTTGTCCGGACATCACAGTCTCATCCTGCATTCCCATGTTTAGCTCTAAAAGGAGAGATGGTACAGTCAGTCTGAAACCTCATAAAAGAGTATGGTGCCATCCAAACAAAGATAATGCCAAGGGTGCAGGTCAGGAGAGGCTGTAATTATATGCAAACCGCCTCAAAAGCCAAGCCAGGCTTGTCACAGGTTAAATAGGAATCCTCAGAAGGGGAGGGACAAGGCTCTTTTGACATCCTAAAAGCATTTGCCAAAGTAGTTTAAGTAAGAGTCCGAGTTCCACCATTATAAGCCCAGCGATGAGTAGCAAGAGGATATGGGGCTGACTGCATTTTAGCAGGAAGAGGATCCATTGTAAAGTTCAGGCTTGACTCATGAGTGGAGCTATTCTCTGATGGAACAGAAACCAGTGACTCACGGAGTCGCAGATTTTAAGGCCATTCGTCCTTTCAAACTTTTCCAAGCAGATTAGAGCTAGGCATTTTGAGGGCTCCTAAGGCACTTAGCTCCCTTTGGTTCCTTTGAAGCTTCCAGCCCAGATGGATTAGATTGTATTGCTAGGAAGGGGGTTGGGAGGAGATTCTATTTGTATGAGGTGGGGGGCTATATGGAGCAGATTGGAATTTGGACAAAAGCCTCCTCACTTTTGAGAAGTGTCATGGGGTCTTTAGCCACCACACATGGTCAGGACCACAGTTTTATATCTCATCTGGCAGAGCACACCAGCAAAAGGGTAGTGGGCTCGAAAGCCATCCTGGGGCATTGGCTCAGCACTGACTGAAGGGAAATCATTAGACAGAGATGGAAAAAGCAGCTAGTACATCCAGTGCATCCCCCTGTGCCCAATACAGGCTTACAGAGAGAGAACGGGTTGGGAATTTTCTGTCTGAATGATTTTCTGATGGAAAATTAATTTGCCACAAAATCAGAATTTGCCATGGGAAAAATCTTGATTTCATCCCCCTCAGCCCCAATATTTTTATTATTATTTTCCACCAGGAAAACTGACATGAAATACTTCATTTTTACTCAGTTCGGTCTGAATTGGAACAGTTCATTTAGTTGAACTGACCTAAAACATTTCAATTAAATATTAAATTGCATTTCCCTAACAGCCTTTTGATGGTTGTAGTTTGAACCCTCCCTGGAAAACTTCATCTCCCATAATGCAATACAAATTTCCCTCCGCACAAGCTCTGCATGGTGCATCATGACTCTGGGTGCATCGTGGGACATGTAGACTGGTTGGAGAGCCTGGCAATATGGAAGAATGGGGGTATCAAGCTCCTGAACTACAATTCCCATGAGGCAAGTGCCACAATGGGAGAATGCAGTTAATATGGAAATGATTTGGAATTAAGCATGTCAAAAACACCAAAATGAAACATGCAACAAAGAGTCCTGTGGCACCTTATAGACTAACAGATGCACTGGAGCATAAGCTTTCGTGGGTAAATACCCACTTCGTCAGACACATCATTTGTCTGACAAAGTGGGTATTCACCCACAAAAGCTTATGCTCCAATACATCTGTTAGTCTATAAGGTGCCACAGGACTCTTTGTTGCTTTTCACAGATCCAGACTAACACGGCTACCC